>NC_053389.1:536576432-536892795 GCF_905171765.1 Bufo bufo
AGCGGATACTTTTCTATTCAGAATACATTAGGGCAAAACTGATTCATTTTGGACCGCTTGTAAGAGCCCTGAACGGATCACACAAACGGAAAGCCAAAACGCCAGTGTGAAAGTAGCCTTATGAGCAAGTTATTTTGATGGACATAAGGCGTCCTCCTATAGTGCTCCTGCAATCATTGTTCCATTGCACTATAGGAGGATGCCTTATGGCCATCAAATTAACTTGCTCATAAAACAGATGTTTTTATATCCACAAAAAAGTCTGTCTATCAAACAGACTATATACAATATTTTTTAATATATATTTCTTGCACTTTTTGCACTGTTTGCACTCCTATGCCAAATTGGGGGAAGAATAAATTAACCTTATGTGTCCCTGATCATATGGGAAAACGCTACTATTTAACTGGACATTTGGAAGAATCATCATACCTCGAGAATACGAGATCTATTTATCTATTTATTTATATGTACATTTTATATATTTTTATACTAATATTGTTTTCTTTTATAATTGTTTTTATACATTATATTAATAAATACCTTTGCTCTGCGTATAACCAGGTGAGGAGTGCTCCTCTATATAGAAATATTACATATAAACTTTACTGATTGGGTGACTCAGATAGACCTTGAGCACATCAGAACACATCAGAGCCCTTTTGCACCACCGTCAAGGTATCTCAGTGTGGCATGGGTTCCTACCACTAGACTACCTTCGCATCCACACATTATCCCATCTTGTGTAGGATGTTTTTGTGGTGCATGTTGTTCGCTGCCGACATCCTCCATTGTATGCATTTTTGCTGGGGATTTCTGTTAGCAACGGATCACATGCGGAGGAATTGCTCCCCCGGTTGTAAACACGCCACAGTGATTGGGGTTTTTGAGCATTTCCTCTCATTTGAGCCACTTTATTTCAGGTTTTTTTCTAGATATGTTTAGAATGTGCCATTGCACACTGCTGGTAGCATTCTGTTGCTCCTGGTAGCCTGTGTCACATGGCCTGTTATAGGTGGAGCTTACAGCCTTATCATCTCTCCCACTACCTGAGTGATTTCACTATGGAGGAATGTGGGAGCTTGGTTGTAAGTTGTATCTTAGCACCGCTCAGACCGTGTTCACACACCGTAGGTAGCTTAGTGGTAGGAACCCATGCCACACTGAGATACCTTAATGGTAGTGCAAAAGGGCTCCGTTGTGTTCCTGACAGGAATACATTGGCTAAAGTCTCAGTTCTTCACATCAGCTTGAGGGATTAGCCAGTGTTGTCAGTTGCATATCATTGTGGTGCACCTTTCGCAGTGATTTATGTATTTTTATATTCGCCTCCACGCATTATCCCATCTTGTGTAGGATGTTTTTGTGGTGCATGTTGTCCGCTGCCGACATCCTCCATTGTATGCATTTTTGCTGGGGATTGCCATTAGCAACGGATCACATGCGGAAGAATTGCTCCCCCGGTATAAACACGCCACAGTGTTTGGGTTTTTTGAGCATTTCCTCCCATTTAGGCCACTTTATTTCAGTTATTTTTCTAACTAATAGTTCACTTGCTGAATTTGGTTGCAATTTGCAGTATGCAGTTAGCAGTAACTATTTGCAGATTGTTTGAGTAAGATCTGGAATGGTTGTATGCAATTTAGATTGCAATATGGAATTTAGATTTGGATTGTGAACTTTGTAGTTTGCAATTGAATTTGTGGTTTGCAATTGGTGGAACTGTAAGTAAACACATATATAACTGGTTCAATATACAGTCGTGGCCAAAAGTTTTGAGAATCACACAAATATTAGTTTTCACAAAGTATGCTGCAAAACTGCTTTTAGATCTTTGTTTTAGTTGTTTCTGTGATGTAGTGAAATATAATTACACGCACTTCATACGTTTCAAAGGCTTTTATCGACAATTACATGACATTTATGCAAAGAGTCAGTATTTGCAGTGTTGGCCCTTCTTTTTCAGGACCTCTGCAATTTGACTGGGCATGCTCTCAATCAACTTCTGGGCCAATTCCTGACTGATAGCAACCCATTCTTTCATAATCACTTCTTGGAGTTTTTCAGAATTAGTGGGTTTTTGTTTGTCCACCCGCCTCTTGAGGATTGACCACAAGTTCTCAATGGGATTAAGATCTGGGGAGTTTCCAGGCCATGGACCCAAAATGTAAACGTTTTGGTCCCCGAGCCACTTAGTTATCAGTTTTGCCTTATGGCAAGGTGCTCCATCGTGCTGGAAAATGCATTGTTCTTCACCAAACTGTTGTTGGATGGTTGGAAGAAGTTGCTGTTAGAGGGTGTTTTGGTACCATTCTTTATTCATGGCTGTTTTTTTGGGCAAAATTGTGAGTAAGCCCACTCCCTTGGATGAGAAGCAACCCCACACATGAATGGTCTCAGGATGCTTTACTGTTGGCATGACACAGGACTGATGGTAGCGCTCACCTTTTCTTCTCCGGACAAGCCTTTTTCCAGATGCCCCAAACAATCGGAAAGAGGCTTCATCGGAGAATATGACTTTGCCCCAGTCCTCAGCAGTCCATTCACCATACTTTCTGCAGAAGATCAATCTGTCCCTGATGTGTTTTTTTTGGAGAGAAGTGGCTTCTTTGCTGGCCTTCTTGACACCAGTCCATCTTTCAAAAGTCTTCGCCTTACTGTGCGTGCAGATGCGCTCACACCTGCCTGCTGCCATTCCTGAGCAAGCTCTGCACTGGTGGCACTCCAATCCCGCAGCTGAATCCTCTTTAGGAGACGATCCTGGCACTTGCTGGACTTTCTTGGATGCCGTGAAGCCTTCTTAACAAGAATTGAACCTCTTTCCTTGAAGTTCTTGATGATCCTATAAATTGTTGATTGAGGTGCAATCTTAGTAGCCACAATATCCTTGCCTGTGAAGCCATTTTTATGCAACGCAATGATGGCTGCACGCATTTCTTTGCAGGTCACCATGGTTAACAATGGAAGAACAATGATTTCAAGCATCACCCTTCTTTTAACATGTCAAGTCTGCCATTTTAACCCAATCAGCCTGACATAATGATCTCCAGCCTTGTGCTCGTCAACATTCTCACCTGAGTTAACAAGACGATTACTGAAATGATCTCAGCAGGTCCTTTAATGACAGCAATAAAATGCAGTGGAAAGGTTTTTTTTTGGGATTAAGTTAATTTTCATGACAAAGAAGGACTATGCAATTCATCTGATCACTCTTCATATCATTCTGGAGTATATGCAAATTGCTATTATAAAAACTTAAGCAGCAACTTTTCCAATTTCCAATATTTATGTAATTCTCAAAACTTTTGGCCACGACTGTACAGTTCTAATCATTACATTAACAGTAGGGACATTATATAACTGTTTTAAATACCTATTTTGGCCTCTTGCTTCCATAAAACACAGCTGTTAGTGGAGTGTGTGTCTGTTCAGCTCCTCTCTCTGGTGAATAATGATTCCAGCAGCTCCTGCTAGGGGAATTTCCCACACAAGATGTGTGTGAGGCTGGCTGTAATTGGTCAAAACCCATAGGCTGTGTGAGGCTAGCTAGGATTGGTCAAGACTCCTGCTTAGTAACAACAGTTTAACTCTATGCTTTCTGTTGTGTCTGCTGTGTCATTGAGCTTACCTTACATTAAATAATGAATCTTGAAGGCACATTATCTTTTTCTGTGGACACAAAATATAACTATTAAATGAAATCCAAACATGAAGTCACTGTAAATAACCCTGCTTTTGTCTTTAACATGCAAACATAGGAACTGTATTAAGGTTATTGGCAGGTCTAGCTGTATAAACATATAAGCTATGTTAGCAACCTAGGACAGGTCTTAGCTGGCCAGCTACACTGGGGGAATGGAGCTGATGGCACTGGGGGAACTGATGCACTTGGGCTGATCGCACAGGGGGGAACGAAGGGTGTTGGGGACTGATGGCAAGGGGTCTGATGAGTTTTTATAAAGGAAAACAGTCTATTCATTCCTTTTTTCTTATTAGAGTACTCGATTAATCGTAAAATTAATCGTTAGAGTACTCGATTACTAAAATAGTCGTTTGCTGTAGCCCTAGCGCCGACCAATGCGCAAATGGCGCTACACATGCCCCCCGCTCCGCCCACACCAGCGCGCCGGCAAGCAAGAACGAGCACCGCCATTTCAGTAATTCACAGCAGTATCTTCCACAGCGCGCCAGCAAGCATGTCGGAGCGCTGCCATTTCAGTCAGTCACATCACTATAAGCTATATAGTGAGGAAGAGTGCCGCCATTTCAGTCAGTCACAAGAACTATCAGCCATATAGAGAGGAGCCCCTGTCAGCAGTCTGATCTACCAGCCTCCATTTCTGTTCATCAGTCCAAGCCGCCATTTCTTTTTGTCAGTCACAGCACTATCAGTCATATAGAGAGGAGCCCCTGTTAGCAGTCTGACCTAGCAGTATGAGCCACAGCCACCAGTCTTGGCCACTAGTTACAGCCACCAGTGTCAGCCTTCAGTCAGTGCCAGCATTCTTAGCTACAGCCAGCACTCAGTGCCAGCAGTCTCAGCCATAAGCAGCAGCCAGCAGTCTCCAGTCTCACCCAGCAGTCTCAGCCACAGACACCAGTCTCGGCCACCAGCCATATGCAGCAGTCAGAGCCACAGCCATCAGTCAGTGCAAGCAGTCTCAGCCACAGCCAGCAGTCTCAGCCACCAATTAGTGCAAGAAGTCTCAGCCACCAGCTGCAGCCAGCAGTCTCAGCCACAGCCAGCAGTCTCAGCCACAGCCAGCAGTCAGTGTCAACAGTCTGAGCCACAGCTAATAGTCTTGGCCACCAGCCACAGTCTCCAGTCTCACCCACCAGTCAGTGCCAGCAGTCTCAGTCACAGCCACCAGTCTTGGCCACCAGCCACACGCAGCAGTCAGAGCCACATCCATCAGTCAGTGCAAGCAGTCTCAGCCACAAGCCACAGCCAGCAGTCTCAGCCACCAGTTAGTGCAAGAAGTCTCAGCCACCAGCTGCAGCCAGCAGTCTCAGCCACAGCCAGCAGTCTCAGCCACAGCCACCAGTCAGTACCAGCAGTCTCAGCCACCAGCCGCAGCCAGCAGTCTCAGCCACAGCCAGCAGTCTCAGCCACAGCCACCAGTCAGTGCCAGCAGTTTCAGCCACCAGCCGCAGTCAGCAGTCACAGCCAGCATTCAGTGCCAGCAGTCTCAAACACAAGCCACAGCCAGCTCTCTCAGCCACAGCCACCAGTCAGTGCCAGCAGTTTCAGTCAACAGCCGCAGTTTGCAGTCTCAGCCACAGCCAGCACTCAGTGCCAGTAGTCTCATCCACAAGTCAATGCAAGCAGTCTCAGCCAGCAGTCAGCAACAGCCAGCAGTCAGTGCCATCAGTCTTAACCACCAGTCAGTGCCAGCAGTCTCAGCCACAGCCACCAGTCTTCGCCACAAGCCACACACACGAGTCAGAGCCACAGCTATCAGTCAGTGCCAGCAGTCTCAGCCACCAACCACAGCCAGCATTCTCAGCCACAGCCAGCAGTCTCAGCCACAGCCACCAGTCAGTGCCAGCAGTTTCAGCCACGGGCCGCACTCAGCAGTCAGTGCCAGCAGTCTCAGCCACAAGTCACAGCCAGCAGTCTCAGCAACAGCCACCAGTCAGTGCCAACAGTCTCAGCCGCAACCAGCTGTCTCAGCCACAGCCACCAGTCAGTGCCAGTAGTTTCGGCCAACAGCCGCAGCCAGCAGTCTCAGCAACAGCCAGCAGTCAGTGCTATCAGTCTTACCCACCAGTCAGTGCCAGCAGTCTCAGCTACAGTCAGCACTCAGTGCCAGCAGTCTCAGTCACAGCCACCAGTCTCGGCCACCAGCCACACGCAGCAGTCAGAGCCACATCCATCAGTCAGTGCAAGCAGTCTCAGCCACAAGCCACAGCCAGCAGTGCCACAGCCAGCAGTCTCAGCCACCAGTTAGTGCAAGAAGTCTCAGCCACCAGCTGCAGCCAGCAGTCTCAGCCACAGCCAGCAGTCTCAGCCACAGCTACCAGTCAGTGCCAGAAGTCTCAGCCACCAGCCGCAGCCAGCAGTCTCAGCCACAGCCAGCAGTCTCAGCCACAGCCACCAGTCAGTGCCAGCAGTTTCAGCCACCAGCCGCAGTCAGCAGTCACAGCCAGCACTCAGTGCCAGCAGTCTCAGCCACAAGCCACAGCCAGCACTCTCAGCCACAGCCACCAGTCAGTGCCAGCAGTTTCAGTCAACAGCCGCAGTTTGCAGTCTCAGCCACAGCCAGCACTCAGTGCCAGTAGTCTCATCCACAAGTCAATGCAACCAGTCTCAGCCACCAGCTGCCAGCAGTCAGAAACAGCCAGCAGTCAGTGCCATCAGTCTTAACCACCAGTCAGTGCCAGCAGTCTCAGCCACAGCCACCAGTCTTGGCCACAAGCCACACACACGAGTCAGAGCCACAGCTATCAGTCAGTGCCAGCAGTCTCAGCCACCAACCACAGCCAGCAGTCTCAGCCACAGCCAGCAGTCTCAGCCACAGCCACCAGTCAGTGCCAGCAGTTTCAGCAACCAGCCGCACTCAGCAGTCAGTGCCAGCAGTCTCAGCCACAAGCCACAGCCAGCAGTCTCAGCAACAGCCACCATTCAGTGCCAACAGTCTCAGCCACAACCAGCTGTCTCAGCCACAGCCACCAGTCAGTGCCAGTAGTTTCGGCCAACAGCCGCAGCCAGCAGTCTCAGCAACAGCCAGCAGTCAGTGCTATCAGTCTTACCCAGCAGTCAGTGCCAGCAGTCTCAGCCACAGCCACCAGTCTTGGCCACCAGCCACACACACACCAGTCAGATAATAGAAAAATCCACAGCACTCTTCAATTCAGGTGAAAAAAACGGTTACTTTATTAGTAACAGCAGCATACAGATATCAACGTTTCAACCATCTCTGGTTTTTTCACCTGAATTGAAGAGTGCTGTGGATTTTTCTATTATCTGTTACTTGACGGGACCCCCAGCCAGGATCCCCATCCGCGGGCACCATCTCACCAATTTTTCTATTCACATTTGTCCCCAAATTGGGACCTGGAGTGCTGCTTACCCCATTTTTTTATCTATCTTTTTTTATCTACACACCAGTCAGAGCCACAGCCATCAGTCAGTGCAAGCAGTCTCAGCCACAGCCAACAGTCTTGGCCACCAGCCACAGCCACCAGTCAGTGCCAGCAATCTCAGCCACCAGCCGCAGTCAGCAGTCTTAGCCACAGCCAGCAGTCAGTGCCACCAGTATTAACAACCAGTCAGTGCCAGCAGTCTCAGCCACAGTCACCAGTCTCGGCCACCAGCCACAGCCACCAGTCTCAGCCATCAGTCAGTGCCAGCAGTCTTAGCCACAGCCTCCAGTCAGTTCAAGCAGTCTCATCCACCTGTCAGTGCCAGCAATCTCAGCTACAGCCAGCAGTAGTGCCAGCAGTCTCAGCCACAGCCAGCACTCAGTGCCAGCAGTCTAAGCCACCAGTCAGTGCCAGCAACTGTTGCCAGATTCAGACAGAATATTTACAAAAAAGGTTGTCTACAAAGACATTTTATAGAAAAATTTAAAGAGGTAAAAAACAACAATTTTTTTTCTGAATATCTGCTTCAGATATTGTATATTCCAGAATGTTACAAAGTTTTACACTAAGGCTATCATAATTATACTTACTGTATTGTGATATTATTTTACTTTTGACTTCTTGCCAAAATATTTTTGACAAAAAAATAAAATAAAACAAGAAATACAATGTGCTATTTAATATAGACCGTTCCTACTAATGTTTATGCACTACTGTTCTAGCGCCCGTTATTGTAACAGACTTAAAGGGCTTCTGTCACCCCCAAAACTCATTTTTCATTTTTGGGCATATTAAAATCCTTATTGTACGACTATTCAATATATAGGGCTCTTACCTTGTTCTGTGGCTTCGTTTCATTAAAAATCGAGCTTTTAAAATATGCAAATTACTTCACTACCAGCAAGTAGGGCGTCTACTTGCTGGTAGCCGCCGCATCCTCCTTTTAAAAAAACGCCCCCTCCTCCAGTTGATTGACAGGGCCAGCGAGAGCTCTCCTCCTCCAGCTGGCCCTGTCAGCATTTCAAATCCTGCGCCTTACGTGTCTTCATTCGGCGCAGGCGCTCTGAGAGAAGGACGCTCGCTTCCTCAGCACTCCCTCAGTGCGCCTGCACCGATGACGTCACCTCTAAACCCGAAAGAGAAGACGTCATCGGCGCAGGCGCACTGAGGAAGTGCTGAGGAAGTGCGAGCGTCCTTCTCTCAGAGCGCCTGCGCCGAATGAAGACACGTAAGGCGCATGCGCGGGATTTGAATTGCTGACAGGGCCAGCCGGAGGAGGAGAGTGCTCGCTGGCCCTGTCAATCAACTGGAGGAGGGGGCGTTTTTTTAAAAGGAGGATGCGGCGGCTACCAGCAAGTAGACACCCTACTTGCTGGTAGTGAAGTAATTTGCATATTTTAAAAGCTCGATTTTTTATGAAACAAAGCCACAGAACAAGGTAAGAGCCCTATAAAGGGAATAGTCGTACAATAAGGATTTTAATATGCCCAAAAATTAAAAAATGAGTTTTGGGGAGTGACAGAAGCCCTTTAATGTCTAGTGTCTTATATATAAATGAAATATGGGGGCAGATGATGATTGTCATTGAGGAAAGCATGGAACACGTTTGGCATTCCTAAGTCCCTAATGTGCATGTCAGGAAAAACACCCACAGCACATAAGGCAAAACAAGCCAATAGGGAGGCGAGAAAATACATGTAATCTAAATCAGAGGAGAAAGGAGCTCTGCGCATGAACCAGTGCGTCCATCTTAAATAAGCGATATCGGTGAAAAATGTTCTTAATAAAAAAAAAAAATGTCAAAAAACTTACTTTTATAATATGCTAATTCACTTCAATGGGGCCGCCAAACATGCGGACAGCACTCCATGTGCTGTCCGCATCCTTTTCTCCGTTCCGTGGCCCCGCAAATTTAGCATGTCCGTTTTGCGTTTTGCGGACAAGAATAGGCATTTCTACAATGGGCCGCCCATTAAGTTCCGTTTTTTGCGGATCCGCAGTTTGCTGACCGCAAAAAACGGAACGGTCGTGTGCATGTAGCCTTAGAAGAACAGCCGAGAATGTTTGCATGCTGGGAGTTGTCGTTTCACAGCAGCTGGAGTGCCGAAGGTTGCTGATCACTGGTCTAGAACGTGACAGTTGGGGTTGTTCTTACAAGATAGGATTTTGGTACAAATATTTCGGTTCCCTCACCAATGTACATTAACATTTAGATTTAATTGAGTATGTCTCTAATTTAAGATGGCCATGCCGGCTTCTGGCGCATGCATTGAGTTCCTTTCTCCTGCGATTGAGATGATCTATATTTCCTTGCGTCTGTATTGCGCTGTTGGTGCTTTACCTGACATGCACCAAATGTGTTCTCTTGTTGTTGAGTGCCTGGAGGATTTCTCTGCCCATCATGCATATGCTAATGTCACAGCCTATGGTGTGCGCTGTGACACTGTTGCCACACTTGCGGTTGCCCGTGGCAACGTGTTGGAGCATGCGGTGGCAGTGTCTCGGCCTTCTGGGTGATTGCTGTGACATGGTTGCCACGCATGCTGTTGCCGGCGGCAACGTGTAGCTTCCTATGCTTGTGTGTGCACTTCCCCTTTAAGTGGCTTCCTTCCCTTGTCTGGTGTTGGAAGGGTTAACTCCCTTCCTAATGTTTTGTTAACACTGGGTTTATGTGTCTGTGGGTGTGGCTGCTTGGGCTATTTAGTCTCTGCTGGATGCCTGAAGCTGAGGGGTACTCCAGCCATGGTGTGTGCTGGAGCTATCCTCCTGGTCTTCATATTCCATCTGTCCAGTGAGGCCCACCCTTGTGGTCATTGATGTTTTTATGGTGTCTCACGTTTATTGCAGCTATGGATGTCCTGGGTTCCTGTGTGGTTCGTGGTGTGTGCTGTGTCCTTTTAATGTTGGTGTGGAAACCAGCACTTGTGCACGGGTTCCAGTCAGTGTGTCTGTGGCAGGTAAGTGTGTAACTGGTTTCACTTACCTGCCATCTCTCTATAATCTCTCGATAGCTGTATGTGTTCCCCTCTCCTTGCAGCCTGGCCTCAGATAGAGACTCCTGTTCCTCCATGACTGGACGAACAGGTTGTCTCTCCCCTGCTCCTAAGTGAGGGATTACCAGGGCGACTTAGGGTTTCTAGGAATCCTGAGTATGAGTCGTCCTACCATCGGGGTCCGCTCATACAGTGAGGAGTCAGGGAGAGGATTAGGGACGCGGTAGGAGGTGACCTGCTCCCTTATTACTCCTTTTGGCCAGGCTGATCCCCTTTACCCTCTGACACCGCACGGTGGGGGGTTTCCCCCTCTCCCCGCCGTGACAGCTAATCAATTATCATTAAAGGGATTGGCTACTTGTCACCAATGTGATTGTGTATCTAAGATGATTATATGGCACTTACTAATATAGCCTTTGTTGATAATCTCTGCCTTTTGCTATATTTCTTAAGCCATATCCCTTTGTTAGGCAAATCTTCTGTGCTGTCCACATAGAGGTCCTGTCCATAAGATGGCTGCTGATAGAGGGTCACGTGACCAAGCAAATCACCTCCATGTGATGTCTCCTCCATTCTAACACACTGCATCTGCATTAAACTTTCAACAGTACACGTGCTGTTTATTTGAATGGATGAGAGATCACATAGAGGTGATTTGCATGGTCACATGACCCTCCATCAACAGCCATTTTATGGACAGGACCTCCCTGTGGACAGCACAAAAGACTTTGCAAACAAAGGGGCATACCTTATAAAATATAGAAAATGATGCAGAGTTTCAACAAAGGCTATAATAGTAAGTATCATATACGGTAATCATCTTATAAACACATTGGTTGACAATAACTAGAAAGTGGCCGATTCCATTAACTGTTTTAGGAATTTTTGGGACGCATACTGATGTAATTATACCACTGTTTTATATTCAATGCATTTGTCAAGTCTTCAGATCATTCACTTTTTTCATTTTATGTTACAGCCTCATGCTAAAATAAAAATCCAGTTTTCCCCATCGATTTCCACTCAATACTCCATAATAAGAAAGTAAATAGAGAATTTTAGAAATGTTTGCAAGTTTATTAAGAAGGAAAAACTAAGATTTTGCATGGAGATAAGTATTCAGACCCTTTGCTATAATACTTGAAATTTAGCTCTGGGAGCCTCCCTTTTCTCTTGATCATCTTTGAGATGTTTCTACACCTTGATTGGAGTCCACATGTGGTCATTTTAGCTGATTAGGCATGATTTGGAAACATACACCCCTGTCTATATACAGTAAGGTCTCACTGCTGACAATGCATATCAGAGCTAAAACAAAGCCTTGAGGATGAAGAACTGCCGTTAGAGCTCAGAGACAGTATTGCATAAAGGTATAGCTCTAGTGCAGGGGACAAAACATTCTGGTGCACTGAAAGTTTGGAACAATCAGGACTCTTCCTAGTCCTGGAAACTCCAGCAAACTAAGTCATTGGGGAGAAGAGCCTTTGTAAGAGAGGTAACCAAGAAACTCTTGCTGAGCTCCAAATCGCTGCAACACTCTACCAACCTGGGCGTTATGGCAGAGAGGCAAGAAAGGCACATGTGTAAAAGGCACGTGAAATCCCACCTGGAGTTTATAAAAGTAAAACACCTAAAGGACTCTCAGACTCTACATGTGCGATGGATATCATGAAGAGATTAAATATATTGTACTTTAATTTCCCTATATGTGCTTGAATAAAAGTTTTTCTGGCTTTATTATTTACATAAAACCAGAAAAACTTTTTAAAGGTCATTTGTCAAGTGTGCATGTGTGAGATATCATAACAACTGTAAAATGCAATAATTTCCATTACTGATAAAGCTGATTAGGCCATCTTTTACCAATATAAGAGGACTTAAAGGGCTTCTGTCACCCCCCAACCCCCAATTTTCAGTTTTTGACTTATTATATTTGTTAATGTAAGCAGATTCCATATATGCCCCTCTTACCTCGGGCTGTGCAGTAATTACAGTAAAAAACGTACTTTTATTATATGTAAATTTCTTCACTACCAGCAAGTTGGGCGGACTTGCTGGTAGCCGCCGCATCCTCTGTTTGAAAAAACGCCACCTTCTCCACTTGATTGACAGGGCCAGCGAGCGCTCTCCTCCTCTCGCTGACCCTGCCTGCAGCCTCAAATCCCGCGCCTGCGCCATACCGGTCGTCATTCGGGCCAGGCGCTCTGAGAGAAGGACGGCCGCTCCTTCCTCAGTGCGCCTGCGCCGATGACGTCAGCCCTACACCCGGAAGAGAGGTCTTCTCTTCCGGGTGTAGGGCTGACGTCATCGGCGCAGGTCATTTGGAGTGCTTTAGCATTTCAACCATTTTTGCTTATTCTCAGTTATACGATATCAATATCTGATTTGTGGGGGTCTGACAGCCCGCACCCTAATCACCTGTTCCGAAGTAGCTCCAGTTCTGGATTAGTTGTTGGAACTACACAGCTCTGTCCATTGTGTAGTAGATGGAGCTTGGTACTGCAGTGCTGCTGCCATTAAAGTTCCAGCACTGGAGCTATATCAGAACAGCTGATCAGCAGGGGTGCAGCTGCAGATCAGATACTGATGGCCTAGTCCAGGGATGGCCAACCTGAGGCTTTCCAGCTGTTGCAAAACTACAACTCCCATCGTGCCCGGACAGTCTACAGCTATCAGCCTACAGCAGGGCATGGTGGGAGTTGTAGTTTTACAACAGCTGGAGAGCCGCAGGTTGGCCATGCCTGGCCTAGTCTAAGGATAGTCATCCACATAAATATTTTGGACAGCCCATTTAAAGGGGTAAAGAATGCACCCACAAACTTCTACATGTTAGGACTTCTCACAGATCCATGGCTCTGTGGATGTCATATGACTGCATACAACAAACCTTACAATCAAGACAAATTTCATCTTGTGGCCAATAAAAATGGTGAAACTGTCCAAATATGTTTTAGATAAGTATGATATATTATGAGCAGCACGGGGGCTCAGTGGTTAACACTGGTGCCTTGTAGTGCTGGGGTCCTGGGTTCAAATCTGACTATGGACAGCATCTGCATGGAGTTTGTATGTTCTCCCCGTGTCTGTGTGGGTTTCCTCCAGGTTCTCCGGTTACCTCCCACACTCCAAAGACCTACTGATAAGGACCTTAGATTGTGACAGTGTGATGTTAATGTCTATAAAGCACTGTGGAATATGTCAGTGCTTTATAGGTGAGTATAATAATAACAATAATACATATTCACAGATGAAAGATTTCTGAAACAATCCATCTCACAGCCAGGAGATGGAGCTAATTTTTCAGTAACACTTAGCATTCATTCTTGCTCGACACTAATATGCAGGTCATAGAACAGTGTTAGATTTTCTGAGCTATTTTTAAAAGTTAGGCTCCTTCAACAATTTGATAAATCTGGGACACTGTATTTTTAATTTAAGTAACAATCTTGGAAAAATGATGGTGATTAAAATTGCAAAATAGCACAGGTGTTCACGGTGAGTGGTACTTCTATGTAATCATTTTTACCCACTGGGACAGCAGCAGTGTTCATTCCGTGCTCAAGGAACTTGCTTCACATCTGACTATCACAGTACTAGCACCGTCTGCTTGCTCTACTGAGGAACATGGACCTCACAACAGTAAATTAACAGATAATTCTACAGCCTGCAGTAAGCATTTACATAGATTTAATGTATACATTCATTTCCTTCCCTTCTGTACAATTTCAGAAAACCCATTTTTCTCGGAGGCATTAATAAGAAGCTAAAATGTATTTAGGATACATAAAATGGTTAATTACATTTCAGAATTCATCCCTAATAGTAAATCTGTTCATGTACTCACAAGGGACTATGCAGATTTCTCTCTCTCAAAAAATAGATGGACACTTTATCACAGATGGGGAATATGTGGAGGAAGCTCTCGTGTGAATTAAAATGTCCATATATATTATAATGACAAACAGGAATGTGCACTGACAATACACTGACTGAGCGCACCGGAGGGGTCGAATTAGGAGATTCATTTTGCAGCCATTAGATCTGATAAAAAAAAGCAAAATATCGTTTTTCAAAACATGATGTATGTGCTAAATTTCATCTTTATTCGATGTAGAATTTGCAAATTGAATTGAAAACCTTTAAGTACTATTTAATGTGATATCTTGGTCTGTTGCCGGAACGGTGCAGAGTATGTTTCTCTTCAATCAATCACGAAGACAGAGGCGTAAAGTCCAGGGGATTTTATTGTGTTGTGAAGATATTTGATCTCATGTGCTGCATAATCTTTCTTCTTCTAAATGGTTTTAATGGTTTGTGTCACTTCGGGTATGGTATATCATTTGCATGTTTTATTTTCTGTTGGAATACATCTTGGACGACTCACATTTAGGGAAAATACGTTTTAATACAAAGGCACAATGCACATGCAATAATTATTCCTGTTTCATTATTATCTTATTTGGTGTTAAGCATTTAAACATATCATGATTAGGGTGAGCATGTCTCACAATTATGAGGGGTTCGGAAATTGATTACACTGTCTCTGATATGTTCTGTGTCTTGGCTTCTCAGTAGTGATTCAGGGAGACATTCATGGACCACAGTTATCAAGACAATGGCATGCAGAAGGTTTCTCCTAGCTAACCTGCCTGTTTCATAAGAATAAGAAAACTGTAGTAATTAATAATACTAACAATATAATTATTAGTGTTATTGCAGTGTATTTCATGGTTATACTTGATATATTTGATGCTACATTTGATCTTTATACTTTAATGTCTCTCTGGGGCAGCATAAAGTAGTGACAGACTCACAGACTTAACATTTAAGATAGATCAATTGTTTTTGTACTGGCCGCCCAGCCACACCCACACATCACATGAACTCCAGCGAGGGTAGTTGTAACAGCCGCTATACTCTTTCTTCTCCAATACAAATGGAACTCTTTAGCCTATATATTATGGGTCATCTCCTCTGACTGTATCACTACCGCCTCTGAAATGAGCTGTGCCTTCTGATCTTCTTCACCATAGCAATACAAGTTGCATTGCTTGATATTGCCGCTATAGCCCATGCAATATTCATAACTCCCCATAAACCATGCAGTGCTCATGGATAGATACTGCAAGGAGGTTAAAAGTTAAAATAAATGTATAGAAGTCTTACTATATGCCAGATGGAGATAGACATAATTGTTTTGGAGGCTGCTTTGGGTCTTGCTCCCCCATGAATGTGCATAGATTAGACATCATTGTTTGGGGACCATTGTTCAGTTCTCCTAAAATCAGATTGTTGAAAGATATGGTAAAATCAGAGCCCCAAATAATCCAGTATTGGATCACTGTCCAGAGAAGTACAGTACTGGGCTAAGTAGGACTAGGGTCCTAAACTGCATTCACCCTCATTCACCAAGGCCATATGAGTATATGCTGTATAAAGCTACACCACTCTAAAAATCCTGCTTCTGATATTTAAACAGAGTGAAAAACGTGGATGTTATAAGGAACAGCGATTATCTATAGCATAGAGACAGGGAGATGGTATAATCTAAAGAGATAATATGTATACTATATAACATATGTACAGTATTAGATTGAACCTTAGTAAATGCAAAGTTGAAGCAACTGTTGACAGATCATTTTTGAGGATGTCTCAGAGTCTTTCTAGGGTACCTAGACTTGCATAGATCAAGCTGTGGCATGAACAACAATGAAAACCACTCATGGATTTTCATGGTAATATTGCATTTGAGGAAACATGATTTGTCTTATCCTTGGACATATCATCAAGCTTGTGTGCCAGAATTTACTGCAATTTTTGCACAACGTAAGTCAACCAGTAGGTGGTGTACAGTTACATCCATTCTATCATCCAGCACCAGCCATTTAAAAAAATTTGACTACTCTTTACAAAGGCACCCCATATACCCTCAGCAGTGTCGGCAGAACACGCTGAGAACGGTGGGTTCGGTCGTTACTCTAATGTGTATGGGGAGCTCCTTACTGTCCCCCAACAGATGATGCTGGGGGGGGGGAGGGAGTACAGATTAAGAAAAATTTATACTTACACCCAATCCTTATGTTCTCCCAGGAGATAAACCACTGCCTGGCATAGCCTTTCTCCACTCTCCCCATAGAAGCCAAGCCGAATGTGCATGGGGGAGACAGGAAAGATACCTGTCGGCCAAACAGCTATTGAATCTGTATGGCCAGCTTAAGTTTACAGTGTCCGTTATAACTTTAAATAGCGTGATCAAGTGTTAAATCTCCAAGTTCTTCAGCAGCCTGTAAGCTAGCTAGTCTATGGTTGCAGCACCTATGCTGAACACCACCAAAGACAAACTGTTTAAAATGTTTGATTTGTAACATAAAGTGCATTCAGTGGTTATGAATATTTTATTCCTCTTAGCTTTGAGATATATGGAAGAAATATAGAATGCAATCATGTTAGTAACTGGCACAGAATAAATATCTGATCTCATTATAAATCACAGTCTGCTCTGTCATTTTAATTTTTCTATGTGTTATCTCAGATGTTTCATAAGACAAATAGTCATTTCAGATATTGTTATGCTGTAGGTCCTTTAAATTTCTTGTTCCTTTCGAGTCTCTTGAGAAAGTCAGGTGAATCTCATCATTATTCGTCTCTTCAAGGGCGAAGCTGTGATAGACAGGGCTTAATGTGTATCTTGGTAGAATTGGATTTGATCCTTAGGGCTGGGCCAGAGGGCTCCTTTTGTTAGATATGTTAGATTTACTTTCTCTCCCACAAACAAAATTACCTCTTGGAGGCCGGCATCACTCCCAGCATCCCAAGATCCCCTTTTCTTGATTTCAGTCACATCTAAATCTGTTTAAATTGTCGACATGATGATTTGAAGAGAGACAGGGATTAAGCAGGAAAGAGATTAACACAGTTGTCTGTCTTCTACAAAATAATATACCTGCTGACAGTAAGGGCACTCTGCAATTTACATAACTTAGTTTACAGAAAGGCTTTGCCTTTGTTATTGGGTCACTTCTTTTGCCTTTGACTGTGTACACTCACCTTTCTACCGACATACTAAAAATATTGCTGCCCTGCCATTCAGTTCTCAAAATTCTCAACATATTTTATGTGCGTTTTGTTCTTTTGCATATGTTTGCATTAGGACTCATGCACACGACCGCTGTTTTGGTCCGCATCCGAGCCGCAGTACTTGCAGCTCGGATGCGGACCTATTCATTTCAATGGGGCCGCAAAAGATGCGGACAGCACTCCGTGTGCTTTCCGCATCCATTGCTCCGTTCCGTGGTCCGCAAAAAAAATATAACCTGCGGACAAGAATAAGCAGTTATATTAACCGCCTCCGGACCGCCTAACGCAGGATCGCTTTCCGGAGGCGGCAGCTCTGCGCAGAGTCACACATATACGCGTCATCTCGCGAGATGCAGATGCGCGCGTTCACAGGATCGGAAGGTAAGCGAGTGGATCTCCAGCCTGCCAGCGGCGATCGTTCGCTGGCAGGCTGGAGATGCGATTTTTTTTAACCCCTAACAGGTATATTAGACGCTGTTTTGATAACAGCGTCTAATATACCTGCTACCTGGTCCTCTGGTGGTCCCTTTTGCTTGGATCGACCACCAGAGGACACAGGCAGCTCAGAAATAAGTAGCACCAAACACCACTACACTACACCCCCCCTGTCACTTATTAACCCCTTATTAACCCCTGATCACCCCATATAGACTCCCTGATCACCCCCCTGTCATTGATCACCCCCCTGTCATTGATCACCCCCTTGTAAGGCTCCATTCAGACGTCCGTATGTTTTTTACGAATCCACGAATACATGGATCGGATCCGCAAAACACATACGGACGTCTGAATGGAGCCTTACAGGGGGGTGATCAATGACAGGGGGGTGATCACCCCATATAGACTCCCTGATCACCCCCCTGTAAGGCTCCATTCAGACATCCGTATGTTTTTTAAGGATCCACGGATACATGGATCGGATCCGCAAAACACATACGGACGTCTGAATGGAGCCTTACAGGGGGGTGATCAATGACAGGGGGGTGATCACCCCGTATAGACTCCCTGATCACCCCCCTGTCATTGATCACCCCCCTGTCATTGATCACCCCCCTGTAAGGCTCCATTCAGACGTCCGTATGTTTTTTACAGATCCACGGATACATGGATCGGATCCGCAAAACACATACGGACGTCTGAATGGAGCCTTACAGGGGGGCGATCAATGACAGGGGGGTGATCACCCCATATAGACTCCCTGATCACCCCCCTGTCATTGATCACTTCCCTGTCATTGATCACCCCCCTGTAAGGCTCCATTCAGACGTCCGTATGTTTTTTACAGATCCACGGATACATGGATCGGATCCGCAAAACACATACGGACATCTGAATGGAGCCTTACAGGGGGGTGATCAATGACAGGGGGGTGATCACCCCATATAGACTCCCTGATCACCCACCCCCCTGTCATTGATCACCCCCCTGTCATTGATCACCCCACTGTAAGGCTCCATTCAGACGTCCGTATGTTTTTTACAGATCCACGGATACATGGATCGGATCCGCAAAACACATACGGACATCTGAATGGAGCCTTACAGGGGGGTGATCAATGACAGGGGGGTGATCACCCCATATAGACTCCCTGATCACCCACCCCCCTGTCATTGATCACCCCCCTGTCATTGATCACCCCCCTGTAAGGCTCCATTCAGACGTCCGTATGTTTTTTACAGATCCACGGATACATGGATCGGATCCGCAAAACACATACGGACATCTGAATGGAGCCTTACAGGGGGGTGATCAATGACAGGGGGGTGATCATCACCCCATATAGACTCCCTGATCACCTCCCTGTCATTGATCACCCCCCTGTAAGGCTCCATTCAGACGTCCGTATGTTTTTTACAGATCCACGGATACATGGATCGGATCCGCAAAACACATACGGACGTCTGAATGGAGCCTTACAGGGGGGTGATCAATGACAGGGGGGTGATCACCCCATATAGACTCCCTGATCACCCCCCTGTCATTGATCACCCCCCTGTCATTGATCACCCCCCTGTAAGGCTCCATTCAGATGTTCGTATGTTTTTTACGGATCCAAGGATACATGGATCGGATCCGCAAAACACATACGGACGTCTGAATGGAGCCTTACAGGGGGGTGATCAATGACAGGGGGGTGATAACCCCATATACACTCCCTGATCACCCCCCTGTCATTGATCACCCCCCATTCAGGCTCCATTTTTTTGGCCCAAGTTAGCGGAAATTATAATTTTTTTTTCTTACAAAGTCTCATATTCCACTAACTTGTGTCAAAAAATAAAATCTCACATGAACTCACCATACCCTCACGGAATCCAAATGCGTAAATTTTTTTAGACATTTATATTCCAGACTTCTTCTCACGCTTTAGGGCCCCTAAAATGCCAGGGCAGTATAAATACCCCACATGTGACCCCATTTCGGAAAGAAGACACCCCAAGGTATTCCGTGAGGGGCATATTGAGTCCATGAAAGATTGAAATTTTTGTCCCAAGTTAGGGAGACTTTGTGAGAAAAAACTAAAAAAAAATCAATTTCCGCTAACTTGTGCCAAAAAAAAGAAATTTCTATGAACTCGCCATGCCCCTCATTGAATACCTTGGGGTGTCTTCTTTCCAAAATGGGGTCACATGTGGGGTATTTATACTGCCCTGGCATTTTAGGGGCCCTAAAGCGTGAGAAGAAGTCTGGGATCCAAATGTCTAAAAATGCCCTCCTAAAAGGAATTTGGGCGCCTTTGCGCATCTAGGCTGCAAAAAAGTGTCACACATGTGGTATCGCCGTACTCAGGAGAAGTTGGGTAATGTGTTTTGGGGTGTCATTTTACATATACCCATGCTGGGTGAGATAAATATCTTGGTCAAATGCCAACTTTGTATAAAAAAATGGGAAAAGTTGTCTTTTGACGAGATATTTCTCTCACCCGGCATCGGTATATGTAAAAAGACACCCCAAAACACATTGCCCTACTTCTCCTGAGTACGGCGATACCACATGTGTGACACTTTTTGCAGCCTAGGTGGGCAAAGGGGCCCACATTCCAAAGAGCACCTTTCGGATTTCACAGGGCATTTTTTACAGATTTTGATTTCAAACCACTTCTCACGCATTAGGGCCCCTAGAATGCCAGGGCAGTATAACTACCCCACATGTGACCCCATTTTGGAAAGAAGACACCCCAAGGTATTTCGTGATGGGCATAGTGAGTTCATGGAAGTTTTTATTTTTTGTCACAAGTTAGTGGAATATGAGACTTTGTAAGGAAAAAAAAAATCAAAAAAAAAATCATAATTTTCCGCTAACTTGTGACAAAAAATAATAAGTTCTATGAACTCACTATGCCCATCAGCGAATAACTTAGGGTGTCTACTTTATGAAATGGGGTCAATTGTGGGGTGTTTGTACTGTCTGGCCATTGTAGAACCTCAGGAAACATGACAGGTGCTCAGAAAGTCAGAGCTGCTTCAAAAAGCGGAAATTCACATTTTTGTACCATAGTTTGTAAACGCTATAACTTTTACCCAAACCATTTTTTTTTACCCAAACATTTTCTTTTATCAAAGACATGTAGAACAAAAAATGTAGAGAAAAATTTATATATGGATGTCGTTTTTTTTTTTTTAAATTTTACAACTGAAAGTGAAAAATTTCATTTTTTTGCAAAATTTCGTTAAATTTCGATTAATAACAAAAAAAGTAAAAATGTCAGCAGCAATGAAATACCACCAAATGACAGCTCTATTAGTGAGAAGAAAAGGAGGTAAAATTCATTTGGGTGGTAAGTTGCTGGACGAACTGAGTTACACCAGGGAGGAGCTGCTCTGCGTCATCAACTAAGAAATCGAATGCTGGCTGTCTCCTCGCCAACTGAAGATCAGAACCATGGTCCCCAATAAAGGGAAGAACATTCTATTGGTGCTGCATCAAGGAGGGCTGACCCATGTGCCATGCATGGCGCACATCTTTAATCTGGTTGTAACCCAGTTCCTGAAGTCTTCCACCCAAATGCAAGATGTCATGAAAATGGCATGAAAATGGCTAGCAAACTGTGCATGCTCTCCAGTCACTCTTACCTGCAAAACACGCCCTTTTTTGAGTTGAAAAGGCAGAAAAGTTTTCCCCAACATCACCTCATATGCAACATTTCCACACTTTGGAACTCCACTCTCCACATGTTGGACTGACTATATGAGCAGAGGAATGATTTCTTGATAATACAGATGGACAGGAGTACTCCCCTGTGTAACTTTGACATTAGCCTATGGCAGCTCATGCGTGACACCTGCCGTTTGCTAAGACCCCTTAACCACCTCCGGACCGCCTAACGCAGGATCGCGTTCCGGAGGTGGCAGCCCTGCGCACAGTCACGCATATATGCGTCATCTCGCGAGACGCGAGATTTCCTGTGAACGCGCGCACACAGGCGCGCGCGCTCACAGGAACGGAAGGTAAGAGAGTTGATCTCCAGCCTGCCAGCGGCGATCGTTCGCTGGCAGGCTGGAGATGTGTTTTTTTTTAACCCTAACAGGTATATTAGACGCTGTTTTGATAACAGCGTCTAATATACCTGCTACCTGGTCCTCTGGTGGTCCCCTTTGTTTGGATCGACCACCAGAGGACACAGGTAGCTCAGTAAAGTCCCACCAAGCACCACTACACTACACTACACCCCCCCCCGTCACTTATTAACCCCTTATTAGCCCCTGATCACCCCTGATCACCCCATATAGACTCCCTGATCACCCCCTGTCATTGATTAGCCCCCTGTCATTGATCAACCCCCTGTAAAGCTCCATTCAGACGTCCGCATGATTTTTACGGATCCACTGATAGATGGATCGGATCCGCAAAACGCATACGGACGTCTGAATGAAGCCTTACAGGGGCGTGATCAATGACTGTGGTTATCACCCCATATAGACTCCCTGATCACCCCCCTGTCATTGATTACACCCCTGTCATTGATTACCCCCCTGTAAAGCTCCATACAGACGTCCGCATGATTTTTACGGATCCACTGATAGATGGATCGGATCCGCAAAACGCATCCGGACGTCTGAATGAAGCCTTACAGGGGCATGATCAATGACTGTGGTGATCACCCCATATAGACTCCCTGATCACCCCCCTGTAAAGCTCCATTCAGATGTCCGCATGATTTTTACGGATGCACTGATAGATGGATCCGATCCGCAAAACGCATCCGGACGTCTGAATGAAGCCTTACAGGGGCGTGATCAATGACTGTGGTGATCACCCCATATAGACTCCCTGATCACCCCCCTGTAAAGCTCCATTCAGATGTCCGCATGATTTTTACGGATGCACTGATAGATGGATCCGATCCGCAAAACGCATCCGGACGTCTGAATGAAGCCTTACAGGGGCATGATCAATGACTGTGGTGATCACCCCATATAGACTCCCTGATCACCCCCCCTGTAAAGCTCCATTCAGATGTCCGCATGATTTTTACGGATGCACTGATAGATGGATCGGATCCGCAAAACGCATCCGGACGTCTGAATGAAGCCTTACAGGGGCGTGATCAATGACTGTGGTGATCACCCCATATAGACTCCCTGATCACCCCCCTGTAAAGCTCCATTCAGATGTCCGCATGATTTTTACGGATGCACTGATAGATGGATCCGATCCGCAAAACGCATCCGGACGTCTGAATGAAGCCTTACAGGGGCATGATCAATGACTGTGGTGATCACCCCATATAGACTCCCTGATCACCCCCCCTGTAAAGCTCCATTCAGATGTCCGCATGATTTTTACGGATGCACTGATAGATGGATCGGATCCGCAAAACGCATCCGGACGTCTGAATGAAGCCTTACAGGGGCGTGATCAATGACTGTGGTGATCACCCCATATAGACTCCCTGATCACCCCCCTGTCATTGATTACCCCCCTGTAAAGCTCCATTCAGACGTCCGCATGATTTTTACGGATCCACTGATAGATGGATCGGATCCGCAAAACGCATCCGGACGTCTGAATGAAGCCTTACAGGGGCGTGATCAATGACTGTGGTGATCACCCCATATAGACTCCCTGATCACCCCCCTGTCATTGATTACCCCCCTGTAAAGCTCCATTCAGACGTCCGCATGATTTTTACGGATCCACTGATAGATGGATCGGATCCGCAAAACGCATCCGGACGTCTGAATGAAGCCTTACAGGGGCGTGATCAATGACTGTGGTGATCACCCCATATAGACTCCCTGATCACCCCCCTGTCATTGATTACACCCCTGTCATTGATTACCCCCCTGTAAAGCTCCATTCAGACGTCCGCATGATTTTTACGGATCCACTGATAGATGGATCGGATCCGCAAAACGCATCCGGACGTCTGAATGAAGCCTTACAGGGGCATGATCAATGACTGTGGTGATCACCCCATATAGACTCCCTGATCACCCCCCTGTCATTGATCAACCCCCTGTAAAGCTCCATTCAGATGTCCGCATGATTTTTACGGATGCACTGATAGATGGATCGGATCCGCAAAACGCATCCGGACGTCTGAATGAAGCCTTACAGGGGCATGATCAATGACTGTGGTTATCACCCCATATAGACTCCCTGATCACCCCCCTGTCATTGATCACCCCCCCTGTCATTGATCACCCCCCTGTCATTGATCACCCCTCTGTCATTGATCACCCCCCCTGTCATTGATCACCCCCCCTGTCATTGATCACCCCCCTGTCATTTATAACCCCCCTGTCATTGATCACCCCCCTGTAAGGCTCCATTCAGACATTTTTTTGGCCCAAGTTAGCGGAATTTTTTTTTTTTTTTCTTACAAAGTCTCATATTCCACTAACTTGTGTCAAAAAATAAAATCTCACATGAACTCACCATACCCCTCACGGAATCCAAATGCGTAAATTTTTTTAGACATTTATATTCCAGACTTCTTCTCACGCTTTAGGGCCCCTAGAATGCCAGGGCAGTATAAATACCCCACATGTGACCCCATTTCGGAAAGAAGACACCCCCAGGTATTCCGTGAGGGGCATATTGAGTCCATGAAAGATTGAAATTTTTGTCCCAAGTTAGCGGAACGGGAGACTTTGTGAGAAAAAAATTAAAAATATCAATTTCCGCTAACTTGTGCCAAAAAAATTTTTTTTATATGAACTCGCCATGCCCCTCATTGAATACCTTGGGGTGTCTTCTTTCCAAAATGGGGTCACATGTGGGGTATTTATACTGCCCTGGCATTCTAGGGGCCCCAAAGCGTGAGAAGAAGTCTGGTATCCAAATGTCTAAAAATGCCCTCCTAAAAGGAATTTGGGCACCTTTGCGCATCTAGGCTGCAAAAAAGTGTCACACATCTGGTATCGCCGTACTCAGGAGAAGTTGGGGAATGTGTTTTGGGGTGTCATTTTACATATACCCATGCTGGGTGAGAGAAATATCTTGGTCAAATGCCAACTTTGTATAAAAAAAATGGGAAAAGTTGTCTTTTGCCAAGATATTTCTCTCACCCAGCAAGGGTATATGTAAAATGACACCCCAAAACACATTCCCCAACTTCTCCTGAATACGGCGATACCACATGTGTGACACTTTTTTGCAGCCTAGGTGGGCAAAGGGGCCATATTCCAAAGAGCACCTTTCGGATTTCACAGGTCATTTACCTACTTACCACACATTAGGGCCCCTGGAAAATGCCAGGGCAGTATAACTACCCCACAAGTGACCCCATTTTGGAAAGAAGACACCCCAAGGTATTCCGTGAGGGGCATGGCGAGTTCCTAGAATTTTTTATTTTTTGTCACAAGTTAGTGGAAAATGCTGATTTTTTTTTTTTTTTTTTCATACAAAGTCTCATATTCCACTAACTTGTGACAAAAAAATAAAAACTTCCATGAACTCACTATGCCCATCAGCGAATACCTTGGGGTGTCTTCTTTCCAAAATGGGGTCACTTGTGGGGTAGTTATACTGCCCTGGCATTCTAGTGGCCCAAATGTGTGGTAAGGAGTTTGAAATCAAATTCTGTAATAAATGACCTGTGAAATCCGAAAGGTGCTCTTTGGAATATGGGCCCCTTTGCCCACCTAGGCTGCAAAAAAGTGTCACACATCTGGTATCTCCGTACTCAGGAGAAGGTGGGGAATGTGTTTTGGGGTGTCATTTTACATATACCCCTGCTGGGTGAGAGAAATATCTTGGCAAAAGACAACTTTTCCCATTTTTTTATACAAAGTTGGCATTTGACCAAGATATTTCTCTCACCCAGCATGGGTATATGTAAAAAGACACCCCAAAACACATTCCCCAACTTCTACTGAATACGGAGATACCAGATGTGTGACACTTTTTTGCAGCCTAGGTGGGCAAAGGGGCCCATATTCCAAAGAGCACCTTTCGGATTTCACTCGTCATTTTTTACAGAATTTGATTTCAAACTCCTTACCACACATTTGGGCCCCTAGAATGCCAGGGCAGTATAACTACCCCACAAGTGACCCCATTTTGGAAAGAAGAGACCCCAAGGTATTCGCTGATGGGCATAGTGAGTTCATGGAAGTTTTTATTTTTTGTCACAAGTTAGTGGAATATGAGACTTTGTATGAAAAAAAAAAAAAAAAAAAATTCATCATTTTCCACTAACTTGTGACAAAAAATAAAAATTCTAGGAACTTGCCATGCCCCTCACGAAATACCTTGGGGTGTCTTCTTTCCAAAATGGGGTCACTTGTGGGGTAGTTATACTGCCCTGGCATTCTAGGGGCCCAAATGTGTGGTAAGGAGTTTGAAATCAAATTCTGTAAAAAATGACGAGTGAAATCCGAAAGGTGCTCTTTGGAATATGGGCCCCTTTGCCCACCTAGGCTGCAAAAAAGTGTCACACATCTGGTATTGCCGTACTCAGGAGAAGGTGGGGAATGTGTTTTGGGGTGTCTTTTTACATATACCCATGCTGGGTGAGAGAAATATCTTGGCAAAAGACAACTTTTCCCATTTTTTTATACAAAGTTGGCATTTGACCAAGATATTTCTCTCACCCAGCATGGGTATATGTAAAAAGACACCCCAAAACACATTCCTCAACTTCTCCTGAATACAGAGATACCAGATGTGTGACACTTTTTTGCAGCCTAGGTGGGCAAAGGGGCCCATATTCCAAAGAGCACCTTTCGGATTTCACTCGTCATTTTTTACAGAATTTGATTTCAAACTCCTTACCACACATTTGGGCTCCTAGAATGCCAGGGCAGTATAACTACCCCACAAGTGACCCCATTTTGGAAAGAAGAGACCCCAAGGTATTTCGTGATGGGCATAGTGAGTTCATAGAAGTTTTTATTTTTTGTCACAAGTTAGTGGAATATGAGACTTTGTAAGGAAAAAAAAAAAAAAAAAAAAAATCATCATTTTCCGCTAACTTGTGACAAAAAATAAAAAGTTCTATGAACTCACTATGCCCATCAGCGAATACCTTAGGGTGTGTACTTTCCGAAATGGGGTCATTTGTGGGGTGTTTGTACTGTCTGGGCATTGTAGAACCTCAGGAAACATGACAGGTGCTCAGAAAGTCAGAGCTGCTTCAAAAAGCGGAAATTTACATTTTTGTACCATAGTTTGTAAACGCTATAACTTTTACCCAAACCATTTTTTTTTTACCCAAACATTTTTTTTTTATCAAAGACATGTAGAACTATAAATTTAGAGCAAAATTTCTATATGGATCTCGTTTTTTTTGCAAAATTTTACAACTGAAAGTGAAAAATGTCATTTTTTTGCAAAAAAATCGTTAAATTTCGATTAATAACAAAAAAAGTAAAAATGTCAGCAGCAATGAAATACCACCAAATGAAAGCTCTATTAGTGAGAAGAAAAGGAGGTAAAATTCATTTGGGTGGTAAGTTGCATGACCGAGCAATAAACGGTGAAAGTAGTGTAGGTCAGAAGTGTAAAAAGTGGCCTGGTCTTTCAGGGTGTTTAAGCACTGGGGGCTGAGGTGGTTAAAGAGGTCACTTTATTTGTCAGTCGCCAGGACTACAGGATGAATGACGTCATTCTACTTCTTCTGGTCCTGGAGAAGATGCTGATAAATCTGGCTGGCCATGGGACAGTAGACGTGGCGCTTACATCTCACAGCCACCTGGGTCCTGTGGGGGCTGAACTGGCGGAGAAGGAGAAGGAGGACATTAACGCCCAGGAAATGTATACAGAAATAGGTGGTTTATCTGCACAAGTGACAGGAGAGGAGCAGGATTTGCTGGAGGGTGGTGAGGAAGACCAGGCAGATGGTCCCCGACAGACCGTGGCAGTTTGCAGCGGAGATGTAGGCAGGGAGTCCCTCCGAGTTCCTTGCACAAATAGCCAGATGCATGCTGAGCTACGTTTGTAGTGACAGCCCTATTATCACTTTTTGGCAGAGGGATGACTTCTGGCTCTTCATAATGTTAGACCCTTGCTACTGGGAAATGAGTGCCTTCTTTACACCTGCTGAGAGGGTTGATAAACTCAGCTACTATAGAGACATCCTATGTATTCTGTAGGTCGCTGCCTATGTGCGCCATCGTCCATTCTCACCAAGGTCTGATCGGAGAGAGGGGGGGGTCCTCTGCACTCACGTTCCACTGCCTTGACTGCTGGAGGAGGGGGAGGGTGAAGGAGCTGCACCAGCTCTGTCGTTAGTAACATGAGTCTCCAGTCTCTGATGAGCACGTTTCTTTACCTGCCTACTGAAAAACCAGCCAACAGAAGCAGGACATGAAGCAGAACCTGAACCAGCAGGTGGTAGCACACTTGGAGTGCACCCTGTCACCCCAGATCCAAGATCCCCTGGACTTCTGGGCAGCCAAACTTGAACTGTGGCCACAACTGGCTGAGTTTGTCCTGCACAAGCTTTCCTGTCCGGCCAGTAGTGTGGCATCGGAGCAGGTGTTTAGTGTGGCAGGGGTCATAGTTACCCCAAAGAGAGCTCTCAAATTGTTGAGAGATTAACCCTTATAAAGATGAATCAGGCTTGGCTCAGCCAGGATTTCGACACACTGGTGCCTGATGCATCAGACTCACTAGATAATTCTGGCAGTAATGTTCTGACTGTAGTGTGCTGCTACACCAGGACATTGTGAAAAATGGCCTGTTACTTCTGCCCACATGCTTCAGCCACTATTCGGATGCCACACACCTGCTGCCTCTACTGCCATCTTCTTATACTGCCACCATCTTGTGATTTTACTGCCACTGCTGTTGCTACCAACCTCCCCACTCTATGACTGGGCCACTATTTTGACTCCTCATGCTGTTGCCACACTCACCACTATATGAATAGGCCACTGTGTTGACTCCTCATGCGGTTGCCATCTTTTCCAATCTGTTCTGGGGACACTAGTGACCCTGTTCATCACATTTATTTTACCATTCTACTGATCCATCAGAAATTTAAAAAAATGAATTACACAACAGATTCTGTCTTAGGAGCATCTATAAGGCCTTTATCACATGCTCAGTATTTTTCATCAGGATTTGATCATGATTTGGAAGCCAAAGGCAGGAGTTGACATTTCAAGTTTGGCTCCCCAAAACACAGAAGACATGCAAATATTTACTTCTTGTCTTATCTCTGTTTTGGACCCACTCCTGTTCTGCCTTACAATACTAATCAATTACTGATGCAAAAATGGACCAAATACTGACTGTGTGATAGAGACCATTAAAGTCCTGCATGCAGGACTTCTTTTCCATCTTAGTAAAACAGATACCAGACACAAATGGCCAAAACTCTTGTAAATTGAGCATTCGGACTCTATCACACTGTATTTTGCATCAGCATTTGATCATGATTTGGAAGCCAAAAGCAGGAGTGGGTCCAAAACACAGAAGGCATGCAAATATTTCCTTCACGTGTCAACTCTGTTTTGGAACCACTCCTGTTTTTGCCATACCAATACTTAATTATTACTGAACAAATACTGACCGTGTAAAGGCGGATGATCAAAAGACAGGATCCATTTTTTCTGGATTGTTCTTCTGACGAACCTACAGTTGCAAGAAAAAGTATGTGAACCCTTTGGAATCATATGGATTTCTGCACAAATTGGTCATAAAATGTGATCTGATCTTCATCTAAGTCACAACAATAGACAATCACAGTCTGCTTAAACTAATAACACACAAATAATTAAATGTTACCATGTTTTTATTGAACACACCATGTAAACATTCACAGTGCAGATGGAAAAAGTATGTGAATCCCTAGACTAATGACATCTCCAAGAGCTAATTAGAGCGAGGTGTCAGCCAACTGGAGTCCAATCAATAAGATGAGATTGGAGGTGTTGGTTACAGCTGCCCTGCCCTATAAAAAACACACACCAGTTCTGGGTTTGCTTTTCACAAGAAGCATTGCCTGATGTGAATGATGCCTCGCACAAAAGAGCTCTCAGGAGACCTACGATGAAGAATTGTTGACTTGCATAAATCTGGGTTATAAAAGTATCTCCAAAAGCCTTGCTGTTCATCAGTCCACGGTAAGACAAATTGTCTATGAATTGAGAAAGTTCAGCACTGCTGCTACTCTCCCTAGGAGCGGCTGACCTGTAAAGATGACTGCAAGAGCACAGCGTAGACTGCTCAATGAGGTGAAGAAGAAACCTAGAGTGTCAGCTAAAGACTTACAAAAGTCTCTGGCATATGCTAACATCCCTGTTAGCGAAATTACGATACGTAAAACACTAAACAAGAATGGATTTGATGGGAGGATACCACAGAGGGAGCCACTGCTGTCCAAAAAAAACATTGCTGCACGTTTACAGATTGCACAAGAGCACCTGGAGGTTCCACAGCAGTACTGGCAAAATTTTCTGTGGACAGATGAAACCAAAGTTGAGTTGTTTGGAAGAAACACACAACACTATGTGTGGAGAAAAAGAGGCACAGCACACCAACATCAAAACCTCATCCGAACTGTGAAGTATGGTGGTGGGGGCATCATGGTTTGGGGCTGCTTTGCTGCGTCAGGGCCTGGACGGCTTGCTATAATCGAAGGAAAATGGAATTCCCAAGTTTATAAAGACATTTTGCAGGAGAACTTAAGGCCATCTGTCTACCAGCTGAAGTTTTACAGAAGATGGGTGTTGCAACAGGACAACGACCCAAAGCATAGAAGTAAATCAACAACAGAATGGCTTAAACAGAAGAAAATATGGCATGACCTCAAGAAAGCGATTCACACCAGACATTCCAAGAATATTGCTGAACTGAAACAGTTCAGTAAAGAGGAATGGTCAAGAATTACTCCTGACCGCTGTGCACGTCTCTTCTGCAACTACAGGAAACGTTTGGTTGAAGTTATTGCTGCCAAAGTAGGTTCAACCAGTTATTAATCCAAGGGTTCACATACTTTTTCCACCTGCACTGTGAATGTTTACATGGTGTGTTCAATAAAAACATGGTAACATTTAGTTCTTTGTGTGTTATTAGTTTAAGCAGACTGTGATTGTCTATTGTTGTGACTTAGATAGGGCTGCAACGATTAATCGACATTATCGATAATATTCGATAACGGGATTCGTTGTCAACGAATCCAGTTATCGAATAATCGGCCAATTCGTTGATATGCGGGCGGGAGCAGGCGGTCAGGCACTATGCCTGCGGGTCCTTGAACTTTAAATCACTGCATCCCGCATCTTTATTAACTTACAATGAAGCTCCAGTAACAGGTAGAGCGGGCGGCGGCGTAACGTCACTTACTCACGTGACGCGGATGCTCCGCCTGTTTCATTCATAAAGAGGGCAGAGCAGGCGCGTCACGTGAGTAAGTGACGTTACGACGCCGCCCGCTCTGCCTGTTACTGGAGCTTCATTGTAAGGTAATAAAGATGCGGTGATTTAAAGTAAAAGTTACTGCCGGTTAAGGAATACTGCTGTGAGCGGCGGGGCCTGGGCTGTTATGGGGAGGGTGATCTGTGGATGGCACTGTTATGGGGAGGGAGATCTGTGGATGAGACATATAGCATAAGATGCTATATAGTGTCATTTATAGATCCCCCCATAGCATGGCTATCCACAGGTCCCCATCCCCATAACAGTGTCATCCAAAGATCCCCCATAACAGTGCCATCCACAGATCCCCCCCCATAACAGTGCCATACACAGATCCCCCCCATAACAGTGCCATACACAGATCCCCCTATAACAGTGCCATCCAAAGATCCTCCCATAACATTGCCATCCACAGATCCCCCCATAACAGTGCCATCGACAGATCCCCCATAACAGTGCCATCCACAAATCCCCCATAACAGTGCCATCCACAGATCCCCCCATAACAGTGCCATCCACAGATCCCCTCATAACAGTGCCATCCACAGATCCTCCATAGCAGTGCCACCCACATATTGTTTTAATATGGCCTTTGAACATAATTTTTCAAGTAACATAATATAAACCCCTTTTTTCGTCATTTTGGTGTTTTTTCCTGATTAATAGATTAATCGATGAAATTATCGACAACTAATCGATTATTCAAATAATCGTTAGCTGCAGCCCTAGACTTAGATGAAGATCAGATCACATTTTTTGACCAATTTGTGCAGTAATCCATATCATTCCAAAGGGTTCACATACTTTTTATTGCAACTGTATATGGAAACATCAGACGGTGTAAAATGAGACCACTCTTTCACACTATAGTAGAATCTTGGGCCACTGCACAGTTAAGTACATTATATCTGATGCAAACTTTGATCTGCAAGGCTGAGTTCACACTTTATATTTGGTCAGTTAATTCCAGCAATTACTGTATGGTGAGCCAAAATCAGGAGTCAATTCTACTTGCAGATACTATATCATGAAAAGATCTGCACCTGTTCTTTGTTTTGGACCCGTAACTGACCAAATAAGTAAAGTGTGAACTGAGCCTAATAGTGACGCACGTTGATGCACTCATCCATATACTGTGTGTGACCTGCCTGTCATACTGACGCACAGTAACTGTTTCATTACCAGAAAGAACTAGCCATGTTGCTGCGATGCACATTGATGTACACCGAGATACATTCTCCCTGCAGGCTGGGATATAGCTGATTTAACACTCTGTGTGACAAATTAATTTGGAACGAAGTGAAGTTTTTGGAAAAGTTCGACAAAGTGTCCAAATCACATTTTTGCTCATCTCTAATGAATATGCTTGTGTATACTTAACGAGGACCTGTCACCTCTCCTGAAATGTCTGTTTTAGTAAAGACTACTTGCATTTCCCATGCAATAGCAATTCTGGAGCATCTTGTTTCATAACTTTGCATTGTGCCATTCCTCTGGTATTCCTCTTGAATAGTTATGAATAAATAACTGCATTTCCATTGTTAAAGGCCTGTATCCCTACACAGACTGGCATTGTCAGCCATGATTAGACAGTGTTAAAGTGTGTAAGGACACATAACTGGTAACATCCAGTTCTCAATTTATTCATTTATTTCTCTGAGTAATTATGGACGAACATAATTTTTTTTTTATTAAAAAAGATATATGAGACTACAGAAAGTAATTTTAAGGCTGCTTATAAGAATTTACCTATTTACCTTTGCTGGATTCTCACCAGAAATCTGCCACCGTGATCTCAAGTTCATCTTTGGCAATCTTTGTTGGCTGTTCAAGTGCTGTGATGGGCCTGGCTAACCTCCGGTACTCCAGCTGTGGTAAAACTAGGACTCCCAAGATGTACACTTGCTTGGCTGTTCTCAGAACTCCATAGAAATGAATGGAGCATGTTGGGAGTCGTAGTTTCACCTCAGTTGGAGTGCCAGAGGTTAGCCATCACTGTAATCTCCCAAGTTGTACACTTGCTTGGCTGTTCTCAGAACTCCATAGAAATGAATGGAGCATGCTGGGAGTAGTAGTTTCACCTCAGTTGGAGTGCCAGAGGTTAGCCATCACTGTAATCTAGTGTCTCCTAATATTAACTTGGTACTTTAATAATTGGAGGTATTGTATTCACTAGGGCCCCAGATGGTAGGGTTAGGCTTTGCAGCAGGGAGTTGTCAGGGTCCACTCTGGAGTGTGAACTAGACAGTGACAACAGGAGTAAACGGACAACAGGTACCAGAAGGTACCGACGGTACATAGGCAAACATAAACAAACAGGCAACTAAAAACACAAGCAGGAGTTCACGCAAGGGAACAGGAGTGGCAATGAGCAGAGAAGGACTAGCTTCACCAGTGGTATACTGCGTGGCCTTGCTCATAGCACTCTGCAGCAAGGCACGCTGCAGCAAGGGCTTGCTCACCAGAGACATATTAATACACACAAGGTGACAAACATAACTGGCAGAACAGATAACAGAAAGACAGGAAAGAGGACAGGAATGAACAAGTAGGAAACCCACAGAGCACAGACAGACACGGATCCCATGGGTCAGCAGCATGGGAGAGTGAGTACAAACAAGGAGCAGGACAAGACAACACACACCAGGAAAGCTGACCCAGAACTGAGGAAACCTCAGCTTTATATACAGGTTACATGGGTGCAGCAGAGAGGCCACACCCATGGAGCAGACAGAGGATTAACTCCAGATAGGAACACAGGGAAGTTAACCCATAAAGAATCACAAACAACACACAGGAACGGAGCTGCAGCGAGAGCATAGACAGAAGGTCACAGCCAGAGTTAACGACTGTGACACAGGGTTACTGGGGGAGGGAGGGGCGAACGATGCAGCACTCGATATGGGGAAAATAGACAGATTAAGTGCACCGGCAAAGCAATGAATAAATCTATATCAAAATATGTATCAGGATCGCCACAATTAATGATTACTCACTGGTTATTATTCAACCTATCTAAGAATGCATATAAGAATCACATGATTGAGTGGTTAATGGATGATTACATACTGAAGCAACTGATTATGAGGAGAAATTTATAAATGCTCTGGGATTAGATATTATAAAGGCTACTATCCGGATGTTGCAGGAGATACTAGGGTCCCACCACTCATATCTGTAAAAAAAGAGGGGGAAAATGGTGAGTTATTACAAAAATTCAGGCGATGAACAAAGATTCAGGCGATAATGAAAGGATCTTATGTTCTATACATCCTGCTTAATCGTACAAATTGTCATCTCTCATCAATTTTATTACAATTGGTCCATAATGTGAATAGTCTCCAGAAGGCTTCCCTGGTCTTGAGTTGTTTGATTCTGTCACCTCCTCTTCTGCTTGGTGTCACTTGTTCAATTACTTGGTATTTCAATTGGGATAGGTTGTGACCTGCTGCGTCAAAGTGTGCCGATACGGGTAGTAGGAGGTTTTTCCGCCTAATATTGGATTTATGCTGGCACAATCGGTCACAGATTTTCTGTGTTGCCTCACCCACATATATCTTGCCACAAGGAATATATTGCGAATACAGAATCACAAATAAAAAAGCCTTGGATAGGGAAGCTTTTACCTGATTGGGGATAGTAGAAATGGGAACCTTTTATGACATTGGAGCACTGCATGCAATGGATACAGGGGAATGTGCCCCTTTTCTGTGTGCAGAGAAAGGTTTGCCTGGGGGTGATTATAGCCCACCCAATGTCTGCTTTCACTAGTAGGTCCCGCAGGTTTTTGGGGCGACGTTTGCAGGCGAGTATCGGATTCTTTAACTCTGCTACCTCGGGAGAAGCTTTTTGTAGAATAGGCCAATGATTCCTGATGCTATTTAGAATCTTGTTTACACTCGGATGAAAAGTGTGTACAAAAGGAATTCATGTGGTTGTCTGTTTGGGTTGGGGGTACGAGATGTGTCAGATTTATGAAGAAGGTGTTGTGGATAACCTCTTTCTATGAACCGTTGTCTCATTTCGGATAGCTTTGTCTGTCGTATGGAATCTATTTTTACGATCCACCGTACCCACTCAAATTGGGAATGTGGAAGAGACTTTTTGGTGTTGTATGGGTGAAAGCTGGAAAAATTTAAAAGATAGTTACGGTGTGTGGATTTTTTTGTACAGGTCTGTTATTAGTGTGCCTGATTGCTGTTTGGTCACCATGATGTCTAGGAAACTGATTGTATTCGGGTCGTGGTGAATAGTGAACTGGAGTTCGGGGTAGACAGAGTTAAGGGATGTGTGAAATTCCAGCAATGAGTCTATTGAGCCCTCCCATATGCAAAAAATGTCATCAATATATCGCTTCCACATGATAACCTGTGTTTTTAAAAGGTTGTCCGGATAAATAAAAGTATCTTCGAAGTCAGCCATGAAGCAATTTACATATGGCGGCGCTGCATTAGACCCCATTGCGGTCCCGTGCTGTTGGAGGAAGAAGTCATCTTGGAATAGGAAGAAGTTGTTTTTAAGAATCAATTCAAGTAGTTCCATGAAAAAAACTAACAGCCCTTGGTTCCATGTCAGTAGATAGGAGATTTTTATGTACTCCAGTAAGGCCCTTTTGGTGTTGGATAGAAGTGTACAGGCTCACCACGTCCCAGGTGACCAATATAGAGTTGGGAGCAAGAGGGGGTAGATTGCTTATTATTTGTAAGAAAGAGGAGGTATCCAGCAGGTATCCAGCTTGAGGAGGTATCCAGGAGGTATCCAGCTTGTGTCCTTAATAATAGGGGTCAGGACCTTTTCTAGAAGTATCGCTAATGGAGAGAGGATGGAATTGGTTGAGGCCACTATTGAGCGCCCCGGAGTGTTATAGAGATTTTTATTATCTTTGGCAGAATGTAAAAAACAGGTATTGTGGTTGGATAGGAAGGTGGCAGTAGAGTCGTCAATGATCTTTCTAATAAAGACTCACGACTTTGCATTCATATTGTGGGAGTTTCAATTTCTCTGCGCATTTGGGGTGGGAACCCAACTCCCAGCACAAGAAAGAGCAGTGCCACAAAGTTATTTTCTATATAATTATAGCACAAATATACACCAGTTCATAGATATCCTAGGCTTGATACTCTGGTGCATGGGCTTTAAGAAAATGGCACCGAATTTTCAAAGAGGCCTGTGCCTCCTTCAGCACCATTTTTAGCAAAACTGGGTGTATGAAACTCCAGGCTTAATAAATTTCCCTGTATGTGTGAAACCAGCCTTAAAGGGGTTGATGAATTTCAAAAATTTTCCCTCAACTTTACAATCATCATTCAATAATAAAAATAAGTAAATTCACCCATTTCTTTCTTTCTGACTACTTTCAGCTCTCCACTCTGATCCTTCCCACTGTTGCAGTAATTATGTCATCTTCATTGCCTCAGTGGTAAATGCAGACCAGTGACTGGCTGCAGTGGTCATAAGGATTATATATGCATGTCATTGTAGCAATCAAATAAACAAAGCCCACTGGTGAGTGCTGGGGGTGAAATGGGTGAGTATACATTGTATTATTATTTTCAGACATTTTCTACAGTAGTTAGGGAAACATGTTTTAATAAGATTATTTAGACTCCAAAAACCTCTCAACCACCGGACTGCTCTTTGCTCTTTCTCTCAGTAAATATGTGGCTTCAAAGGGACTGATGCTCATGGAGTGCTCTTTATTTTGCATTCTCTCTGTTTCCTGGAGATTCTAGAGATTTTGGGGTAACGGGTTCTGAAACCACACTTGCTGGCACAAAAAATCATTCCATGGTCACTCTGAATACTTTCCTACCAGTAGGACAGAACAACCATGGAGCCTATTGACCACATCTGCATTCTTTTATGTTGTTTATATAATTTTTATGACCATCCATTATTAGAATGCCAAATTTCTAGCTGCTGTCATTTTTAGTGCATATACCGGTACAGATTCTTAATTATGATATATGGAACTTGAAATAGTTGATGAGAAGGCAAAATCACTGGCCATTAATAACATCATCTGTAAAGGGAATTATAGCGACTTATGAAACTATTTCTGACTCTGTATCTGTATGTAGTGTGACCGTCATATACTATAATCCCTCCATGTCACTGTACTCACACAAGATAATGTATAGCAATTACTTTCAGCTGTACATCCCATCTGCTTTTATCTTTTGGCACTTGTAGTGAGATTTCGGGTAGAAACAAATATTTTATCTAATCTACTGCCAAATGTGCAGTTTCCAAAAAAGAACAGACCCCACCTGCTCATAATCTTCTGGATTTCTTAGCTCATTTACTTCAACTCTTATGATGTATATGCAAAATAATTGCATGGTCCATGAAATTCTGCAATTAGCAAGGACAATAAAGTAAATTTAGCAAGGAAACAAGTGTGATGTGTTGCAAGTGAGATCAGTAGCTTCTTTTTGGATGTAGCTACAAATGTGTTTTCTAGAATACACAGATTTAGTGATTTTCATGAACCATCAATACGGATTTTAGTCACTTTCTCATTCATCTGTCTGGCTTGTCTTGTAGGAAGTGATACTGTCATGCTTTATACAACTTTTGCGGCATGCAGTATATTACTGTTTGATGGATTGATGCATATGTGATCTGTGGAAGACCAAGCTCCTTCTTTCCAGTTTATAAAATACATTTCCTGACATAAAAAAATACCAACTTCCAACCAAGAAGCACATTTGCAAAATGATAGTCTTATTTTACGTAACAAAGTATTAGTGTTAGTCAATTGTTGTACATAGCAAAATGATTTTCTTCAACCTTTTACCTTTTTTTGTAGTTACATTGTTACCTACAGTTACTGAGGGTAAGCTAGCTGTTTCAGTCTGGAAAATTCCATTTTCCAGTAGTGTCCTGCTTTTGTCCTGGCTCCCTGCTCTCTTCTTTTTGATGGGGGAGATCATTACATACTAAATGTCTAGCTAAAATCATGCATGTATGACAGGGCCAGACATACTATATGTGCTACCTGTGTAGCAGCACAGCGGTCCAGTAGGTATAGGCAATGGTGGATTACAATATGGTTGTTTGGCTTAGCCCCCCTGGACCTGATGGTGCTGAGGGGCCCATAGCCACCCAAAGCACACTTTAATAATCCTGGGCAAACATTCGGGACTTGGGCTCCAGATGTTTTGCCCAGTTTCCTGTGTTTAAATACCATGGCGGGGTATGGGACCCCATGGCTCCTGTCCCCTCTGTTCTCTCTCATAGGCAACAAGCTTCTAAACCTGAAGCCTATGAGGCCATAGAGTGGCTCAGATGAGCGCAATGACCTTGTCACGACTGCTTGAATAATGCATATTTATGATGGAGCCTAGAGAAATAGTTGTCAGGAGACAAGTATCTCATGTGTATGGCCAGCTTTAAAGTGATCCTGATTTATGATACTCTGGGAGCATAAACAGATATATATATATAACAACGATGTTTCAGCTCTAGTGCTTGAGCTGAAACGTCGCATCCACATGGGTGAATAAAATTTCTCTTTTTTTACTTAATGAGAGTGCTGCAGATTTTTTATTTGTTGATTATTTGGACCATAGTCTCAGTCCTTTAGGCCTGCACCTCTGCAATCTTTTGTGTTACTTATATCAAAATAAATCCAAGGCACTCCTCTGTAGATGGTGAAAAAAACTAGCTTATTTATTCACACATGTCATAGCGACATTTCAGTCCCCTCACGGAACCTTTCTCAAGGTTTGGGGACTGAAACGTCGCTGTGACATGTGTGAATAAATACACTTGTTTTTTTCACCATCTACAGAGGAGTGCCGTCAATTTCTTTTGCTATTCATACACCCAGTATCAAGGGTTAAACTCGGGCACCCGGATTGCACGTACAAGGAGTGCTGCCCCACTTTTGAAATATATATATATATATATATATATATATATATATATACCCGGCCTACACACAGTGATTGACTGCATTCCATATTTTAGTATATGTATATAAAAGGCTGTCAATCATCCTGTGTGGGTAGCCAGGACTTCTGGGACCGAAATGTTGGCCACATCTGCAGTTGACATAATTGGATAGAATAAAATACTATAATTATTGGCAATTTATATCCGTGTGCCGTGATCATTTTCTTTACTGTCTCTCCTAGGAGTTCTGTCAGGATTTACTATGCTTTGTACTAAGAAATCCTGCTCCAAATCATATAAACTTATAGATGACAGAGCTCAGCTTCTCTCTCATATGTGGTTCTCAGGCAGCAGAAATCATCTGACAGGTTGACTTTAAATGTTCACTGTTGTTTTAGCAAGCTTTGTATGAATCAATTTTGCTAACCATAAGGTGACTAAAAGATACATTGTAAAATGATATTTTTTGGAGAAAAATGCATTTTTCCTCCTTTCTCCATAGACCTTTATGGGCAGTATGTGTGTCTCTGTCTCTTTTAAGGGAAAGTGTCACCTATAATTTTTTTGAAACCAGATAGTGACACATATCCTATTTTTCGAATCTGTTTTTATTTTATGATGTATCTGTTTTCTGAACATGTTTATTGGGGCTGCCATTTTGCCTGAGCTTTTTCTGTCAAAGTCCCTTTCACTTTTTCCTTTTTCTGAAGAAACTTCTGAAGAAACTGGCACAACTGGACAGGGATATTTTCTTTTTAACTACATGCAAGAAGGAATACTTAATACCCAAGGGACTGTTCTTAAAGAATCCTATACTGCATACCTACAACACTCCTTATGCACAATGCTTATGCAGGACTTCTGATAGGCTTAGGAACCACCTTATTCATGTCTTCCACAGCTTCAAGAAAAACATTCAAATGGATATACAAAAGCTAAAGAGAAAACGTACAGAGAATTTAGTGCTCAAAATGCAACAATATTAAACAACATTACAACTATATATAACAGACAAGAAAAAGAAACTCCACAAACTTCGACTTATTCATGTGTTCCACACAATTAAAGAGACAAAGGTACATTTCCTGTGACTAAGCATTTTTGTACACCAGAACACAATGAAGACACATGAAAGTAGTCTTATTAAAAGGCAATTTGAAATCTCAAAGAGCCAGAAGAATTTAAGAATACAAATTTTTAATATTGATTGACATGTTGAATACTGGACTAAATTTGTTCCAGGGATTTATTGCACACTACAAGATCTAAACAGTCTGCTATAGACATAGTGGGAGCAACAGGACTCTAACGCTGGGTTCAGACCTGAGCGTACTGGATGAAGCGCTATGTATGCGCGATTCTACGGGCGTCTCACATACACGGCTCCTGTGCAAGCGAACGCCCATTGTCGCGCGTTCCCGGAAGTCTATGTAAGGGAACGCGCGACACTACGCCCCAAAGAAGCTCATGTACTTCTTGGGGCGTAGGGCGTTTTACAGCGCGTTCGTACGCGCTGTAAAACGCTCAGGTGAGAACCCAGCCTAAGATAACCTCAGTTAAGAGGCCATAAAACTTTCACACTGCTTATCTATAAGATAATTAAGGACTCAAGATTTTTGATATTCTCTTGTTTTTCAAATGTCCATTCATTACCATGTCTCTGCTCTTTTTGTATATGTATATATTGCTGTTTCTTCAGACACTCTTGTAGTACGCCTGATAAAGAGACAAGTTATCTCAAAAGCTTGCTACGTATGTAACATCATTTTTGTTAGCCATTAAAAGGTACCAGGCCTGTTACTCTTAATAAAAGCACTAAACAATTATTTAAAAGTATGTTAAACATAAAAGCTTGATTTAAACAATAGGTCATTTTCTGATGACACATCCCCTTTAACGTAGATGTTTTTTGTCCCTTCACTCTCACTACAGTTCATTCCTCCTCTCCATAGACTTCTATGCACTGTATGCAATTGGATCCTTCAGTGAGCTAAGAGCTATCTTGTCTCTCAAGACATATTTAGCAGAGAATTAGTTTAAGAGGGGGGGGGGGGAGAAAGTGATATATATATATACAGTACAGACCAAAAGTTTGGACACACCTTCTCATTCAAAGAGTTTTCTTTATTTTCATGACTGAAAATTGTAGATTCACACTGAAGGCATCAAAACTATGAATTAACACATGTGGAATTATATACATAACAAACAAGTGTGAAACAACTGAAAATATGTCATATTCTAGGTTCTTCAAAGTAGCCACCTTTTGCTTTGATTACTTCTTTGCACACTCTTGGCATTCTCTTGATGAGCTTCAAGAGGTAGTCCCCTGAAATGGTTTTCACTTCACAGGTGGGCCCTGTCAGGTTTAATAAGTGGAATTTCTTGCCTTATAAATGTGGTTGGGACCATCAGTTGCGTTGAGGAGAAGTCAGGTGGATACACAGATGATAGTCCTACTGAATAGACTGTTAGAATTTGTATTATGGCAAGAAAAAAGCAGCTAAGTAAAATAAAACGAGTGGCCATCATTACTTTAAGAAATGAAGATCAGTCAGTCAGCCGAAAAATTGGGAAAACTTTGAAAGTAAGGGCTATTTGACCATAAAGGAGAGTGATGGGGTGCTGCGCCAGATGACCTGGCCTCCACAGTCACCGGACCTGAACCCAATCGAGATGGTTTGGGGTGAGCTGGACCGCAGAGTGAAGGCAAAAGGGCCAACAAGTGCTAAGCATCTCTGGAAACTCCTTCAAGACTGTTGGAAGACCATTTCAGGGGACTACCTCTTGAAGCTCATCAAGAGAATGCCAAGAGTGTGCAAAGTAGTAATCAAAGCAAAAGGTGGCTACTTTGAAGAACCTAGAATATGACATATTTTCAGTTGTTTCACACTTGTTTGTTATGTATATAATTCCACATGTGTTAATTCATAGTTTTGATGCCTTCATAGTCATGAAAATAAAGAAAACTCTTTGAATGAGAAGGTGTGTCCAAACTTTTGGTCTGTACTGTATATATATATATATTTAATCAAAAGAAAAGAAAAAACGCATCTCTTATTGTAAAAATATGAAATTTATTACAAAACACAAAAACTCAAGGAATAAAAACATTGTATACAATTGAAACAATGTGTGTGAACTGAATATGTGTCCAACACACAACCCTACAAACACCAGTTTCTATATGGAAACTGTAGGAAGGCGCAAGGGTTTGTCATTGACGGAAGGTACGTGTCACTGAGATTCCTGGCCTCGGTGAGGTAAGAGCCGGTAATTTTAAGTGTCAGCGGCAGTTAGTGCTGACTGACACTATTTGTTATTTAGTATGGCTGTAGAGCCGTTCCGGGCCGGCTCTTACTGGGAGCAGCCAAAGGGCAGAGTGGGTGGCTTCTCCCCACGTTCCAGGCAGGGTTTTAGTTTGGGATATAAAAACCCAGCCAGCAGTCTCAGCTGTGTGAATTATCCTCCACTTCACAGTGAATCTGTGTAGACGCTGTGGTTTTGGGATCTGCATGAGATGTACCGTGCTAAAGGGCTGAGAGCCGCATTGCTGGAAAACAGGCCCTCTAGGGCCTGCAGTTGATGGCTGATGACAAACTGCTAACCAGGTAAACGTTTGTGTTCTGTGGACTTTCCATGGTGTGAACATACACCAATACTGCGAACTGTTATTTTGTTTTGCCTTTTGTGTGAATAAACACTGAACTATTTAAGTTAAAGACTTTGTGATTGCCTCTATACTGCGTCCACTAAGCTGCCTACCAAAGCAAATCCCCACATTTGGTGTCGAATGGTCTGAAGGCCGAAAAGTTTTTTCCCCGGGCACGGATGTATGTCTTTTATCAAGCCAGCAAGGTTACGACTCGTATCCCCTGACAAAATGGAGGCGGTCATGAAAGCCCTCATGGAGGCAAACAAGCAGCAGCAGGAAACCAACCAGCTGCAATTACAGCATGTGATGGCATTACAAGCGGCAGGAGCGTCCCAGAACTTCCACGATGCCTGGAAAGATGTTTGTGCGGCGATTCCTAAGATGACCCAATAGGACGACGTCGAGGCGTATCTGGCGGTGTTCGAAAAGGTGGCCGTGCGGGAGAAGTTACCCCGAGACCAATGGGCTGAGGTCATCGCTCCGTTCCTGGCGTCTGGACCCCAGCAATTGTTTTTCGACCTATCAGCTGACCAAGCGGCCGACTACCTGCTAGTAAAAGGTGAGAATCTGCAAAAACTGGGGGGAAATGTATTGGTCCGGGCCCAGCGAGTGCGTCAGTGGGAATTTAACCAGGCTGAAACCGCCAGACCGCAGTATTATAATCTGCTACACCGGCTGCAAAAATGGCTGCAGCCTCACGAACTGATTTCCACTGCTATGCTGGAACTTTGGCTACCGCCCCTCAATGTATGCCAGGAGGCTGTGTGCATCCGGTAACCCTGAGACAATAGTCACCTGTGCCAGGTTCAAGTGGGAGATACCCTGGCAGTGGCACTGCTGGACTCAGGGAGCCTGGTGTCCCTGGTGTCCCTGGTAAGAGCTGCCCTGGTGCGGCCCGCCGACTATACTGGCCGAAAAGTAGGCGTAGTGTGCATCAATGGAGACTTGAAGGACTATCCCACTGCCCTGGTGTCACTATCCACAGTGTCCGGCACGTGGACTCATGAGGTGGCTGTTGCCACAAAGTTGCACTGTGAACTAATAATTGGGAGAGACTTCCCCAATTTCCCAGCACTATGGCCGGATACGAACGTTACCGATACCCGGGAGATAGATGTGACCCTAGCAGAGTGGGCCGGCTGAGGGGGGAGACCAGAACCCTGGGAACCTGAGTCCGAAGGGCCAGCAGTAGGGGTGACCGCCACTTCGGTGGAAGAGGGGGAGACAACCCCACTAAGTGTGATTGTGGGAGACGTGGAGGACTTGCCGCCGGGTCCAGAGTTGGCAGACCTCAACATCTCGGGGGGTTAACTTTGGTACAGCATAGCACCAGGACCCGACTCTATCTTGAGCCTGGGAAAATGTGAAGTAGTTGAGGGTGAGCCTCAACAACTGTGGGCCGAGTCTATGTTCCCCCGTTTTGTGGTTCAACAGGAGATGCTGTACCGGGTAAATCAACTTCGGGGTGAGCATATTGAACAGCTGGTGGTGCCCAAGGCGTATCGCAAGCTCGTGTTGGAGTTAGCCCACCAACATGTTCTTGGGGAACACCTGGGCCAGCAGAAAATGCAGGACTGGGTTCTACAGAGGTTCTACTGGCCCAGTGTGTTCAGAGAGGTGGAAGAGTATTGCAAGTCTTGCCCAACTTGCCAGATAACCAGCCCCCAGCCACATTTCCGTAGTCCCCTGGTCCCTCTCACCACAAAACATACAAGTACCGCCAATGTAATGCAAGAATACATGAGTGTAACATCATAAATAAGGCATCAAAAATCGCAGATACTTATCATAGTATACAAATCAGTGGGCATGGTGTGTAGGGACAATACTCCCCACGCGTATCGCCAGATCAAACTGACTTCCTCAGGGGTCTATAGACTGGAGTGAATGTGCACGATATATATACATACACAATTAGTTGTAAATGAGCATCACTTGTATAAAGAATGAATGTACTGAAGGCAAGGGGGAGGATTTGTTGTGGTTCCTGGTGCAGAGCCCATGCCAAATCATAATGGCGCCGCAAAGTGTATCCCGGCGCCTCCGATAATACACCAGGCATGCGCTAAATGGCGCACGACCGGAAGTGGGTAAGCGATGCGTTCCAAAAAACGGAAACGCATTGCGCAAGTGGATATAAATGAATGCCGGATACAAGCTATGCATATCATGCATGCCAGACATGAATAATGGAAACAGCAAGCAAAACAAAATTATATTTTATATGAAATAAGGAAAAAATATGATAAGTACAAGTCTGGCAGCTCCAGCCAAAACATAAAAAGTATATATGAATAAATCATGAAAAGGATCCCATGATATAGGGAAATGATAATAAGAATCAAAAACGTAATTTAAATAGCCCCACAATATATATGCGCATATATATATATATATATATATATATATATAATTTTTTTTGTAATAGTGTGAGAAAATGACATAACATAATTCATAACTAAAATATCAAAACAGAAAGACACCTGTGAGATGATAAAAGTGACGTAAATAAATTAGAATGTAAAATAAAAATTATTCTAAGAATAATTAATTACCGTATTGTTCGACCCATAAGACGCACCCCCCCCCCAAAGTGGGTGAAAAATGCCTCTGCGTCTTATGGGGCGAATACTAATAAAGCGCATCCATTCTGGAAGCGATTCATTAGTACCGGAGGACTGGGAAGCGGTGAAGGCTCTGTACTCACCGATTCCTGGTCGTTGGCTATCGGCTGTGCAGGGCTGCACACAGCGTGAGGACGCTCTGCGACCTCACACTGTACTCTGCGATACACAGCCGACAGCAGGATGAAGAGGATTCCGATGGTGAGGAGCGGTGACGTCCAGGAGCAGGAGAGGTAAGTGAGTTTTTTTTTATTTTATTTGCGCTGGGGGCTGATGGCTGACGGCTGACATATAGGGTCTGATATATGGGGACTGATGGCTGACATATAGGGGCTGCTGGCTGACATATGGGGCTGATAGATGGCTGAAGGTTGGGGGGTTGATCTAAGGCATTGGGGGGGGGGGGTCTGATCTGAGGTCTGATTCTCATTGGGGGTCTAATTGGGGCTGTAAGCTGAGGTCTGATTAACATTAGTGGTCTGATTGCTGGTCTGACCTGAGGTGTAACGGAAAATATTTTTTTCTTATTGTTCTCCTCTAAAACCTAGGTGCGTTTTATGGTCCGGTGCATCTTATAGGGCGAAAAATACGGTACATGATCCATGATCATTAGTGAAAAAAATAATAAAAAAGGTATAGATTTATAATGCAATTATACATTGATTAATTAATAAACAGTGATACCCAACACTTATATAATAAATATAATTAAACCATGATCCAAATTTCATCACCAAATATGTTTAAATATAATACATTCATTATTATATCCAGAAAAAACCCTATAATTCATATATTTTTGCCATAATAAATATAAACAAATAGGTATATATAAATAAATAAGGTAAATTCATAATGCATATTATATAAGCAAATAAATAAGATAAATTGATAATACATATAATATACCCAAGTGACCCATGTATATATACAAATAATCTTTTATAGCATAATGATATATGCCCAAAGCACAATAGATGGTATTGTGTGTTCAAACACAGGCCTCTATATGTATAAAAAAATAAAAAAATAAAAGGGAAAAGGGTGAGAAAGGCATGTGGGTCTGCACCGGGTAACCAAAAAAGGAGGAAAACAAAGGGAATGATAAACAAATGAATACCAGTAAGTCCATAACTCAAAACACGATTTTGTAGGAATAGGCCCAGAGTATCTATTCAATTCGTGAATCCTCATATGAATGCGACGTTTATGTATATACACATCCCAGAGGAGACACATAATGGATAAATAGACTCTGTTCATTGTATGTATGAGATACTTATATGTACTTGCACTTTAATATTATGTATAATGGGGATTGAGTCACCAGTTGTGTCTCCTGATGTGGAAGTAGCCTTTTCCTGCACTTGGTTTCATGTACGGTATGAATTGTTATTTATAAATTGTGTCAATAAATTGTATTTATATTTCATGCGGTCTGGTAATTTTTGTTGGCATATATAAAGGCACAAGGTATAGCAGCAATCTACCTGAATGCATTAAGGAGAAATTGAGCATCAAGCCTCAATTGTCTTTTTTCTTGAATTCTATTTTCACGTTTTTTGGGACTTGTTCATTTTAATTAAACCAGCATATAGGTGATCAACACCAATACATAGGCCAGTACACAAAAGTATCTGTGAGGGATAACGAATTTAGGCCTAAATCAGTTTCCTTTTTTTAAATTTTTTATATTTTTTTTTATAGTCACAAACACGTTTCCAATCATTGTGTTTTTTATTGGGGGCTGTTTATATTCAACTTAGAACCATATATATATATGTGATTACTACACCAATAGACAGGGAAACACAAAAAAGTATTTGGGAGTGATAACGAATTTAGACCCAATTACATTTGCTTGTTTCACATGTTTGTAATCAATTTTATTTTTGGGTTGTTGATTACATTCAAATTAGTAGCATATATACATGTTTACTACACCAAGACACATCTGAGAGGCCCAAAAATGTCCAGGCTATGGAAGGGTTCAAAACAAAAGCCAGAATGTGTGCAGTAGCAGCACCATCTATCCGGCCAGAAGTAGTGGTAGTAGTAGTAGTAGTAGGCCGCAGTTGTTCCTGCTGGCTTAGGAAAGGCGTAACATTATAGTTGAGGAGAAAGAGGATGAGATAGTGGATTGCATGACTCTCCTCCTCTCAGTAACAGCATTATGACATGGAGGTAACTTCAAAGTCAGACAACATGCCGTGGAGCCAGGGGTTACAGCGTTCCTCCTGCTCCTCCTCCTTGCACACCTAAAAGTCCTCCCAGTCTTCAATGCCCTTCTTAGAGGGGTTCCTTCCATTTTCCTAAGAAGTGGCAAGAAAACCCCACCACACCCTTTGGCAGATAGTCAAGAGAGTCTCACTATTGACAACTTGTGTGAGAGCCCTCACCATTTGGGATGCCCTGAGGAGAAGGTTGGGGAGGAGGCTGATAACCCCATGCATATCTGTTGATGGTGGTGGTAATAGAGGCACCTGTAGTCACGGCATGGGCGGTGGGGGCAGCAACAGTGGCAGTTGGGGAAAATGCAGAGCAGAAGAGGGGAGCCCAGAAGCCCATCATGATATCTCACAATCTGATAAAAGTGGCAGGAAGGGTGAGGACTACGATGACGATTGTGTGCTGGACAGGACCTGGGAGCTGGATTGGGATGCTAAAGAGGAGGCAACATCAGTGGAGAAGGGCGGTGGAGGCAACAATAAAGAGTAGAGGCAACATACCTCCCAAAGAACTGCCAGGGCCACATCTGCTTCGGCATCTGGTGATGCTGCTGATGGTGTGGGTGGGTTAGGCCCAAAAGGTACCAGAGCTAAGCCCAGCTTGGCTGCCTCTAGCTCTGTGAGAACAACTCCCCTGTGGCTATTTTTCTCCTCAAGGTGGGCAAATAAAACCACAGCGGGGTGCAAGATCTGCAGGATTAAAATATGCCGTGGCTGTTCAAACACAATTAGGCTACTTTCACACTTGCGTTCGGAGCGGATCCGTCTGATGTTTCATCAGACGGATCCGCTCCGATAATGCAGACGTTCGCATCCGTTCAGAACGGATGCGTCTGCATTAAAACTTAGAAAATTTTCTAAGTGTGAAAGTTGTCTGAGCGGATCCGTTCAGACTTTACATTGTAAGTCAATGGGGAACGGATCCGCTTGAAGATTGAGCCATATGGTGTCATCTTCAAGCGGATCCGCCCCCATTGACTTACATTGTAAGTCTGGACGGATCCGCTCGCCTCCGCACGGCCAGGCGGACACCCGAACGTTCAGGTGTCCGCTCACTGAGCGGAGCGGAGGCTGAACGCTGGCAGGCGGATGCATTCTCAGTGGATCCGCCTCCACTGAGAATGCATTGGGGCCAGACGGATGCGTTCGGGGCCGCTCGTGAGCCCCTTCAAACGGTGCGCACGAGCGGACACCCGAACGCTAGTGTGAAAGTAGCCTTACATTGTAAGTCTGGACGGATCCGCTCGCCTCCGCACGGCCAGGCGGACACCCGAACGCTGCAAGCAGCGTTCAGGTGTCCGCTCACTGAGCGGAGCGGAGGCTGAACGCTGGCAGGCGGATGCATTCTCAGTGGATCCGCCTCCACTGAGAATGCATTGGGGCCAGACGGATGCGTTCGGGGCCGCTCGTGAGCCCCTTCAAACGGTGCGCACGAGCGGACACCCGAACGCTAGTGTGAAAGTAGCCTTATAGGTACCAGAGGTAAACTGGTCAGCATTTCCAATCTCTATCCTCCTTCTCCTGGTCCTCTTTGTGGCAGCTAACCCACATCCCCAAGCAATACAGAATCTTTATCATCATCACCTTCTTCTCTTGCTAAGACTCCTCCTTTTCTTCAGCCCCATCATGAGACATCTATAATGGAACGTTTTGCCATGAATAACTTTTCTCCATCAGCAATTAGCTTATCTACAAGCTGAAACCCCACCTGACCACGTTGCTGGTGGTGCAGTCTCTGTATTACCATTGTAGTAGAGTCTTGTACTCTCACATGGCAGAGAAAAAGGGCCATTCATTGCAATTCTCGCTGTGCATCAAGCTGCACTCCACAGTGGATGCCTGGAGTTGCTGTTTCTGTCAGGGACAGTACATGCCTTTCACAGCCCACTAGGTCAATGTTTTTTGTGTTAGTGGAGAGGCAGCACCCCAGCACCATTGCCAGATCCTTTTGACCCCTTCCCACCATATCATGGGGCTGGCTCCCACAGTAGGCACTTACCTGCCTCCTCCACCTCCTCCTCCTCCATGGATACAATCCCGTCCCCAACAGTGACAGGGCACTGCATCACTCACACTACCCATCCTTCCTATCATATGTGTCAAGTGTTGCCACTCCATGTTGGAGTTGTTCAGCCTGGGAAAGGGTAGTCACACCGGCGAGCAGTTGCTCAAGTACATCAAGTAGCAAACATCCCACTGGCTGTCATTTTGCCAACTCCAACTGGGCAAAGTGGTCAGCAACAATGGGCGCAAGCTTGTGGCTGCCCTGAACCTGGGCAAAAAAACACATGCTCCCTGCATGGCACATGTCATCAACCTAGTAGTGCAGCGCGTTCTAAATAAGTGCACTGGTTTGCGCAAGATGCTGGCAAAGTCCATACACTTCAGCCACTTTTACATGGCGAGGAACGGTCTCCTGGACCTGCAGTGACAGAACAGCCTGCCACTACTCCTCTTAATCCGCTATGTGTCAACTCGCTCAAATTCGACATTGCATAAAGTTGAGCACCTCTACGAGAGGTGGAAAGCCGTGAATAATTTTGTCATGCACCAGACAGCCTCAGCAGCAGGGAGTATATGTTGCTTCAAGGTCAAACAGTGGCAACTAATCCGAGATGCCTGTCAGGTGTTGAAACCATTTGAAGAGGCCACAGTTGTCAGTAGGGACAACTGTGGCATGAACAACATCATCCCTCTCATATTTATTAGTGTTGATCGCAAATATTCTAATTGTTAATTTTTATCGCGAATATCTGCACTTCGAGAATTCGTGAAGATGTAGACTATAGTGGTATATATTCGTAATCGCGAATATTCTAGATTTTTATTTCATCAGTACCCTCCTGCTTCTGGCTTGTGGGCCAATGAGAAGGCTGCAATATCTTTGTCAGAGCTTAGCAACATCCCTATCAACCAACAGGAAAGTTGCCTACCCCTTTACTATATAAGAAACTCCCCAGCAGCCATTTTCCTGTTTTTTGCAGTTCTGAGAGAGAGAGAGAGAGAGAGAGTGAGAGAGCAGTGACATTGCTGTGCTCTGTGCTTTCATTTGGATCCTATTCCTTATCCAATTACATTAGATAGTTAGTTAGTTAGTTTATATATATAATACAGATAGTTAGTGGTAGATAGTCAGTGTAGTTTAGATAGTGATATAGTGTAGCTGATAGGTTCCAGTGCAGGGTGTTAGGTAGTGTGATAGGAATTACTGTTTCTCTGCTGTTCATACACATACATGCTACAGACATAGGGCCAGATTTATCATTACACTTACATCTTACTCCACTTTTACATATGTCCAAGGTCACTTTTGGCTAATTCAGATTTATTAATGGTCCTTTAATACTTTTATACGAAAAAGTCGCATGTTCTATTGAAAAGTTGCTCAAGATAAGCATGGTCCTCACCGGAATGAACTTGCACAATTTTTTGCCACTTTTTAAATTGTCGCAATAGTAAATCTGTCTAGAGATGAATTTACATAAGAAAACACGCCCACTTTCAGAAAACTGGTGAGCATAGCGCAGAGCCAATAAAAGTCACAAATTTTTGCTCAGTTTTAGCGAATGAGCAAATATTTGCTACTTTTTCACTCTATTATTTTGACTTGAGCTAATGATAAATCTGGCCCATAGTGCACCAATCAGTAATATCTACTCAAACCTGATAAAATGTGAAGTTGCATGTATTGCGCAAAAAATATGCACATCATTAGTGCCAATTTGCGCAATCACAAAAATAATGACTGGAGATCACGAATTCTAGAATTCGCGAATTAATGCGAATATTATGCGAAAAAATTTGCGAAATATCATGAAAACGAATATTGCTTATGCCGCTCATCACTAATATTTATCTTAGAACAGACGCTGATGCTCATGCAACAGGGGACCACAGCGGAAGAAGAGCATATGACGCATCTTTCTGTCTGTCCGATAGCTGTTGGGGACACATAAAGGGAATCTGACATAGAGGAGGAGGACGACTGCCACTGCAAGAGGAGGAGGAGTCAGAGGTAGAGGAGCAAGAGGATAATGATGGCATTGGGACACCCAATCGTCTTAGTGGAGGGCAGAGCCAGAAAAAAGCGGCTCCTCGGGCATGCTGGCTAGAATGGCCACTTGTATGCTGGCTTGCTTACGCAGTGACAGGCGTATTGTTCACATCAAGCAGTCTGATGATTACTGGATAACCATGCTTTTAGACCCTTGCTACCAAGGCAAAATGGGGGAATGTTTTCCTCTGGCAGAAAGGGAGGGCAAATTATGCTACTACCAGGAAACACTGTGCACAAAGCTTGCCACAGCTTACGTTGAACAGACGCCTGCCTCCAACGTGTCTATAAGGGAGGCTGCCCTCCACCCCCCGCAGAGTTACTCTCCTTCCGCTCCCACTAGCAGCAGATGCCACAGCAGCAGTAGCAGCGGCGGCAGCCATTTCAGTCTCCTCAACACAATGGAACAGTTTTCCATGTGCTACGCCGGGCTAAGACCAGTAAGCAATCTGACAGCTCCTGCCTCAACGTCCAGGTTCAGGCCTGCCTAAACTATAGCCAGTCTCTGTCGCATCCTTAGTATCCTGACCCCATAGATTTCTGGGCAGGCAGATGGGAACAGAGGCCCGAACTGGCACAGCATGCTCTCTATGTTCAAATTGGCCATTTTGACCCTTTTTTCTGTTACGCCATTCGCCGTATTGGAAATTTTTTCCTATTTAAATAGTATGGGCGTTTTTTGGTTGCAGTGATACCCATGATGTTTATATTTAATGTTATTTAGGTATTTATTTTTTATTTATACGGAAAGGGGGGTTTATTTTTATATATTTTTTTACATTTTTTATTTTATTTTTGGTGATGATTTTGTGGCTCATATATGAGCCTATAAATTATGTTTTTAAAATTTTTAATTTTTGTTTATCAGGGATTTTTTAAATTGCATTTAAAGTCAATTTTGCCACCTGGTGGCCAAAATAAGAATTGCAGCATGAACACTTTCAGCCTCATCAGTGAGGCCGAAAGTGTTCAGCTCAAGTACCAATTCCCCAATTGGCCACACGGGTCATCGGTGGGAAGCCTGGAAGTGTGAGCTTCTGGGTTTTTGCGAATTTAGATGCCGTGACTTCACTTGGTCACGGCATCTAAAGAATTTAATTACGGCAATCAGCATTATTGCCGGTCACGGTAATTAGCCGCAGGTCTCTGCTGTTTGAAACAGCAGAGATCTGCCGGCCATGGCGCCTGCTGCACATACGAGCGGGTGCCATGTTTACACATCGCTCCAGTAGCGAACGAGTTAAAATGGTTCAAATCAAATTTTTTTTGGGGGGTGATTTCTTTAAGGCAAAGCATAGATCTATGTGATCACTGTATCAGCAGCAACATTTTCTCACAGTCCAGGCAAAGCTGGAGCCTGCTATGCATCATGCCACAGCCATGTGCTCACTTGTTCCACTCAGTTGAAATTTTAAAATTCTTTGGGGACGGGCGGTTAACTTGGTTGAAATTTTTTAATTTTTTTGCTCCCTCCGTTACATTTTTTTTAAAGACGCTCTGGCGCTGCATAGTTTTGGTGGATTACTGCATCAATACTGCCATTTTCTGATTATGCTTGAGGATCAGTTCCATGTACTCACTTTCCCCATGGTTGAAATTTAAAAGTGTTCTTGTGGGAGTTGAAATTTGTTTAATGCGCAGCATAAATATACGTGATTACTGTATTAGTACAGACATTTTCTCACAGTCCAGGGTGGCGATCAATAGACCTCTCCTTGCTGCTGATGCGCCATCTTGCCACTCTGCTATCTGTCCTACCTACCATCATGATCTGTTCGGCTGCTGTTACGGCCTGCATTATGCCACTAAGGCCACTTGCCAACCATCATGTTCTGTATGGCTGCTGCTGCGGCCTGCACCATGCCACTTGCCAACCATCACGTTCCCTTAAAGAGGACCTTTCACCGCTCCTGACATGTCTGTTTTAATAGCTTCATGCATTCCCCATATAATAATTCTGGAGCCTCTATTCTTATGTCTGTATGTTGTCCCATTCCTCTTTTATTTCTACTAGAAGTTATGAATTGCTAATAGCCTTCAGTAAGGGTACAGAGGGGAGGTAACCAGTTGGGGGTGTATACCTGCACAGTTTGAAAATGACAGCACTGATTGGATAGAGCCAGTCGGTGCAGGTACACGCCCCCAACTGGTTACCGCCCCTCTGTACCCTTACTGAAGGCTAATAGCAATTCAGTTATAACTTTTAGTAGAAATAATAGAGGAATGGCACAACATACAGACATAAGAATAGATGCTCCAGAATTGTTATTACATGGGGGAAGCCTGAAGCTATTAAAACAGATGTGTCAGGAGCATGAAAGGTCCTATTTAAGTAACTTTTTTTTATTTCATAATTTTGTCTCTGTTTGAACATCATCTGCAATTTTTGGAAGCTTTGGAATATGAAAAAGCATGAGACGTGGTGGTGCGGTGTCTTTTTAACTACATTGTATGTTAACGCTGTCAAATGTGCGTTTACCCATATCAATGTATGTCAGTGTCACTCAGACATCATTTACTATTGCAGTCATTGCGTGCCAGGGCTTGGGGAGGGAATAAATAATTATAAAAAATATATGAAAAGAGATTTATTCCCAAAAAATTATGAGTCCTAGGATATGATAGATTACACAAAGTTTCTTATATTCATCTGTGCTATTGATTTATGCAAAGTGTGTTGAAACAACAATGACCATTTAAGACCATGCGATCCCCTGCCTACTGTGACCATAAGGACAAATGCCCCCAAATAAACACCAGAAGTACCCATACATGAAAATGCACGCATGTTATTGACAGAACATTTTATATTCTGATGTGTATCAGGTCCTGGTTAAGGGCATCTGCTGAGAAAAATTATGTTTTAATATTTGTAAATGAGCCTTTAGGAGCAACGGGGGTGTTGCCGTTACACCTAGAGGCTCCGCTCTCTCCGCAACTGCCGTGCACTCTGCACTTTGTTTAATAGGGTCAGGTGTGATGGCGTTTTCACTGCCTGGCCCTGTAAAGTGCAGAGTGCATGGCAGTTGCAGAGAGAGCGGAGCCTCTAGTCTAGATGTAACGGCACCACCCCGTTGCTCCTAAAGGCTCATTTACAAATATTAAAACATCATTTTTCTCAGCAGATGCCTTTAACCAGGACCTGATACACATCAGAATATAAAATGTTCTGTCAATAACATGCGTGCATTTTCATGTATGGGCGCTGGATTAGTGAGGTTTACTCTTCTCGGTATAATATACTAAACACAGCCCTGCAGACGTCTTCTGTCTTTCTTAATTATAGAGATTCTTTTTGTCTTAGCATGCACTATTATTAAGGAAAATGACTTTAAGAAACAATCAGATTCCTGAGATTTCTACATTATCCTCATTAAGTGCCGTGATTAGTAACAGCAGAAATAACATTATAAACACTCCAAGGACATGCAAATTAGGATGCTGGTTGTCAAGATGTAGACTAATAAGAACGCAGACACTCGGTAAATAAAATGTAATCTGCATTTACTGGCAGCTGCCGTTTCTTACTATTGCAGTCATTGACAATTCATAGAAATGCTTTAATCACTTTTTGTTATATGTTAGAGAACAGGTCTTATTAGCCAGGGAAATGTCAATTCAAGGCTGTAGGGGCAGGCACTAATAAGGTTAATGAATAGCTGGCCTCCAAAGCAACAGATGGCCCTACTGGAGCGAGAGTTTTAATGGCATTTATTATGCCTTGGGTCAGCTGCAGTTTATCTTAATTTTAAGTCATTTAAAAATATTCTAAAGGCATATTAAAACATGTTTAATATCTCCCAACAGAGGAATGAAATTTCATGCTGAATTGTTTATAGAATATCAATTTATTTAGTGTGTCCAGGGGTAATGTCGTACAGATTCGCGAGATGTCTTTTTGGCTGTTTTATTCACAGAAGTCTTTGCCTCTGAGACATTTAATTTAAGAATATTGTTTTATGAAAGCTTTTTCCCATTCAGCTATAGGTAGGATCACCTGAAGGTGTAGAACATGATGGCTTCATTTTACAGCTTGGGAATCTTTTCACTCTTCATCCCGTAAGTTCCTACCAACTTTATGGGTTTCTTGACTGAGCAGCTCTTGATCTGTCCACATTAAAACTTGTACTCACGAGAAATAGGGCTGTCCTTTGCCAATTTCTTGAGGCAGACAGCAAGTGAAATGTATTCGCTCTCAAAAAAGACATAAACAGCATAAACAATAAGCATCAATAAACCAAAGTGTGGATTAGGCTATTAAAGGTGTTTTCCATATGTAATTGACCTCTGCATGGATAAAAAAAAAAGTTAATGATAAGCAGTGATGGCCAGTTTGCATTGTTCGCCCGCGAACACATGCGGGCTGCCATCTTAACTCACAAGTCCGGCGAGGCACAGGTAAGCCCTTACCTGTGCCTGCGCCGCGAGCCGGTCTGAAACAAATGCGGTCACCGGGAGCAGGCAGTTCCGAGAACAGCCGCCGGAGGCCTTCATCGGGCTGTTCTCGGAACTGCCTGCTCCCAGTGACCGCTTACCTGTGCATCGCTGGACTTGTGAGTTAAGATGGCAGCCCGCCCGAACACGGCGAACTGGCCATCACTGATGACAAGTACCGAGGGAGACATCTTTGAAATGGACAGTTCATATAGCAGCTTCCTTCTAGCACTACAGTGGATTGAAATCCAATATGCCCAATTAAATTTTTTCCAATATCTGTTTTCAGGCATTACAGTAACAGATAATCTGACCAATATCTGTCCAATCAGACCAATAGTTGGTGTGTATAACAAAAGATCTGTGTGTAATAGGCCATCTGACCAATGATTGGTCAGAAAATCTGTCATATAATCTGTTGGTGTAATACAGCCCTAAGTTGTTTCCATTTTCCGACCAAATCAGGGGGATTTACCTGCATTGATCTAATATGTGTGGGCAGCTTACTGTAACTCGCCACAACTTCCTGAAGAAGAAAACATCTACCTCTGCTGCTTTACTGGCACTAGTTCTATACTATCATGCATGCCAGGCGTGCCTTATAATACGTAGATATGGGCAGACACTCTATTTATGGACATATGTATTTATGGACGCAGGTTGCCTCATATCTTACACACAAGTGAACATGTACATAAGAGCTGTCTCCACATAGCACCTGGTCTGATATAGATGGAATGTGTCTGAGCTGATTTTGCTCATTATTACTTGGACGTTATGCAAAGATGAATCATGGACTCTGGAGCTTGCACACAATTGGATGAAAGCAGTTACTAATTGTAGATAATGATTCCTAACAAGACCTCTGTACATGAAAGTAAATCAAGTCTGACAGCATTGACTGATGAGGATTGATAGATGAGTTACTAATTGTTCCCATTCTCTCCTAACTACCCCTCTCCCATTAATGGAAAACCTCATATATGTCTGGATGGTCTGATTTGCAAGTTGGTTGTTTCAGTTTGTTTAAAGGTTTAATGGCGGTAAATCTGGTGAATGTCTTTTCGACAGCTGTATTTGGAGTTAACTGGGTGGATTTTTGAAGTTCTGCAGTGTTAACTGTAGGTATCCAATATTGTCTTAGAAAAGTACTGCATGCCATTGCTCCTTTTAATTGGATCAGTTGGAAACAATGGTGGAAGCTGCATTGGCCAGATATCTGCATTCTGCCTCCTAAACTGGGGCACTGAGTTTGAGACTCACTTTTATGAAGACAGCACCTTTAACTGTTAACAGTTACAGGTTCTGCAGTCAAAAATGGCACCAAGTTATTGGAAGTGGGGCACATCTCTGCACAGATGCTGCAGAATCTGATGCACATTTAAAGGGGTTACCAGGCTTAAAAACTGCAGCAAGTGTTATGAAACAAAAAACACCACTCAACTCACAAATCCCATGCCAATCTAGTGCTAGCGCTAATGGCTTCCCCCGGTCTTTGTTTACAAATGGCCAGCACATGACTACGGCAGTTGTGGCACCAGGGGTCAAGAGCCATACTACTGGCACACCACTCAGTGATGGGAACCAAGTTTTCATCTACAATGTATGACTAGGCTGACCTGGTAGAGGTTGCGCTGCATTATTTTTATGTAGAAAGTGTGATTTGTCCTCTATTATTGCAGTTGTAGCAAATTATCCCCTATCAACAGAAGAGGGGATAAATATTGGTTCGGAGGGACCTCCACCAATCACAAGAATGGAGACCCCATACCCCTCAGGTTCTACCAAAATGACCACTGCCATGCACACTGCCACTCATTTCATTTCTACGGAAATTCTGGAAATAGCCAAATGCTGTATTCGTCTGTTTCCAGAACTCCTATAGAGATGAATGCAGTAGCAGTGCACATGCTTGACCTGCCACTATCTTCATTTTGAGGAGCCTCCTTAGTGCCTCCACACAGTAGTTTTGCCATAATTTGTACCCCCATGTGATAGAATGCTCCCTTAAAGCCCCCTCACTGTAGTTTTGTCCCTTTATGCCACCGTATGGTACAATGCTCCCTTTGTGCCCCTACACAGTAAATGTGTCCCCTGTGTGCCCCCACACAGTAGTTATGCCCCTGTAGTGTAAATAAAATAAAAAAACTGCAATACTTACCTAGCCCCCTTCCCTCGATGAATGGAGCACACCCCGCTCTTCCCAGCAGGCATGATGCAGTGACAGGATTGCGTCTGCTGGGCTGAACAGAAGAGCACCGACCCACGCTTCAGCCCAGCAAGCGCTATGCCGTTACAGCATTGCGCTTTCTTGGGGAGCACAGCCGGGGAATAATACTGTTCAATATAGTTCATTTCATTTTGTGCACCTTACTGCCATCTATTGGCCAAATTGAAATTGCACATACAATTAAATTAAAGTTCTGTGCTAGGAGATTTCAGTGAGTGAAAAATGCGATATATCTTGCTAATGGTATAGTAAATGTTCTCCTTATAGTAGTTACATCATACATCCCCTTTTTGAAAGATCTTTGCCTGGCCTAGAGGACTCCCTATGCCAACTTGGCGGTCTTGTGAGCTCCATTGGGGACAGCAAGTGATGATAATGTCTGTAAAGCGCTGTGGAATGTCATCGCTATATGAGTGAGTAAAATAATAATAATGGAAACTTTATTCCCCTAGAACACTAGACATGAGGAAAACATATAAAATAGATGACAGATGCTGTATAACAGGTAAGCTTGTGTCATTTCAAACTTGTCAACTATTTATTTGCTCCAAAAAAAAAAAAAAAAAGGTCTATGACAGACTTTATAAATGTGTCCTAATTACTTACTAATCGTAGAGAACATTTTAAACAAATAAATATGTTAGTATAAAAGGGAACAAAGAGACCATGGCCAATAAAAGCTTCAAGTAAAGTGGCGCCAATTAATGGAAAGGTTTTGGACACGGCACTATAATTTCACTCTTGTTAGGGGTTTAGCATTATGTGCAATCATGTATCAGCCATGGCCCGAGTTTAAAAAGAAAAATTATACAAAAAGCTCTGTCTACAAAGTCCTCTCTAAAGGATGTCTACCATTAGAATCACAAATAACCCTCTCAGTGCCAGAGACGTGAATCACTGTCTTCTTTATAGCTTCATGTCGATAATCACCTTATGATAGGTTATGAATATCAGATCAATGGGGGTCCAACTATTGGCAACCCCAGCTGATCAACTGTTTGTAGGAGCTCCAGCACTGAACCCAGGCAATGGAACTACACAATGTAGCAGCACTCAAGTGAATGGAAGCAGCACTGTAGTAACCGAGCATGGCCACTATTTCAGATGTCTAGTACTGATCCAGAGCTCCTGCAAATGACTGACCCATGGGGGAGCCATGAGTCAGACCCATGCTGATCTGATATTAATGACCTATCCTAAGGACAGATCATCAATCCTTAGGTCCCGGAGAAGCCCTTTAAGCTACGTTTGTTTAGTCACTCGACTGAATGAGTCAGACTTGCAATTTTTGCAATTTTTTTTTTTACCCTTTATCCCTAAAAATGTGGGTTTTATGAAAATGACCGTATCACCTTGAAATAATCGCCAACGTAAAAATCTGCTGCTTGAAAGGAAGTATACATAAAAATGGATGAATCCGGCGATGGATTGAGTGCAAGATACAACATTGTGCAAGTAATTACAAGAAACAATGACTTTAGCTAGAGCACCATAGGTTCAAGGTAGTTCAGGAACAGTGTGACATGAAATACTCAGCAGCAAGACGATAGTAATTATGAATACTAACAAAGAACTAAAACAACAAATCAAAACTATCAATGCAATTCCAGCAGCTGGCAAAGCATCAGGGGTGCTTGCATAAATAATGAAACAATATCAAAGAGAAGCAGATGATGTCAGAAGACTGTATGACTGCTTCGGAGTCACATCTGTAATGTTCTATTCCCATTCAATCATGATAAAGACCTTGAAAATGTAATCTATAAGACAGTTTCCACTGACCTTGTTTACTACGTTTCCCTTGACTACCATTACTGACAATGTCATTTTTACCTATCACTAATTATAAGTTTTTTTAGTTGCAACACTTGATATTGGGATGAGCAGAACCAGGTCTTTATTATAAAACGATTCTAAACACATCTTTAGTTGTAATGATGACTCAAAATTTTTCTCTTTTGGAGCCATATGTCCCACATATAAAATAATGAAGCTTGAAATATGATTTCTTGCTGTGATATTTCCATTACTAACTGATGCGTACCGGTGCATTGTGGAAAACCCGCGCGAGTAGGTACGCAATTGCAGTCAGTTTTGACTGCGATTGCGTTCCGTTGTTCAGTTTTTATCGCGCGGGTGCAATGCGTTTTGCACGGGCGTGGTAAAAAACTGAATGTGGTACCCAGACCCGAACTTCTTCACAGAAGTTCAGGTTTGGGTTCAAGGTTGTGCAGATTGTATTATTTTCCCTTATAACATGGTTATAAGGGAGAATAATAGCATTCTGAATACAGAATGCATAATACAATAGGGCTGGAGGGGTTAAAAAAAATAATATATTATTTAACTCACCTTAATCCACTTGTTCGCGCAGCCGGCATCTCTTCTGTCTTCTTTTGTGAGGAATAGGACCTTTGATGACGTCACTACGTTCATCACATGGTCCATCACATGATCTTTTACCATGGTGATGGATCATGTGACGGACCATGTGATGAACATAGTGACGTCATCAAAGGTCCTATTCCTCACAAAAGAAGACAGAAGAGATGCCGCCTGGGCGAACAAGTGGATTAAGGTGAGTTAAATTATTATTATAATTTTTTTAACCCCTCCAGCCCTATTGTACTATGCATTCTGTATTTAGAATGCTATTATTTTCCCTTATAACCATGTTATAAGGTAAAATAATAATGATCGGGTCCCCATCCCGATCGTCACCTAGCAACCGTGCGTGAAAATCGCACCGCATCCGCACTTGCTTGTGGATGTTTGCGATTTACACGCAACCCCATTCATTTCTATGGGGCCTGCGTTACGTAAAAAAGAGGAGCATGCTGCGATTTTCACGCAACGCACAAGTGATGTGTGAAAATCACCGCTCATGTGCACAGCCCCATTGAAATGAATGGGTCCGGATTCAGTGCGGGTGCAATGCGTTCACCTCACACATTGCACCCGCGGGGAATACTCGCCCGTGTGAAAGGGGCCTTACTATTGACCACATAAAAATCAGTGGATCGTACAAGTGCGACCATAGCTCCATTTAAACTCCTCCTAACTGTAGTCCTATGGAATGGCTAGCAGCATCTTGGATTAGGGGTGGGGTGGGACTTCCAATGATCATACATTCTTGTAGATACATGATAAATGTTTTTCATTGGAAAACCCATTAGGTAAACATATCATTTAAGTGTAACTATAAAATATTTGATAAGTCATAATGACATATGGAACATTTTGATGGTGCTGAGACCCCTGATGATTGCTAAAATGAAGAGTTAGAAGCACTCAGAGTGTCCTCACTACTGAAGATGCACTGGAGACAAGCTCATAGATGTTTTTTTAAGCCTTACTTCAGTAATGAGGAGACACAACACTGTCTGAGCACTTCTAACTCTTTGTTTTAGCAATTGTCAGCGATCTCAGCACATAGACCACCGACTTATTAAGATTGAAATAAAAAACTTAAAGGGACTGGCCACTTTCTGGGTACTGTTGATGAATGTGTTTGTAAGATGACTGTGTCACTTATGAATATAAACTTGGTTGATATTCTGTGACATTTTCTATATTTCATAAGGTATGCCCCCTTGTTGGCAAGTCTTTTCTACTGTCCACATGGAGGTCCTGTCCATAAAATGGCTGCCAATAGAGGGTCATTTGACCAGGCAAATCACTCAAATGCACTACATCAGCCATCTGCACTTGCACTATTGAAAGATTAGTCCAGGGGCGGTGTGTTTGAATGGAGGAAGCTAAGTGTTGTCTGGTGACCCTCCATCAGCGGCCATCTTATGAACAGGATTTGTATGCTGACAGCACAGAATATTTCCCCAAGGGGACATGGCTTATGAAATAAAGCAAATGGCATACTGTATAATATCAATTAGTAAGTGTTGGTCGAGCACCAAAGTGCTTGGGTGCTCAAGTTTAACACCTCGGAATGCTCGGGTGCTCTACTGAGCACCCGAGCACAGTGGAAGTCAATGGGAGAACCAGAGCATTAAACCAGGCATCCCCTGCTCTGAAGAGGGAAGGGTGTCTGGTTCATAGGAAAAGGTGAGAAATTGATGGAAAAACAAATGAAATGGTTCGGGAACAGCATGGAGAGGATGTCTGGATGCATCTTGGACTCCCAGGTCGCTGCTGGAAACGATGTTGTCCGAGAAGTACGCCACTTTTACAGACTGACAATAATATGCACCAAACTGAAGATAAAATCGATTTTAGAGGAAAAATTGTTAGGAAACATTCTTTCCTGTATATTTACTTGTATATAAAGTGCAAGTGCTACCAAAAATTATAAGGAAGAGGTACTCTGATACAACCTGTATATCACATAAAGGAGGGCCACATTCACATTGTTCAGGTAGTGGAACTCCTACACTCATAAAGCCTATGCGCTAAGGGAAAGGGCTGCCAAAAATTACAAGGAATCGGCACTCTAATACACGCTTTATTACACATAAAGGAAGGCATCATACACACCCTTGAAAAATTGTGATTGATGGCCTGCTAGTGACCCTCAAAAACATTAGGAACAACGGCCTGCTGGTGACTCTCTAAAACATTAGAGGCTAGAGCCTGCTGCGGATCTGACCATCTAAAACATTAGGGGTGAGGGCCAGCTGCCGAGCTGACCATCTAAAACATTAGGGGTGAAAGCCTGCTGCCAAGCTGACCATCTAAAACATTTTGTGGGCGAGGGCCTGCTGCCAAGCTGACCATCTAAAAAATGTTGTGGGCAAGGGCCTGGTGCCGAGCTGACCATCTAAAACATAATGGGCGAGGGCCTGCTGCCGAGCTGAACATCTAAAGCATTTTGTGGGTGAGGGCCTGCTGCCGAGCTGACCATCTAAAACATTGTGGGCGAGGGCCTGCTGCCAAGCTGACCATCTAAAACATTATGGGCGAGGGCCTGCTGCCGAGCTGACCATCTAAAAAATGTTGTGGATGAGGGCCTGCTGCCGAGCTGACCATCTAAAAAATTATGGACGAGGGCCTGCTGCCGAGCTGACCATCTAAAAAATTTTGTGGGCAAGGGCCTGCTGCCGAGCTGACCATCTAAAACATTATGGGCGAGGGCCTGCTGCTGAGCTGAACATCTAAAGCATTTTGTGGGTGAGGGCCTGCTGCCAAGCTGACCATCTAAAAAATTTAGTAGGCGAGGGCCTGCTGCCGAGCTGACCATCTAAAACATTATGGGCGAGGGCCTGCTGCCGAGCTGACCATCTAAAAAATTTTGTGGGTGAGGGCCTGCTGCCCAGCTGACCATCTAAAAAAAAATGTGGGCGAGGGCCTGCTGCCGACCTGATCATCTAAAAATTTTGTGGGTGAGGGCCTGCTGCCGAGCTGACCATCTAAAACATTATGGGCGAGGGCCTGCTGCCGAGCTGACCATCTAAAACATTATGGGCAAGGGCCCGCTGCCGAGCTGACCATCTAAAAAATTTTGGGGGTAAGGGCCTGCTGCTTAGCTGACCATCTAAAAAAATTTGTGGGCGAGGGGCTGCTGCTGAGCTGACCATCTAAAACATTATATGCAAGGGCCTGCTGCCAAGCTGACCATCTAAAAAATTTGGTGGGCGAGGGCCTGCTGCTGATCTGATCATCTAAAACTGTATGGGTGAGGGCCTGCTGCCGAGCTGACCATCTAAAAAATGTTGTTGGTGAGGGCCTGCTGCCGAGCTGACCATCTAAAAAATTTGGTGGGCGGGGGCCTCCTGCCGGGCTGACCATCTAAAAAAATTTGTGGGCGAGGGCCTGCTGCCCAGCTGACCATCTAAAAAAAAATGTGGGCGAGGGCCTACTGCCGAGCTGACCATCTAAAAATTTTGTGGGTGAGGGCCTGCTGCCAAGCTGACCATCTAAAAAATTTTGTGGGCAAGGGCCACATCTGACCATCTAAATAATTTTGTGGGCGAGGGCCTGCTGCTGAGCTGACCATCTAAAACATTATGGGCAAGGGCCCGCTGCCAAGCTGACCATCTAAAAAATGTTGTGGGTAAGGGCCTGCTGCCGAGCTGACCATCTAAAACATAATGGGCGAGGGCCTGCTGCCAAGCTGACCATCTAAAACATTATGGGCGAGGGCCTGCTGCCGAGCTGACCATCTAAAAAATGTTGTGGATGAGGGCCTGCTGCCGAGCTGACCATCTAAAAAATTATGGACGAGGGCCTGCTGCCGAGCTGACCATCTAAAAAATTTTGTGGGCAAGGGCCTGCTGCCGAGCTGACCATCTAAAACATTATGGGCGAGGGCCTGCTGCTGAGCTGAACATCTAAAGCATTTTGTGGGTGAGGGCCTGCTGCCAAGCTGACCATCTAAAAAATTTAGTAGGCGAGGGCCTGCTGCCGAGCTGACCATCTAAAACATTATGGGCGAGGGCCTGCTGCCGAGCTGACCATCTAAAAAATTTTGTGGGTGAGGGCCTGCTGCCCAGCTGACCATCTAAAAAAAAATGTGGGCGAGGGCCTGCTGCCGACCTGATCATCTAAAAATTTTGTGGGTGAGGGCCTGCTGCCGAGCTGACCATCTAAAACATTATGGGCGAGGGCCTGCTGCCGAGCTGACCATCTAAAACATTATGGGCAAGGGCCCGCTGCCGAGCTGACCATCTAAAAAATTTTGGGGGTAAGGGCCTGCTGCTTAGCTGACCATCTAAAAAAATTTGTGGGCGAGGGGCTGCTGCTGAGCTGACCATCTAAAACATTATATGCAAGGGCCTGCTGCCAAGCTGACCATCTAAAAAATTTGGTGGGCGAGGGCCTGCTGCTGATCTGATCATCTAAAACTGTATGGGTGAGGGCCTGCTGCCGAGCTGACCATCTAAAAAATGTTGTTGGTGAGGGCCTGCTGCCGAGCTGACCATCTAAAAAATTTGGTGGGCGGGGGCCTCCTGCCGGGCTGACCATCTAAAAAAATTTGTGGGCGAGGGCCTGCTGCCCAGCTGACCATCTAAAAAAAAATGTGGGCGAGGGCCTACTGCCGAGCTGACCATCTAAAAATTTTGTGGGTGAGGGCCTGCTGCCAAGCTGACCATCTAAAAAATTTTGTGGGCAAGGGCCACATCTGACCATCTAAATAATTTTGTGGGCGAGGGCCTGCTGCTGAGCTGACCATCTAAAACATTATGGGCAAGGGCCCGCTGCCAAGCTGACCATCTAAAAAATGTTGTGGGTAAGGGCCTGCTGCCGAGCTGACCATCTAAAAAATTTTGTGGGCGAGGGGCTGCTGCCGAGCTGACCATCTAAAACATTATGGGCAAGGGCCTGCTGCCAAGCTGACCATCTTAAAAAATTTGGTGGGCGAGGGCCTGCTGCCGATCTGACCATCTAAAATATTATGGGTGAGGGTCTGCTGCCGAGCTGACCATCTAAAAAATGTTGTGGGCAAGGGCCTGCTACCGAGCTGACCATCTAAAAAATTTGGTGGGCGAGGGCCTCCTGCCGAGCTGACCACCTAAAAAATGTTGTGGGCGAGGACCTGCTGCCGAGCTGACCATCTAAAAACTTTGTGGGTGAGGGCCTGCTGCCGAGCTGACCATCTAAAAAATGTTGTGGGCAAGGGCCACATCTGACCATCTAAAAAAAATTGTAGGCGAGGGCCTACTGCCGAGCTGACCATCTAAATAATTTTGTGGGCGAGGGCCTGATGCCGAGCTGACCATCTAAAATAAATTGTGGGTGAGGGCCTGCTGCCGAGCTGACTATTTAAAGTATTTTGCGGGTGAGGGCCTGCTGCCGAGCTGACCATCTAAAACATTATGGGCGAGGGCCTGCTGCCGAGCTGACCATCTAAAAAAATTTGTGGGTGAGGGCCTGCTGCCGAGCTGATCATCTAAATATTTTGTGGGTGAGGGCCTGCTGCCGAGCTGACCATCTAAAACATTATGGGCGAGGGCCTGCTGCTGAGCTGACCATCTAAAAAAAAATTGTGGGCAAGGCCTGCTGCCAAGCTGACCATCTAAAACATTATGGGCGAGGGCCTGCTGCCGAGCTGACCATCTAAAAAATGTTGTGGGTGAGGGCCTGCTGCCGAGCTGACCATCTAAAAAATGTTGTGGGCAAGGGCCTGCTGCCGAGCTGACCATCTAAATAATTTTGTGGGCGAGGGCCTGATGCCGAGCTGACCATCTAAAATAAATTGTGGGTGAGGGCCTGCTGCCGAGCTGACTATCTAAAGTATTTTGCGGGTGAGGGCCTGCTGCCGAGCTGACCATCTAAAACATTATGGGCGAGGGCCTGCTGCCGAGCTGACCATCTAAAAAAATTTGTGGGTGAGGGCCTGCTGCCGAGCTGATCATCTAAATATTTTGTGGGTGAGGGCCTGCTGCCGAGCTGACCATCTAAAACATTATGGGCGAGGGCCTGCTGCTGAGCTGACCATCTAAAAAAAAATTGTGGGCAAGGCCTGCTGCCAAGCTGACCATCTAAAACATTATGGGCGAGGGCCTGCTGCCGAGCTGACCATCTAAAAAATGTTGTGGGTGAGGGCCTGCTGCCGAGCTGACCATCTAAAAAATGTTGTGGGCAAGGGCCTGCTGCCCGAGCTGACCATCTAAAACATTATGGGCAAGGGCCTTCTGCCGAGCCGACCATCTAAATAATTTTGTGGGCGAGGGCCTGCTGCCGAGCTGACCATCTAAAACATTATGGGCAAGGGCCCGCTGCCGAGCTGACCATCTAAAAAAAATTGTGGGTAATGGCCTGCTGCCGATCTGACCATCTAAAACATTATGGGTGAGGGCCTGCTGCCGAGCTGACCATCTTAAAAAACGTTGTGGGTGAGGGCCTGCTACCGAGCTGACCATCTAAAAAATTTGGGGGACGAGGGCCTCCTGCCGAGCTGACCATCTAAAAAATTTGGTTGGCGAGGGCCTGCTGCCAAGCTGACCATCTAAAAAAAATTGTGGTTGAGGGCCTGCTGGCGACCCTCAAAAACATTATGGGTGAGGGCCTGCTGGTGACCCTCTAAAACATTATGGTTGAGTGCCTGCTGGTGACCCTCAAAAACATTATGGGTGAGGGCCTGCTGGTGACCCTCTAAAACATTATGGGTGAGGGCCTGCTGCTGAGCTGACCCTCTAAAACATTAGGAGCGAGGGCAGCATAATAAGCATGTTTATATGATGGAGGAGGAGAAGGACCAGAAAAGGAAGATTGAACCATATACCCTTTTTAGTGGTGGAAGGGGTGCATGGGAATACAATGTATCCAATACACCATAAAAGCCACATTTAGAATGCCTTTATGTTCAGCCGCTTTCCTCTGGTGGAGTAGAGAATTCAGGGGCAATCCAGGCCTTGTTCATTTTTATAAGTCAACTGGTCAGCATTTTCAGTTGACAGGCGGATGCGCTTATTATTATGCCCCCAGCAGCACTAAATACACGCTCTGACAAAACGCTGGCGGCGGGGCAGGCCAACACCTCCAAGGCGTAGAGCGCCAGTTCGTTCCACGTGTCCAGCTTTGACACCCAATAGTTGTAAGGCACACAGGGATCACTGAGGACACTGACACGGTCTGTTATGTACTCCTTCACCATCTTCCAAAATGTTTCCCTCCTTGTGACACTAGGTCGCGCTTCAGGTTGAGGGTACTGGCGGAGTGTCATAAAACTGTCCCAGGCCTTGGAGAGTGTTGCCCTGCCTCTGTTGAAATTGCTGTATGTTCCCCTCGTCTCGCCTCGTCGGTTGGCCAAGGAACTACGTTCTCTGCAGCCAGCGTTGTCAGCTGGAAATTTTTTGAGCAATTTTTCCACAAGGACCTTCTGGTATTGCTTCATTTTGCTCATCCTCTCCACCACAGGAATGAGAGATGAGAAGTTCTCTTTGTAGCGGGGGTCGAGAAGGGTAAACAACCAGTAATCGGTGTTGGCCAAAATGCATACAACGCGAGGGTCACGGGAAAGGCAGCCATGTGTGCAAGAGTCCCAACAGACAAGACTTCGCTATCCTCATCAGGAGGATGACTCTCAATCTCCTCATCCTCTTCCTCATCTTCTACCCATCCACGCTGAACAGATGGAATAAAACTTCCATGCGTACTACCCTCTTTAGCAGAGGCAACCGTTTCCTGCTCCTCCTCCTCCTCATCATCCAATTCGAGCTGAGAAGACGAACTAAGGGTGATCTGGCTATCACCCTGTGTACTTTCTTACCCCATTTCCACCTCTTCCACATGCATAGTGTCTGCCTTAATTGTGTGCAGCGAGCGGTTGAGTAGACACAGAAGTGGGATGGTTACGTAGATAATAGCGTTATTAACGCTCACCATCTGTGTTGATTCCTCAAAGTTGCGTAAAACCTTACAGAGGTCAGACATCAATGCCCACTCGTCGCTTGTGAATAGCGGAAGCTGACTGGAAAGGCGATGACCATGCTGCAGCTGGTATTCCGCTACTGCGCTTTGCTACTCACAAAGCCTGGCCAACATATGGAATGTCGAGTTCCAGCGTGTGCTCACGTCGCACAACAGCCAGTAAGCTGGCAATAGCAAGCGCTGCTGCAGTGTTGCCAGACCGGAGGAAGCTGTCGATGACTTGCGGAAATGGGCACACATGCGGCGCACCTTCACCAGTAGCTCAGGCAAATTGGGGTAGGTCTTGAGAAACCGCTGAACCACTAGGTTGAACACATGGGCTAGGCATGGTATGTGTGTGAGCTTGCCGAGCTCAAAAGTCCCCACCAAGTTACGGCCATTATCAGACACAACCATGCCTGGTTGTAGGTAGAGTGGTGAGAGCCACAGCTCAGTCTGATCCCTTATTCCCTGCCACAGCTCTGCGGCGGTGTGCTGCTTGTCACCTAAGCAGATCAGTTTAAGCACGGCCTGTTGCCGCTTCCCCACTGCAGTGCTACGCTGCTTCCGACTGATGACTGACTGGTGCTGCAAGATGATAATTCAGAGGTGGAAGTGGAGGAGGAGGCGGAGGAGCAGAAGGGGGGTTGCAACCACTAACGTAGGTGGCGGCGAAAACCCTCATGGAAGTAGGGCCCACAATCCTTGGCGTCGGTAGCACCTGTGCCATTACAGGGTACGACTTGCTCCCGGCCTCCACAACGTTCAATCAGTGCGCTGTCAGGGAAATGTAGCGTCCTTGGCCAAAAGCACTTGTCCATGTGTCAGTCGTTAAGTAAACCTTCCCAATAACTGCGTTGGTCAGGGCACGGTTGATGTTACGGGACACATGCTGGTGTAGGGCTGGGACTGCACACCGTGAAAAATATTGGCACCTGGCGACAGAGTACAGCATAACAGCTGCCGCCATCAGGCTGCGGAAAGCCTCAGTGTCCACAAGCCTAAATGGCAACATTTCCAGGGCCAGCAATTTGGAAAGGTGCGCATTTAGTGCTATGGTCTGTGGGTGGGTGGCTGGATATTTGCGCTTACGTTCAAAGGCCTGGGGTATAAACATCTGTACGCTGCGCTGGGACACAGAAGTTGATGTGCTAGCTGATGGTGCTTGCGAAGGTCCACGTGCATGGCGGGAGGTATCCGGGCCTGGGTCTTGGACAGGGGATTGGCCAGCACATAACACAGGGGAAGAGGAGGCATTGGTGTGACCCGCAGACACTGGTTGTGGACCCAGGCATTTGGCCCACCTATAAGGGTGCTTTGATGCCATGTGGCGGATCATGCTGGTGGTGGTAAGGTTGCTAGTGTTCACGCTCCTGCTCGTTTTAGTATGGAACAGGTTGCAAATGACAATTCTTTTATCATCCGCACTTTCCTCAAAAAAGTACCAGACTGCGGCACACCTACCCCTGTTCAAGGGAGATTGCCGCAAAGGGGGTGCTCCAGGGAACAGTTGTGGGCCTTTTTGGTGTGGCCTGCCTTCTCCCTTTTGCCACCGCATTGGCTCTTACAGCCTGTTGCGGTGCTGCGGATCCCTCCTCCTCTGTACTGCTGTCCTCGCTCGGCTTGCCACCTTCCCAGGTTGGGTCAGTGACTTCATCGTCCAGCACTTCCTCTTCCACTTCCTCACTCTGGTCATCCTCCTGACTTGTGGACCTAACAACCTCAGTTATTGACAACTGTGTCTCATCCTCATCATAAACCTCTTGAGACACTAATTGCGGTTGACTTATTGGCAACTGTGTCTCATCATCATCATCCATCTCGTGAAACACTAATTGCCATTCCTCACCGTCATCTTCTTCTGACTGTGGATGCTCCAGAGTTTGGGAATCAGGGAAAAATATCTCCTCATGACCCATTTCAAGCATGGTTGGCGAGAGGCCCAAATTAAGGAGTGGCGATTAAAGCAGCTCCTCGGACTATCCGAGTGTGGGATCACTTGTTTGCCAAGACTCTCCATGGTGGGTGGAAGAAGTATCAGGGTGAGAATTCTGTTGACCAGACTCTTGGCTACTGAGACTGATCTTTGTGGAAGACAGGGTGTTGCTTAACTGACTGGAAGCATTATCTGCTGCAATCCAACCGACCACCTGGTCGCACTGGTCTGACTTCGAGAGGGGTGTCCTGCGCTGCCCTGCACACTGGGACATGAAGCTATGTATCGTGGATGAGTGTGTTTCTTGTGCTATGGCAGCAGGCACAGTTTCACAGCACCCAGGTTCACGGCCTCTGCATGCATCATCAGCAGCACGACCACTTCCCCGTCCCTTACTGCTCTCCTTGCGCATATTAAATGGTATATATGCTTGCAAGTATGTCATACGTACAGTAGCGCAGGTTTTGTAAGTGTATGCGCAAATAAAGTACACAGAATGTCACAGATATTTTTAGGATGCACACTCGTTAAACAGGAGGTATAGCGCAAATAATGACGCTGTCCCCACGGCCTAATAAAAAATTACACTGAATGAATGTCATTGATATGATATTTAGGATGCACACACGTTAAACAGGAGGTATAGCGCAAGTAATGTTGCTGTCACCAAAGCCTAATAAAATAAATTACACTGAATGTCACTGATATTTCGGATTTCGCTAACGTTATACTGGAGATATAGCGCAGATAATGTCGCTGCCTCCAGCAGCAAAAAAATTAGACTGAATGTTACTGATATTTCAGATACACAAACGTTATACAGGAGATGTAGCGCAGATAATGTGACTGTCTGCAGTGGACACCGTTTACAGAAAAAGTACACTGGATGTCACAGATATTTTTTGGCTGCGCACACGTTAGACAGGAGATGTAGTGCAGAAAATGTCGCTGTCTGCAGCAGCCAAACAATTGCAGGCTATAGTCCTTAAAAAGACTTTTGGGTCTCTAACAAGTTTTATCAATTTAGTGCAGGTTGCATAGAAGCTAAAAATTTTCTATTTCACTCCCTACACTATCTCTCCCTTCTGCTCTCCAGCTCTCCCTGACTAACACTTAGCCAAACACGTGTCATCGGGTGCTATATGGCACCTGATGACGCTTTCTGGCCAGCCAATCACTGTAATGACAGTGACCAACATGGCTACGGCAGTACAGTGAATGGCAGTACTCACCTGCATGTTTATTGGCTGCGTAGCAGCCAACAAACGTGCGGGGAGGAGACTCGAGCATCACGCTCGAGCACACGCAGTGTTCGGCTGAACATCGCGATGCTCGAGTAAAATTAGTGTTCGGCCGAGCATGCTCGCCCAACACTAGTAAATGTCCTATATCTCACATACACATTGGTCAGCACTAGCCAGAAAGTGGCCAACCCCTTTAGTTGTATAGCCTTGAGGTTGTTCTGGCAGGTGAGGCCACAGTAGAAAAAAGATGAGAAACCATAACATAGAGAACATATACATCTCTTGAGTCTTCAATACATACTATAGGGCTCAAGATGTCATTCATGTACTAATGTGCATAGGTGTGCACAGCCTATTGCATTAGTGTGTGCATCCTAAAGCACAAACACACACACACCGCGTGTGTATGTATGTACAGGGTGGGCCATTTATATGGATACACCTTAATAAAATGGGAATGGTTGGTGATATTAACTTCCTGTTTGTGGCACATTAGTATATGTGAGGGGGGAAACTTTTCAAGATGGGTGGTGACCATGGCGGCCATTTTGAAGTCGGCCATTTTGAATCCAACTTTTGTTTTTTCAATAGGAAGAGGGTCATGTGACACATCAAACTTATTGGGAATTGCACAAGAAAAACAATGGTGTGCTTGGTTTTAACGTAACTTTATTCTTTCATGAGTTATTTACAAGTTTCTGTCCACTTATAAAATGTGTTCAATGTGCTGCCCATTGTGTTGGATTGTCAATGCAACCCTCTTCTCCCACTCTTCACACACTGATAGCAACACCGCAGGAGAAATGCTAGCACAGGCTTCCAGTATCCGTAGTTTCAGGTGCTGCACATCTCGTATCTTCACAGCATAGACAATTGCCTTCAGATGACCCCAAAGATAAAAATCTAAGGGGGTCAGATCGGGAGACCTTGGGGGCCATTCAACTGGCCCACGACGACCAATCCACTTTCCAGCAAACTGCTCATCTAGGAATGCTCGGACCTGACACCCATAATGTGGTGGTGGGTGCACCATCTTGGTGGAAAAACTCAGGGAACGTGCCAGCTTCAGTGCATAAAGAGGGAAACACATCATCATGTAGCAATTTCGCATATCCAGTGACCCCCTTAGACTTTTATCTTTGGGGTCATCTGAAGGCAATTGTCTATGCTGTGAAGATACGAGATGTGCAGCACCTGAAACTACGGATACTGGAAGCCTGTGCTAGCATTTCTCCTGCGGTGTTGCTATCAGTGTGTGAAGAGTGGGAGAAGAGGGTTGCATTGACAATCCAACACAATGGGCAGCACATTGAACACATTTTATAAGTGGTCAGAAACTTGTAAATAACTCATGAAAGAATAAAGTTACATTAAAACCAAGAACACCATTGTTTTTCTTGTGAAATTCCCAATAAGTTTGATGTGTCACATGACCCTCTTCCTATTGAAAAAACAAAAGTTGGATTCAAAATGGCCGACTTCAAAATGGCCGCCATGGTCACCACCCATCTTGAAAAGTTTTCCCCCTCACATATACTAATGTGCCAGAAACAGGAAGTTAATATCACCAACCATTCCCAATTTATTAAGGTGTATCCATATAAATGGCCCACCCTGTATATATATATATTTATGGTCAGGGCTAGGAATGAAGTCGGCGTACGCAGAGAACCCTGCCCTGAACATAGTGGCTGAATTGTGCCGGGAGCCACGGGCGCGGGCACACCACAAAAAGGGGGCATATCCAAGAGAAGCTGGAAAAGAAGGGGCAGGAGGGAGGGGCGCGATGATCGGGCGTGGAGTATAAGTAGCCAGACGCCCCTCCCACAAATACAGGCTGGCACCAGCCTTACCTATTTATGGTCAGGGCTAGGAATGAAGTCGGAGAACCCTGCCCTGAACATAGTGGCTGAATTGTGCCGGGAGCCACGGGCACGGGTACACCAAAAAAGGGGGCAAAAACAACAGTTAGGTGCAACACTTTATTGTGAACAATTACAAAGCCAAGGAACAAAAGGCTCGAGATATTTCTAATTGAGGATTCAGTATATATCTGGTGAAACAGGAGGATCGCCAATGCCCCATGGACCGAATGACATGAGCTGGCACCTGATGCCGGGATGCTGCTGAAGCCGCCCTTATGCGGAACGAATGTCCCGAAATTAACTTGGGGTCATAACCTAGACCCTGGGCGAGAGCACGGATGTAGGAAATAAAATGCGAGGTAGTGAGAAGTTTGCCTGCGTATGGCAGGAGCGGGCTGTCTGGCGGTGAAGCCTGAATGTGTAAAAGTAATTGATGAAGCACCTGAACCGGGCACCAATTGTTTGAGGTCGGGTAGAATTTGACCTCTGTAGGCGGACCGGACTGATAAGTTTTGGTGGAAGGTAGCAAGAGGGTAAAATGGTCATTGCCCCAAGACAAATGTTGCTTCAGAGGATAGCCTTGACGATTTGGGCCGGCTGAAACTTCCCCGGGCCTAAGGAACCCATAAAAACTGAGGTACATGGCAGCTTTCAGGATCAGGCTAGTGGAGTGCCCAAAAGGATTACCATCTAAAGACAAGGAGAGCTCTCTAAACAATTCGCTGGACACTGGTTGCCTACGGCTCACGGACCCCTTACCCTCCTTTTGAATACCCCGGAGGGTGGCTTTAATAGCCTGAATGGAGAAAATGGACCTGCTGTGTGGACTAGACAGCATGAAGTGATGTTGTAGACCGGCTAAATAAAGTTTGATGGTATTATGCAACAGAGACAGTTGTGAGTGACAATAAGCTAAGAAAGCCATGATATAGGAGGTTTCGGTATGATGACCCCTCGGATAGATCTTAGTGAATTTATCAAAATCTCTCAACCCGGCTTGATAATTCCTTGCCGTATTGCGTGACAGAGATTTCTTAACCAGATTCTTGGCCTCATCTATGAGGGAATCTACTCCAGGGTGAGTGCGCTGAATAGAGGAACGGGCATGCCTGACTGATCCGCGTCGGGCATTTCCTGAAAAAAATACGGAAAATTAAAGCGGGAAAGAGCATCGGCGGCCCTATTCTGCTCGCTTGAATGTGAACACATCGCATATGAAAGTTGTGGCGGAGGGACAGCCAAACCAATTTGCGCAACAAGGCCATGATATTGAAGGATTGGGCCCTGCCTTTGTTGACAATGTCCACCAAGGTCTGACTATCTGTAACAAAGGTCACAGAGGCGTTGGACCAATGGTGACCCCAAACCTGAGCTGCCGCCACGATGGGATACAGTTCCAGAAGGGGAGAGGATTTGAGCGCTGCTGAATCTGAAGCTAATTCCGGTGGCCATCCGGCAGCCAGCCAGTGAAACCTAAAAATGGCGGCGAACCCGGAGGAACCCGCAGCGTCAGAAAAAACAATGGGGGAAGAGGAGTCCCATTGTGGAACGAACAAAGAGATACTGTTCCAGTCGGAGAGAAAACTGTTCCACATGACGAGGTCAGCAATGGCCTGACTGTCCAGATGGACGACGAAATCCTGCTCTGGGGCAGAGGGCAGAAGTCGTAACAACCTGGAAAGAAAGGCCCTGCCCTGAGGCATAATTCTATTAGAGAAGTTTAGCATCCCCAGCAAGGATTGCAGTTCCACCTTGGTCAGGGAATGGGACCGAACCGCCTGGGAGATGGCAGAGCGGATCCTGAGCAATTTCTCGCTGGGAAGGCTAGTCTCCATCTTAATGGTATCTAAGATGATGCCCAGGAAGGTGACCCTGGTAGTCGGGCCCTCAGTCTTAGGGGCAGCCACTGGAACCTGGAGACGGGAAAAAATGTCCAGGAGCGTGTGAGGAATGGATGAAACCTGCCTGGGCCTTTCAACGAGAAGAAAGTCGTCCAAGTAGTGGATGACCATGGATAATCCGCCGTGATGGATGAGAATCCAATGCAGGGCTTTGACCAGTTGTTCGAAAAGCCAAGGGCTACTCTTAGAACCAAAGGTGAGCCGGTTGGCAAAGTAGAATTTATTCGCCCACTTGATGCCATAATACTTCCATAGCTGCGGATGGATTGGAAGCAACTTGAAAGCATCAGAGATATCTACCTTGGCCAACCAAGCCCCGGTACCTGCTTGCAGAATGTACTGAATAGCCTCATCGACTGAAGAATATTGCATTGAATATTCCTCAGAGGGAATAAGCGAGTTGAGACTGGGGATGGAAGACATATGATGCGCGGAGAGGTCGTAGATGAGACGCTTTTTATTAGAGGACTGCTTCGTGACAAGGCCAATGGGATTGATGCGCCAAGACTGGAAGGGAATCTCTAGGAATGGACCAATAATGAACCCTTTGTCGACCTCCGATTGGATGAGGGTAGCCACCGCCTCGGGGTCACTGGAGGCGGAAAGCAAATTGGGGCCTTCCCAGCAGCCCTGGGGAAGCGTGATGAGACCGGTATGGAAACCTTCTCTGAACCCATCCAACAAGAAGGTGACGAAAGGTCGGTCGGGGTGGTCCCGCAGAAATGCAGCCAGCAATTCCAAGTTGATGTTGGCTAGTCAGGAATCCTTGGCTGCCTTCCTGGGACAGAAGGAGCGGGGGTGGGCCCGAAAACACAGGGAGCAGACATGAAGTGCTTGGCAAGCGTTGAAGGCGCAGCCCTTTGCGTTGAAATTATTGCATACCTGGCTACTACCGAGGTACACAATTGGCCTGCCCAGCTTATCCAGGGAAGATGAGGACCTAGAAGACCCGGAGGGACCTGGCGTGGACACTGACTGAGGGGAATGCACCGGGTTAGGGCACCATTTGGATGAATGGAAAATCGATTGGCATATGGAACAAAGAGGGGCCTTGAGACCCGCAAAGTGTCGACAAAACAGTTCCATATCCAAATCTGCCCAGTTTGACACAAACTGAAACTGGTTTAGGGCAGCAGCGGCTTTGGCAGAAAATGAGCGGTGATAGTCATAAAATGCCATGCCGCCGTACTTGTGCCCCAAGTCCGTAACCCGGTATAAATAAGTATCCAACTCTTCCCTACGACTAGGCTGAGCACACAACATCTCTATAAAGGCTGAAGGCCAGAACGAACTCGGAAATAGATAATTTCCTGTTGAGACGAGCATCCTTAGCCTTCAAAACCACAGAGACCTCTCCACAGTTGATGACCCGGTTCTCAGGCATATCCTGGGAGGCAATAAGGATAGACGCCAGATTCACGTCCTTGCCTGCCAGGATATCCTTTTTGATATGATCCGGGACGAAATGAGAAGGTGCAATTTGGGGAGTGGCAGAAGGCCTACCTGCAACATCCTGAGAAATGGCAGGGGTGACTGCCGAACCCGGAGATTGCAGCGAGGCCACCGGCCTGGTTTACAATACTACCACCCTAGACTGAATGTCCGCGACCGAGCTAGTGAGACCACTGATGGAGGTCTGGATCTGAGCTAGTGCGTGCTGTATTGAGCTGAGATTGGACTGCTCAGCTGTCGGACTCGGGCCGTCATCAGTAGACGGTACAATTCAGCCTTGCGGGCGGACGCTGGATGACGAATCCCCTGGCGATTAAGCTTGGCAATCAGCCTTGGCACAGTCCAATTTCTCAAAGATGAGCTGCTGTTGTGGCCTCAGATGGAAGTTCCTGGCATGGAGATGTTGTCATCCATATCGGAAACGTGGGACATGCTTGACCTGAGAACGAAAAGGCGAATTATAGCAACCAGAGAAACGGCAAAGGGAACAGACGGATGTGGAGAAAGCGACCGGGAAGAATGGGAGAGACTGGAGGAGTGCGATAGTGACCATCGGATGAACAGCCTACCTGGCGTGACACAAAATGGACTTGGAAGCACGGCTTTGAAACGCCAAACGCTACGTTGAAACTAATGAAAAAGATGACCCTGAGTATCGAATCTGGCGGCTGACCCCACCCCAGCAACCATCTCTAATCCGACTTACCTGGGAGCACCTCGGAACTTGCCTAAGCGAATTATGAGAGAAGAGAACAATAACTGCCCAATCTAAGGAAGGAACAAAACATCAGAACTGGAGATGATGACTGGGTACCATTAACGAGGAACAAAGAAGAGGGAACACGTAGACACCCTGGGCGATCCAGGAGACACCGACACCCTGGGCGATCCAGGAGACACAGACACCCTGGGCGATCCAGGAGACACAGACACCCTGGGCGATCCAGGAGACACTGACATCCTGGGGGATCCAGGAGACACTGACACCCTGGGCGATCCAGGAGACACTGACACCCTGGGCGATCCAGGAGACACTGACACCCTGGGCGATCCAGGAGACACTGACACCCTGGGCGATCCAGGAGACACTGACACCCTGGGCGATCCAGGAGACACTGACACCCTGGGCGATCCAGGAGACACTGACACCCTGGGCGATCCAGGAGACACTGACACCCTGGGCGATCCAGGAGACACTGACACCCTGGACGATCCAGGAGACACAGACACCCTGGGCGATCCAGGAGACACTGACATCCTGGGCGATCCAGGAGACACAGACACCCTGGGCGAACCAGGAGACACAGACACCTTGGGCGATCCAGGAGACACTGACACCCTGGGCAATCCAGGAGACAGGACCCAGGTAAGACAGAAAATAAAGCGGAGCCGGAGTGTGCTGTGAAACACATGTGCTGACAGAGGAAGATAGCTGAAAACCCATAGTGAGCGGAACATTGCAACAGGTGAACCACAGGACGGAGATTCTGAATGAATCAGGAGGCAGGTGGCCCTGGCAAACTGGCAGAGGGTATAAATAAAAGCCATGCCATTATAAATAACACAACCCCAGTACATGCCCCTGATTGGGACTGCGCCGACCGTACCCTGTGAATACTCAGCAGGGTAAACCCCTGCCTGCAGCCTAGCCACAGGGCAGAGCGTGACTTCATAAAGCGCCTCACGCTGTGCACAACCCTGCACAACTGACAGCCGAGGACCAGGAAGCGGTAAGTACAGAGCGTTCACCGCTTCCTGGTCCTCCGGTACTAATGAGCGCTTCCAAAATGGAAGCGCTTCATTAGTATTCGCCGGCCAGTGGGGTTTAAGAGGCAGCTGCCAGAGGTGACAGAACCTCAATTTTGAGACTTGATTAGGGTGTGCCCAGGCACACCCAGCCCACCTGTGCGCACGCCTATGCTCATATGTGTATGTGGTTTGAATTTACTTTACATGTCTCATACGAAAAATGTGTATGAACAGGAGCCAGCTGTGCTCTGATGTGCATGAATGTGCTTGAAACCCTAGACCTTTCACATTATGGGCAAAGTAATAATATCCATCAATAATTTATATATTTGTTTGTCTAGATATGTCAACTAGATTTTTCCATATCGTGTAAAATAATTTCATATACATCAGGCCTTTAGATTTAAAGGGGTTGTTGGGGTTCAGAGCTGAACCCGGACAACCCTCCATTTTCACCCCGGCAGCCCCTCTGACTTGAGCATCGGAGCAGTTCATGCTCCGATGCTCTCCTTTGCCCTGCGCTAAATCGCGCAGGGCAAAGGCATTTTTTAGAGATCCAGTGACGAGGCTCTCCATGGGGCTGCCAGGAACCCCGGTGACGTCACCGGCACTGATGGGCAGGATTTAGAGCTGCCCTAGCCAGTAAAACGGCTAGGGCAGCGCTAAAGCCCGCCCATCAGAGCAGGTGACGTCACCAAACACACTGCCGGGCGGAAGTTTCCGCCCGGCAGTGTATTATTGAAAACAAAAGAACCCATGCCCTGCGAGATCTAGCGCAGGGCAAGGGAGTGCATCGGAGCATGAGATGCTCCGATGCTAGCCTCAGCGGGGCTGCCTGGGTGAAAATAAGGGTATATCCGGGTTCAGCTCTGAACCCGGACAACCCCTTTAAGGAGGTGCCCTGTGTTAGAAGGAAATAGGACAACACATAGGATCCACCTGCAGCAAAGAATAGTTACTTTACCCAACAGATCCTGCACCATCGCCCTGGCTCTCCCGGCAGGGCTCTGTTTACTTGGCTGCAGCTGGGGAAATATAGCCACACTGGCTGCTTGGTACCTGTCAGGTAAGTAATTCTTTATTGCAGGTGGCTTGCATGTATTGTTTGGTTTCCTCCTGAAACAGGACTCCATATATATTGTCACATTTCCTCATGTATTTATGAAATCAGTTATCAAAACTAAGAGTCATCGTTCAGATAATAAAAAAAAAAAAAATTCTGTTCGAATAAATATGTTCTTCATTGCCTTTTCCTAATGCAAATTCAACAAAATTGATGCACTTTTCTGCATAGAAAGCTACTTAAGGAATTTCAAAATTATTCTTTTAATGGCATTTAAATAGCAAAAGCTGTTTGATAAAGGGTGCCATTTGCTGTACTTTGTACCTAAGTAAATGTTGCTAAAGTGAGAAATCATGTGATTTTACATGAAAATGTGTAAGTATTTCAACATCTAAACATATCTGAAACGTAGAGTTATTGTATCTAGTCCATGACAATTATCTTTTTTTTCGTGTGTTTCTAAATTAAGGCTACTTTCACACTTGCGTTCGGAGCGGATCCGTCTGGTGTCTGCACAGACGCATCCGCTCCTATAATGCAAACTCTTGCATCCATTCAGAACGGATCCGTCTGCATAACTGTTTTTTTCAGATCAGATTTTTCACTTTGTGAAAACTCAGATACGACAGTATATTCTAACACAGAGGCGTTCCCATGGTGATGGGGACGCTTCAAGTTAGAATATACTAAAAGAACTGTGTACATGACTGCCCCCTGCTGCCTGGCAGCACCCGATCTCTTACAGGGGGCTGTGATCCGCACAATTAGCCGCACCTAAGGGGTTAATTGTGCATATCATAGCCCCCTGAAAGAGATCAGGTGCTGCCAGGCAGGAGGGGGTAGACACCCTCCCTCCCTCCCCTGTATTTAACTCATTGGTGGCCAGTGCGGCCCCCCCCTCCCTCCCCTGTATTTAACTCATTGGTGGCCAGTGCGGCCCCCCTCCCTCCCCTGTATTTAACTCATTGGTGGCCAGTGCAGCCCCCTCCCTCCCCTGTATTTAACTCATTGGTGGCCAGTGCGGCCCCCTCCCTCCCTTCCCAGTATTATATTCATCGGTGGCCAGTGCGGCCTCCCCTCTCCCCCCCCTAATTAAAATGACCGACCCCCCATCATTGGTGGCAGCGGAGAGTTCCGATCGAAGTCCCAGTTTAATCGCTGGTGCTCCGATCGGTTACCATGGCAGCCAAGACGCTATTGCAGTCCTGGCTGCCATGGTTACTTAGAAATTTTTGAAACATTATACTTACCTGCGAGCTGCGATGTCTGTGACCGGCCGGGCGCTCCTCCTACTGGTAAGTGAAAGGTCTGTGCGGCGCATTGCTTATAGCACAGACCTTTCACTTACCAGTAGGAGGAGCGCCCGGCCGGTCACAGACATCGCAGCTCGCAAGTAAGTATAATGCTTATAAAATTGCTAAGTAACCATGGCAGCCAGGACTGCAGTAGCGTCTTGGCTGCCATGGTAACCGATCGGAGCCCCAGCGATTAAACTGGGACTCCGATCGGAACTCTCTGCTGCCACCAATGATGGGGGTCGGTCATTTTAATTAGGGGGGAGAAGGGAGGCCGCACTGGCCACCAATGAATATAATACTGGGAAGGGAGGGAGGGGGGCCGCACTGGCCACCAATGAGTTAAATACAGGGGAGGGAGGGGGCCACACTGGCCACCAATGAGTTAAATACAGGGGAGGGAGGGAGGGGGGGCCGCACTGGCCACCAATGAGTTAAATACAGGGGAGGGAGGGGGGCCGCACTTTATAGTTCATTTGGGTACTGTATAGTGCATTTGCACATGCGCGTACGCGAAAATTATATTGCCGATATTTTGCATGTAAAAAAATTATGAATGGAGATCGCAAATTCGAATAATACATCTGGTATGCCACTGTCACTGTTGTGGGATATTTGTGCACTTCTAGTAATTATTTCTTGGCTGCAAATTTGAGCTGAAGATTTTTCAGGTTCGCCTGCCATTAAAATGAATGGGACCCGCCGCGAACTTGCGGTTCACGAACATTTGAACCGTCCCGGCAGATGTTCGTCTATCACTATTCACATTGTGGTACAATTGTTCAGGTAGTGGAACTCCTACACTCATAAAGCCTATGCACTAAGGGAAAGGACTGCCAAAAATTACAAGGATGGAAAATCCCAGCAGACGTGACTTGAATGCTCATAGAATTTTTATTGTCATATAGCAATATGTCCCATATTTTAGGACGCGTTTCGGCTAGACTGCCTTTTTCAACAAGTAGATGTACATTGTGGGTAACAGATAATCCCTCAATACAGGAACTCAGAATTGAAGAAATGACCACGAGGTTTGAAGAAAGAGGGTACCCGCTATCAATTCTAACAAAGACCCTAAGTGAATTAAAAACTCCTTGTAGTTCTGAAAAAGAACAAGATAAAACCCCAAGAGTGGCATTGATCCACAAATACCATCCTTTCAACCAAAAATTGGATAATATTGTAAGGAAACACTGGCATTTGTTAGAAAAAGCATACCCTCAGATTGATGAATTCAAAAATCCGCCCCTTATTTGTAATAAAAAAATACAAGGTTACAGGGACAAGCTAGTACGTGCCCATGTGGGTTGCTATATATTGGGGAAACAATGCAGAACATTAGAGATCGCATTGGAAAGCATAAGTCCACTATCAGGACCAAGAATTTACTTTTACCAATCCCCTCCCACTTTGAGAAATATAACCATACAATTGCTCAATTGAAGTTTCAGGTCATAGAGCGGGTCACCAGACCTAGGCGGGGAGGTGACATTAAAAAACTATTACTGCGTCGGGAGGCCTATTGGATCCATACCCTAGATACACTACATCCAAGGGGTCTCAACAGAGATTATGAAATTATGCATATCTGAGATCTGGTTCTGTTTACCTGTGCATTTTTCTGTTTATCACCAAATATTAATTAATGTATCATTATTATTATTTTTTAGACATCAACCACCTAATGAAGGATTTTCTCTGCTGTGCTGGTATTTAATAACATTTAATAACTACTAATATGTGTTCTGATATCTGTGCCGTTTTCTTGATTGATTGATTCTGGATTGTTTATGTTACTATGTTACCAAGTATGTACCGCCTCTTTTGGGCATCGACGTCACTGGGAGGTTTCCTATTCTCAATCATTGATGTGTGTACAGTCGTGGCCAAAAGTTTTGAGAATTAGATAAATATTGGAAATTGGAAAAGTTGCTGCTTAAGTTTTTATAATAGCAATTTGCATATACTCCAGAATGTTATGAAGAGTGATCAGATGAATTGCATAGTCCTTCTTTGCCATGAAAATTAACTTAATCCCAAAAAAACCTTTCCACTGCATTTCATTGCTGTCATTAAAGGACCTGCTGAGATCATTTCAGTAATCGTCTTGTTAACTCAGGTGAGAATGTTGACGAGCACAAGGCTGGAGATCATTATGTCAGGCTGATTGGGTTAAGATGGCAGACTTGACATGTTAAAAGGAGGGTGATGCTTGAAATCATTGTTCTTCCATTGTTAACCATGGTGACCTGCAAAGAAACGCGTGCAGCCATCATTGCGTTGCATAAAGATGGCTTCACAGGCAAGGATATTGTGGCTACTGAGATTGCACCTCAATCAACAATTTATAGGATCATCAAGAACTTCAAGAAAAGAGGTTCAATTCTTGTTAAGAAGGCTTCAGGGCGTCCAAGAAAGTCCAGAAAGCGCCAGGATCGTCTCCTAAAGAGGATTCAGCTGCGGGATCGGAGTGCCACCAGTGCAGAGCTTGCTCAGGAATGGCAGCAGGCAGGTGTGAGCGCATCTGCACGCACAGTGAGGCGAAGACTTTTGGAAGATGGCCTGGTGTCAAGAAGAGCAGCAAATAAGCCACTTCTCTCCAAAAAAACCCATCTGGGACAGAATGATCTTCTGCAGAAAGTATGGTGAATGGACTGCTGAGGACTGGGGCAAAGTCATATTCTCCGATGAAGCCTCTTTCCGATTGTTTGGGGCATCTGGAAAAAGGCTTGTCCGGAGAAGAAAAGGTGAGCGCTACCATCAGTCCTGTGTCATGCCAACAGTAAAGCATCTTGAGACCATTCATGTATGGGGTTGCTTCTCATCCAAGGGAGTGGGCTCACTCACAATTTTGCCCAAAAACACAGCCATGAATAAAGAATGGTACCAAAACACACTCCAACAGCAACTTCTTCCAACAATCCAACAACAGTTTGGTGAAGAACAATGCATTTTCCAGCACGATGGAGCACCGTGCCATAAGGCAAAAGTAATAACTAAGTGGCTCGGGGACCAAAACCTTGACATTTTGGGTCCATGGCCTGGAAACTCCCCAGATCTTAATCCCATTGAGAACTTGTGGTCAATCCTCAAGAGGCGGGTGGACAAACAAAAACCCACTAATTCTGACAAACTCCAAGAAGTGATTATGAAAGAATGGGTTCCTATCAGTCAGGAATTGGCCCAGAAGTTGATTGAGAGCATGCCCAGTCGAATTGCAGAGGTCCTGAAAAAGAAGGGCCAACACTGCAAATACTGACTCTTTGCATAAATGTCATGTAATATCGATAAAAGCCTTTAAAACGTATGAAGTGCGTGTAATTATATTTCACTACATCACAGAAACAACTGAAACAAAGATCTAAAAGCAGTTTAGCAGCAAACTTTGTGAAAACTAATATTTGTGTCATTCTCAAAACTTTTGGCCACGACTGTATATATATCTGTTACCCACAATGTACATCTACTTGTTGAAAAAGGCAGTCTAGCCGAAACGCGTCCTAAAATATGGGACATATTGCTATATGACAATAAAAATTCTATGAGCATTCAAGTCACGTCTGCTGGGATTTTCCATTCAACTACACGTGGAACCGGTCCTATCTCGCGCGGCGTGCAATTCAGCGAGTGCTGGCCGACTCATCTTTCCAAAAATTACAAGGAAACTGCACTCCAATACACCCTTTATTATACATAAAGGAGGGCATCATACAAACCCTTTAAAAATTATGATTTCTGGCCTGCTGGTGACCTTCAAAAACATAAGGAGCAATGGCCTGCTGGTGACCCTCTAAAATATTAGGGACGAGAGCCTGCTGCTGTTATGACCCTCTAAACTATTAGGGTGAGGGTCTGCTGCCGAGCTGGCCATCTAAAAAATGTTGTGGGGGCGAGGGCCTGCTGCTGAGCTGACCATCTAAAAAATTTTGCGGTCGAGGGCCTGCTGCTGAGCTAACCATCTAAAAAATTTTGTGGGCGAGCGCCTGCTGCCGAGCTGACCATCTAAAATATTTTGTGGGCAAGGGCCTGCTGCCGAGCTGACCATCTAAAAAATGTTGTGGGTGAGGGCCTGCTGCCGAGTTGACCATCTAAAAAATTCCGCGGTCGAGGGCCTGCTGCTGAGCTGACCATCTAAAAAAATTTGTGGGCGAGGGCTTGCTGCCGAGCTTACCATCTAAAAAAAATTGTGGGCGAGGGCCTGCTACCAAGCTGACCATCTAAAACATTATGGGCGAGGGCCTGCTGCCGAACTGACCATCTAAATAATTTTGTGGGCGAGGACCTGCTACCAAGCTGACCATCTAAAACATTATGGGCGATATCCTGCTGCCGAGCTGACCATCTAAAACATTATGGGCGAGGGCCTGCTGCTGAGCTGACCATCTAAAAAAAATTCTGGGTGAGGGCCTGCTGTCTAGTTGACCATCTAAAAAAGTTTGTGGGCAAGGGCCTGCTGCCGAGCTGACCATCTAAAACATTATGGGTGAGGGCCTGCTGCCGAGCTGATCATCTTAAAATTTTTGTGGTCGAGGGCCTGCTGCGGAGCTGACCATCTAAAAATTTTTGTGGGCGAGGGCCTGCTGCCGAGCTGATTATCTGAAAATGTATGTGTGAGGGTCTACTGCTAAGCTGACCCTCTAAAACATTATGGGTGAGGGCCTGCTGCCGAGCTGACCATATAAAAAATTTTGTGGGCGAGGGCCTGCTGCCGAGCTGATCATCTTAAAAATTTTGTGGTCGAGGGCCTGCTGCGTAGCTGACCATCTAAAAATTTTTGTGGGCGAGGGCCTGCTGCCAAGCTGATTATCTGAAAATTTATGTGTGAGGGTCTACTGCTAAGCTGACCCTCTAAAACATTATGGTTGAGGTTCTGCTGGTGACCCTCTTAAACATTATGGGTGAGGGGCTGCTGCTGAGCTGACCCTATAAAACATTAGGAGCGAGGGCAGCCTAATAAGCATCTTGATATGATGGAGAAGGAGGACGAGAAAAGGGAGATTGAACCATATACCCTTTTTAGTGGTGGAAGGGGTGCATGGGAATACAATGTATTCAATACACCATAAAAGCCACATTTAGAGTGCCTTTATGTTCAGCCGCTTTCCTCTGGTGGAGTAGAGAATTCAGGGGCAATCTAGGCCTTGTTCCTTTTTTTATAAGAGTCAACCGGTCAGCAATTTCAGTTCACTGCTCTGCGGCAGTTCACAAGCACTAAATACATTCTCTGACAAAACGCTGGCGGCGGCCATGTGTCCAGCTTGGACACCCAATAGTTGTAAGGCACACAGGGATCACTGAGGACGCTGACACGGTCTGCGATGTACTCCTTCACCATCTTCCAAAATGTTTCCCTCCTTGTGAAACTAGGCCGTGCTTCAGGTTGAGGGTGCTGGCGGGGGTCATAAAACTGTCCCAAGCCTTGGATAGTGTTGCCCTGCCTCTGTTGGAACTGCTGTGTTCCCCTTGTCTCGCCTCCTCGGTTGGCCAAGGAACTACTTACTTTGCAGCCATTGTTGTCAGCTGGAAATTTTTGGAGCAATTTTTCCACAAGGACCTTCTGGTATTTCACCATTTCGCTCATTCTCTCCACCACAGGAATGAGAGATGAGAAGTTCTCTTTGTAGAGGGGTTAAGAAGGGTGAACAACCAGTAATTGGTGTTGGCCAAAATGCATACAATGCGAGGGTCACGGGAAAGGCAGCCTATTACAAAGTCTGCCTTGTGTGCCAGAGTCCCAACAGACAAGACTTCACTGTCCTCTTCAGGAGGATGACTCTCAATCTCCTCATCCTCTTCCTCCTCTTCTACCCATCCACGCTGAACAGATGGAATAAACTTCCATGGGTACTACCCTCTGTAGCGGAGGCAACCGTCTCCTGCTCCTCCTCCTCATCATCCAATTCGCTCTGAGAAGATGAACTGAGGGTAGTCTGGCTATCACCTTGTGTACTTTCTTCCCCCATTTCCACCTCTTCCACATGCAAATCATCAGCCTTAATTCTAAGCAGTGAGCGTTTGAGTAGACACAGAAGTGAGATGGTTACGCTGATAATAGGGTTATCGCCGCTCACCATCTGTGTTGATTCCTCAAAGTTGCATAAAAATGTTGAACCACTAGGTTGAACACTTGGGCTAGCCGTGCTCCAAAGCCGCCACCAAGTTACGGCCATTATCAGACACAACCATGCCCGGTTGTAGGTTGAGTGTTGAGAGCGACAGCTCAGTCTCATCGCTTATCCCCTGCCACAGATCTGCCGCGGTGTGCTGCTTGTCACCTAAGCAGATCAGTTTAAGCACGGCCTGTTGCCGCTTCCCCACTGCAGTGCTACTCTGCTTCCGACTGATGGCTGACTGGTGCGGCAAGATGATAATTCAGAGGTGGAAGTGGAGGAGGAGGTGGAGGAGGGGAAGGGGGGTTGCAGCCACTAATGTAGGTGGCGGCGGGAAACCCTGATGGAAGTAGGGCCCGCAATCCTTGGCGTCTGTAGCACCTGTGCCATTATAGTGTACGACTCGCTCCTGGCCTCCACAACGTTCACCCAGTGTGCCGTCAGGGAAATGTACTGTCCCTGGCCAAAAGCACTTGTCCATGTGTCAGTCGTTAAGCAGACCTTCCCAATAACTGCGTTGGTCAGGGCATCGGTGATGTTACGGGACACATGCTGGTGTAAGACTGAGACTGCACACCGTGAAATATATTGGCTCTTCCAGCCTGTTGCGGTGCTGAGAATCCCACCCCCTCTGTACTGCTGTCCTCGCTCGACTTTCCACCTTCCCAGGTTGGGTCAGTGACTTCATCATCCAGCACTTCCTCTTCCACTTCCTCACTCTGTTCATCCTCCTGACTTGTGAACCTAACAATCTCAGTTATTGACAACTGTGTCTCATCCTCATCATAAACCTCTTGAGACACTAATTGCGGTTGACTTATTGGTGTAACGGTCGCGTACACACACACACAGGGGGAAGGGAAGTGACCACTGCGCTCCACCCTTACCCCTGGCCCTGCCTACTTGCCTCGCGAGTCCTAATGACAGGGGACAACTGGACGGCAATCCCTAACTTGGAGTAAGTGCAGGGATGACAGACAGACAAACAACAGGACGTGAACGGACCGAGTCAATACCAGGAAAGCTGCAAAGTACAAATGGAGCAAGCAGAGAATTGTCAGGAGAAGCCGGGGTCATAAATACCAGGAGAGCAGAGAAGTACAAGAGGAGTCCTAAGAGAGTAGTCAGGTGGGAGCCGAGGTCACAATACCAGGACGGATGCGCAGTACAGGAGGATCAGGCAAAAGGATGGTCAAGGAACAGGATCAGGTAAGTATTCAGCAGTCCAACAAATACCAGGAACCTAGAAATTAACAGGCAACCTGTAGCCAGCAGGCTGCCTGTATTTATAGTGGGGAGTGAGGGTCATGTGACGTGGCCAGCGTCACATGACCGACAGACCAACCAGTCGAGCACCGAGTGATCAGCTCGGCGCTCAAGGCAGACTTAGGAGCAAGGAGCCACCCAGCTAGTAAAGCCGCCCTGGGAATGAGGTCAAACACAGAACCTCATTCCAAAAGCTAAGCAACAGTTCTGCGGGCATTGGGGGACCGAGTGCACCTTCGGAACCCCGTGACAGTACCCCCCCTTTTACGAGGGGCACCGGACCCAAGACTTCAGGCGATGGCTTTTCAGGGTGTTCTAAATGAAATTTACGAACAAGTCTAGGAGCATGAACCTCCCTGGCAGGTACCCAAGATCTCTCTTCAGGTCCATACCCCTTCCAGTGAATCAGGTACTGCAAGGAATTACGCACCTTCCTGACATCCACTATTTTAGACACCACATACTCGACAGCATCATTAACAAGAACTGGCGGAGGCGAGGCTTTTGATGGTACTACCGGTTCAAAATATTTTTTAAGCAGAGATTTATGGAACACATTATGAATGTGGAATGACTCAGGCAGCTCCAACCTAAAAGATACCGGGTTAATCACTTCCGTGATCTTATATGGTCCAATAAAACGAGGAGCAAATTTTTTAGAAGTTACCTTGAGAGATAGATTCTTGGAGGACAACCATACTTTATCCCCAACCTGAAAGTTTACCCCCCTTGAACGTCTCCTATCGGCCTTGAGTTTTTGAGAACATTGAGCCTTTTCTAGGTTCGATTGAACCCGGGCCCAAACTGTGCACAGTTCGGAGGAGAGTTTATCAGCTTCAGGGTTAGAGGAGGAGACGGACGACCCAGAATGAAAACGGGGATGAAAACCATGGTTACAAAAGAAAGGGGAGACCCCAGCAGAAGAATTGACACGGTTATTCAGAGCAAATTCAGCCAATGGAAGGAATTTGACCCATAATTGCTGGTCATCAGCAACATACAACCTCAGGAATTGTTCCACAGACTGATTAAGGCGTTCAGTCTGCCCATTACTCTCAGGATGGTAGGCGGAAGAAAAAGACAACGAAATTTTACATCTTTGACAGAAGGCCCTCCAGAATTTGGACACAAACTGCACACCCCTGTCCGAAACAATATTTTCCGGGATACCATGCAATCGAACAATTTCTTTCACAAAAATAGACGCCAGGGTTTTGGCATTCGGGAGTTTAGACAGGGGAATAAAATGGACCATCTTGCTAAACCTATCCACCACTACCCACACTACAGTCTTACCCTCCGCCAGCGGTAGGTCAGTTATAAAGTCCATCGAGATATGGGACCAGGGTCTACTGGGAATGGGTAGGGGTCGTAGGTTACCAGCAGGGCGAGTCCTAGGTGTCTTGGACCTGGCACAAACCTCACAGGCTGACACATAGGACTTGACATCCCTAGTTAGAGTGGGCCACCAATAAGATCTAGAAACCAGATCCTTAGTGCCCTCAACACCCGGATGTCCACAAAAGGCAGAATCGTGACACTCACCCAACAGCTGGAGACGAAATTGTACGGGAACAAACAACTTATCTGTTGGGGTGGATACCGGTGCCAGATGTTGTTCCGACCTAATGCGAGCCGAGATATCCTGGGTAAGAGCTGCTAAGAAGATTTTTGCTGGTAGGATGGATTCAGGTGGTACCTCAGTAGGTTGAAAAGCCTGGAAGCTCCGAGATAATGCGTCCGCCTTCACATTTTTACTTCCCGGCCTGAACGTGATGGAAAAATCAAAACGAGTAAAAAGCAGAGCCCATCTGGCTTGACGGGGATTCAACCTCTTAGCAGACTCGAGAAACATAAGGTTTTTGTGGTCAGTGACAACAGTTACACAATGCCTTGCCCCCTCCAGAAAATGCCTCCACTCCTCAAATGCCCATTTAATGGCCAGCAGCTCCCTATTCCCTATGTTGTAGTTTCTCTCCGTGGGAGAGAATTTCCTGGAGAAGAAGGCACATGGTCTCAGATTAGTGAGGCTGGCAGGACCTTGTGAAAGGACTGCTCCTGCGCCGTCCTCGGACGCATCCACCTCCACAATAAAAGGTTTCTCCTGATCAGGCTGGATCAGAATGGGAGCGCTACAGAATGCCTTTTTTAATTTTTCAAATGAAGAAATGGCCTCAGTAGACCAATTCTCCAAATCCGCCCTTTCTTAGTAAGGTCGGTCAACGGTTTAGCAATTACGTAAAAATTCATAATAAATTTACGATAGTAATTGGCGAAACCTAAGAACCGTTGTAAGGCCTTTAAGGATGAAGGTCTTACCCATTCCTTAATTGCTAGTACCTTACCAGGATCCATCTTGAAGGCGTGAGGAGTCAGAACATGCCCTAGAAACAGAATCTCCTGCACACCAAAGACACATTTCTCTTGTTTAGCGGATAGCTGATTCTCCCTCAACACCTCTAATACTTGTCTAACATGAGACACATGGGATTCGAAGTCAGGAGAGAATATCAAAATGTCGTCAAGATAGACAATAACAAATTTACCTAAGAATTCCCTAAGAATGTCATTCATGAAGTTTTGGAACACAGCTGGGGCATTGCTGAGTCCAAAAGGCATCACCTGATATTCAAAGTGTCCTACCGGAGTATTGAACGCCGTCTTCCATTCGTCTCCCTCCTTGATTCGGATTAGATTGTATGCCCCTTTCAGGTCAATTTTGGAAAACCAGGTTGCCCCCAGGACCTGGTTAAATAAATCCGGAATCAATGGGAGGGAGTATCTATTCTGGACAGTGATTTTATTTAATCTCCGGTAATCGATACATGGCCTAAGACCACCATCTTTTTTCTTAACGAAGAAAAACCCCGCCCCCATGGGAGAGACAGAAGGTCTAATATGCCCTTTACCAAGGCTCTCCTTAATATAATCTTCCATGGCCTTGCGTTCGGGCATAGAAAGATTATAAATTCGTCCTTTAGGAAACTTGGCCCCCTCTACTAGCTTTATGGTACAATCATAAGGTCTATGGGGGGGTAGAACCTCTGGGGTTGGTGATGAGAATACATCAGAATATTCTCTAACAACAGAGGGTAAAGTATCAGACTTTACTGAGACCCCAGCCTGTACCACGGACAGGCACGAGTCACACTTAGGCCCCCATCTCACCAACTCCCCATTGGACCAATCTATAGTGGGGTTATGTAGTCGGAGCCAAGGCAACCCTAGTACCACCTCAGCAGGTAGGTTCTCCAGGACTAGAAGCGAACATCTCTCTGAGTGGCAGACACCCACGGTTAGAGAAATCTCCGAGGTACATAAGCTCACCGTACCACCAATAAGAGGAGTAGCATCAATAGCCATGACATGGATAGGAGTTGGTAAGGCAAACATAGGAATAACCAATCTAACAGCATACTCAGAGTCAATAAAGCTAGCCGCTGAGCCAGAATCAATAAAGTCCTTACCCGCCCATTTATCTACTCCCAGAGAAATCGTAATGGGTACAGAAAGCTTACATTTAGAAAATTCCTGGTGTACCTGGTCTTTAGGTTGCCTTGCCTTAGGAGACTTGACAGAGAGGACCTTCTTAGGACACTGGTTGATCCAATGGTCAGAATCTCCACAGTAAAAGCATTCTCCACGTCTGCGGCGAAGATTCCCTCGGGTCATGCCCACCTGCATGGGTTCCTCGGTGGAGACCTCAGCATTGTCTCTGGGATAGGCCTCTGGCTGGACCACCATCTGGGAAGAGAACTGTTGTTCCTGTCGTCTCTCTCTAACCCGTCGGTCAAGTCGGACAACAAGGGTCATCATCTCCTCTAAGGTCTCTGGAAGTTGATAACTGACCAGAAGATCCTTTAATTTATCAGACAGACCTGACCTGAACTGACTCTTCAGGGCTGGTTCGTTCCATCCTGAGGGGACACACCACCTTCTGAATTGGGTGCAATAATCCTCCGCTGGTAAATTGCCCTGAACCAGTGCCTTTAGAGCCGTCTCGGCTACTAGAGCCCTGTCTGGTTCATCATAGAGGGTACCTAGGGCCTGAAAGAACCCTTCCACAGAATATAAACAACTGGCGCCAGCAGGTAAAGAGAACGCCCAGTCCTGGGGATCACCCTGTAATCGGGAAATGATAATGCCCACGCGTTGACTCTCGGGGCCAGAGGACACGGGGCGCAAACGGAAGTAAAGTTTGCAACTCTCCTTAAAAGAGAGAAACTTCTTCCGGTCTCCAGAAAAGGTTTCTGGGAGCTTAATCTGGGGCTCAAAATGCGGACTGGAGGCCTGAGGAGTGGAAGAGCCTTGCCCTAACTCAAAAGATCTGAGTTTTTCCCCTAACTCCTGCACCATCTGCGTCAGATTAGAGACATAGTCAGTCAGGGTCACCAGAGGATTCATAATACAGTGGTTATTGGGCCTGTTAATCTGTAACGGTCGCGTACACACACACACAGGGGGAAGGGAAGTGACCACTGCGCTCCACCCTTACCCCTGGCCCTGCCTACTTGCCTCGCGAGTCCTAATGACAGGGGACAACTGGACGGCAATCCCTAACTTGGAGTAAGTGCAGGGATGACAGACAGACAAACAACAGGACGTGAACGGACCGAGTCAATACCAGGAAAGCTGCAAAGTACAAATGGAGCAAGCAGAGAATTGTCAGGAGAAGCCGGGGTCATAAATACCAGGAGAGCAGAGAAGTACAAGAGGAGTCCTAAGAGAGTAGTCAGGTGGGAGCCGAGGTCACAATACCAGGACGGATGCGCAGTACAGGAGGATCAGGCAAAAGGATGGTCAAGGAACAGGATCAGGTAAGTATTCAGCAGTCCAACAAATACCAGGAACCTAGAAATTAACAGGCAACCTGTAGCCAGCAGGCTGCCTGTATTTATAGTGGGGAGTGAGGGTCATGTGACGTGGCCAGCGTCACATGACCGACAGACCAACCAGTCGAGCACCGAGTGATCAGCTTGGCGCTCAAGGCAGACTTAGGAGCAAGGAGCCACCCAGCTAGTAAAGCCGCCCTTGGAATGAGGTCAAACACAGAACCTCATTCCAAAAGCTAAGCAACAGTTCTGCGGGCAATGGGGGACCGAGTGCACCTTCGGAACCCCGTGACAATTGGGAACTGTGTCTCATCATCATCATCATCCACCTCATGAAACACTAATTGCCGTTCCCCACCATCATCTTCTTCTGACTGTGGATGCTCCAGAGTTTGGGAATCAGGGCAAAAGATCTCCTCATATCCCATTTCAAGCGGGCTTGGCGTGAGGCCCAAGTTAAGGAATGGCGATTAAAACAGCTCCTCGGAATTTCCGAGTGTGGGATCACTTGTTTGCCAAAACTCTCCATGGTGGGTGGAAGGAGTATCAGGGTGAGGATTCTGTTGACCAGACTCTTGGCTACTGAGACTGAACTTTGTGGAAGACAGGGAGTTGCTTAACCGACTGGAAGCATTATCTGCTGCAATCCAACCGACCACCTGGTCGCACTGCTCTGACTTCGAGAGAGGTGTCCTGCGCTGCCCTGCAAACTGGGACATGAAGCTAGGTATCGTGGATGAGTGTGTTTCTTGTGCTATGGCAGCAGGCACAGTTTCACAGCGCCAAGGTCCACGGCCTCTGCGTGCACCATCAGCAGCACGGCCACTTCCCCGTCCCTTACTGCTCGCCTTGTGCATTTTAAATGGTATATATGCTTGCAAGTATGTCACATGTACAATAGCGCAGAATCTGTAAGTGTATGCACAAATAAAGTACACAGAATGTCACAGATATTTTTAGGATGCGCACTCGTTAAACAGAAGGTATAGCGCAAGTAATGTCACTGTTACCACCGCCTAATAAAAAATTACACTGAATTAATGTCACTGATATTAAGGATGCACATACGTTAAACAGGAGGTATAGCGCAAGTAATGTCGCTGTCACCACCGCCTAGTAAAAAATTACATTGAATGAATGTCACTGATATTTAGGATGCACAAACTTTATACAGGAGGTATAGCGCAAGTAATGTTGCTGTCACCATCGGCCAGTGGCGTAACTACCGGGGAAGCAGGGGAAGCAGCTGCTTCGGCGCTCCGGCGCTCCGGCAGCGTGTGTGATAGTTTATTTTCAAGTTAGTTAAATATCGATTCTTGTCTTAATGTTCAGGGCCCCTTCACAGCAGCAGCGGCTGACCAGGCCCCCTCGCTAATGTGATCTAATCTTACTGTCTCCTAAAGTCTCCTGATGTGTCTGGGATTCGAACCCACAACCTCCAATGTATCAGTGGCAATGCATTTACCCACACAGCCATAAAGGATGCATTGCAACTCATATATGGACATACAGGGCGGGACACAGGAAGAGGCTGCATCGCATCGCTGACATGGAGGTAAGTAGAAGTGTTTATTATTTTTACCCGACTGTTACCCGACTGTTACTGCCATGGGGGGAGCGGGGGGCACTTGATACTGGCACATGGGGGAGGGGGGTTGGCACCTGATACTGGCACCTGGGGGGGTTGGCACCTGATACTGGCACATGGGGGGGAGAGGCACCTGATACTGGCACATGGGGGGGAGAGGGGTTGACACCTGATACTGGCACATGGGGGGAGGGGGGTTGGCACCTGATACTGGCACCTGGGGGGGGGGTTGGCACTTGATACTGGCACATGGGGGGGAGAGAGGCACCTGATACTGGCACATGGGGGGGGAGAGGGGTTGGCACCTGATACTGGAACCTGGGGGGGAGGGGGGTTGGCACCTGATACTGGCACATGGGGGGGAGAGAGGCACCTGATACTGGCACCTGGGGGGGGGAGGGGGGTTGGCACCTGATACTGGCACCTGGGGGGAGAGAAGCACCTGATACTGGCACATGGGGGGGGAGAGGGGTTGGCACCTGATACTGGCACATGGGGGGGAGAGAGGCACTTGATACTGGCACTTTTTTTGTGGGGGGGGGAGATGGCACTATGATACTGGGACATGGGGGGGAGGAGAGAGGCACTTGATACTGGCATGTGGGGGGGGGGGTTGGCACTTGATACTGGCACATGGGTGGGTTTGGCACTATGATACTGGCACATGGGGGGAGAGAGGCACTTGATACTGGCACTTTTTTTTGGGGGGGGGGGAGATGGCACTATGATACTGGGACATGGGGGGGAAGAGAGAGGCACTTGATACTGGCACATGGGGGGGTTTGGCACTATGATACTGGCACATGGGGGGTGGGAAGGAGAGAGGCACTTGATACTGGCACATTGGGGGGGAGATGGCACTATGATACTGGGACATGTGGGGGGGGGAGGAGAGAGGCACTTGATACTGGCACATGATGGGGGGCATCTATGGGGACACTTACTGGCACATTATTGGGGGGCATTATGGGGGACACTAGGCCGGCAGCCTATCAGAGGCCGGACACTGAGGGGCATCTACTGGAGCACTATATATGGGGCATTTTATACTGGTACATTATGGGGGTCACTAGCAGGAAGGGGGGAGAGGAGCACTATGGGGGAATTTACTGGGGGCACTATATAGGGGTATTTTATACTGGGACATTATGGGGGCACTATGGGGGCACTATGGGTACATTAGCTCAACTGGGGGCATTACAAGGGGGTATTTTTGCACTGTCACATTATAAGGAGAATTATTACTACTGGGGGGGCATTATAGTGGGCTTTATTACTCCCCCATGGTATAACCCCCTAGTAGCAGCACCAGCCTCTCCCTGCTCTGCTATCCCTCTGCCCCTTCTCCAAATCCTTATTATGAAATCTTTCTCATTAGGATAAAGCACAACATTAGCTCCGCCGAGCCCCCGGCCAAGTGTTGAAGTGGTGTCCGAGATCCCCAAGGGTCAAGTGTTTTTATATGAAATATGTTTATGTTATACACATATAGCATCCACTGTGCCACACAATATACAGTATACCGCTACACTGTGCCAAAGGAGTGGGGTTTACACAGGAGGAAGGAGGTGCAAAGCGCGCTGGAGGGGCCCTTACAAATATTTGCTGTGGGGCCCAGTCACTTCTAATTACGCCCCTGCCATCGGCTAATAAAAAATTACACTGAATGAATGTCACTGATATTTAGGATGCACACACGTTAAACAGGAGGTATAGTGCAAGTAATGTCGCTGTTACCACCGCCTAATAAAAAATGACACAGAATGAATGTCACAGATATTTAGGATGCACACACGTTAAACAGGAGGTATAGCGCAAGTAATGTCGCTGGTACCACCGCCTAATAAAAAATGACACTCAATGAATGTCACTGATATTTAGGATGCGCACGCGTTAAATAGGAGGTATAGCGCAAGTATTGTTGCTGTCACCACTGGCTAATAAAAAATTACACTGATTGAATGTCACTGATATTTAGGATGCATACACGTTAAACAGGAGGTATACCGCAAGTATACAAGTAATGTCACTGTCACCACCGCCTAGTAAAAAATTACATTGAATGAATGTCTCTGATATTTAGGATGCACACACGTTAAACAGGAGGTATAGCGCAAGTAATGTCGCTGTTACCACCGCCTAATAAAAAATTACACTGAATGAATGTCACTGATATTTAGGATGCGCACATGTTAAACAGGAGATGTAGCGCAGGTAATGTCACTGTCACCATCGCCTAATAAAAAAATACACTGAATTCATTTCACTGATATTTAGGATGGACAAACGTTATACAGGAGATGTAGCACAGGTAATGTCGCTGCCACCAGCGGCTAATAAAAGATTACACTAAATTAATGTCACTGATATTTAGGATGGGCAAAGGTTATACAGGATAGTGTTGAGCGCGAATATTCGAATATCGATTTTTTTTTGCGAATATCGGCACTTCGCTAATTCGCGAATATTTTTAATATAGTGCTATAAATTCGTTATTTCGAATATTCGTTTTTTTTTATTGTTATATTTTTTTCTTTCCCACTTACCAAAAGTAGTTCTTACCTGTCCTTAGGATTCCTGGCTTCCTGGCTGCTCCAGTTAGTGCCCGTTGCCGCTTCTGCCGACTTCTGCCGACTTCCGTGCTCATGAAGAGTCCCCATCACCATGGGAACGTCTCCATACTAGAATGTACTGTCGGATTTGAGAATTACGTTGAAATCGCAATGCGATTAATATAACTTGAATTAATCGCATTTCGATTTCTAATTAGACCTGGTTTACTATGGTTGGCTTTGTAGAATTAGTGAATATGACGAATGTATTCGTCATATTCCTCAAAACGAAGATAACGAAGTATTCTCCATCTTCGTTTTAGCTACCTATTCGTCAACTTCGCTAATTCTAGCAATCAAATAGGAAAGTTGACTATAGAGACAGCTGTTTAATTCGCTATGCAAATATATATATATATTTTTTTATAAATAGAATAATTATAATAATTATCAAGTATTATAATTATTCTATTTATTAAAAAAAAAAGCTAATTAATATAATCGCATAGAAAATTAAACACAGCTGTCTCTATAGTCAACATTACTATTTGATTGCTAGAATTAGCGAAGTTGACGAATATGGAGCTAAAACGAAGATGGAGAATACTTAATTATCTTCGTTTTGAGGAATATGACGAATACATTCGTCATATTTGCTAATTCTACCAAGCCAACCATAGTAAACCGGGTATAAGTTGAAATCGCAATGCGATTAATTCAAGTTATATTAATCGCATTGCGATTTCAACTTAGAGCTAGGTTTCTAATGGGTCAGCTTGCTAGAATTAACGAAGTTAACATATGGAATATATATAAATAGCAGTGCTGTTGAACACGAATGTAGGAAGACAAAAAAATGCATTTAAGAAAAATTGGGAAATTCCCCTTTCTTAAGGCACTTTCAGTGCACCTCCTCCTCGATTACCACTAGCTATTACCTATCATCCCAAAAATTAGTTCGATTATACAGAAACATTGGTCCTTATTACAACAATCATATCCAGAAGTTTAAGAATTTCCAAGTACAGTTATAATGTGCTACAAGAGACCACAGAATCTAAAAGATAGATTAGTTATAGCCGATATAGGTCCACTTACACCTTCTTTAAAACAAACAACTCTAGCACCGGCTAGAACATGAACCTACCCATGTCTATGTTGTGCACAATGCATAAATGTCATTAAAGGCAATCGTATAACTCATCCACTTTCGGGTAAAATGTATTATACAAGAGCTTTCTATACATGTACTACTTCGTACGTAGTTTATCTAATTCGATGTCTATGCGGTCTCGCAAAAATGGGGGAAATTACCCAAAGTATACGAGACCGCATTTCCAAACATAAATCTGACATACGTTGTCAGAAAACAGAGTTAACCATCCTGCACCATTTTATAACTTCTATATACCGCACTGGCCACCAATGCTTTTAATACTGGGGAAGGAGGGGGGTCTGGCCCCTGCTGCCTGGCAGCCCCCGATCAGGGGGCTGAGATCCACACAATTAACCCCTCCAGGGGTTAATTGTGCGGATCACAGCTCCCTGTAAGAGATCAGGTGCTGCCAGGCAGCAGGGGGCAGTTATGTACACAGTTCTTAGTATATTCTAACTTGAAGCGTCCCCATCACTATGGGAACGCCTCTGTGTTAGAATATACTGTCGGATCTGAGTTTTCACGATCCAACTCAAATCCGATGGTATATTCTAACATAGAGGCGTTCCCATGGTGATGGGGACGCTTCAAGTTAAAATATACCATCGGATTGGAGAAAACTCTGATCCGATGGTATATTAATAGGGACTCCTGACTTTACATTGAAAGTCAATGGGGGACGGATCCATTTACAATTGCACCAATATTGTGTCAATGTAAACGGATCCGTCTCCATTGACTTACATTGTAAGTCAGGACGGATCCGTTCGGCTCCGCACCGCCAGGGCGGACACCAAAATGCTGCAAGCAGCGTTTTGGTGTCCGCCTCCAGAGCGGAATGGAGGCGGAACGGAGCCAAACTGATGCATTCTGAATGGATCCGCATCCATTCAGAATGCATTGGGGCTAAACTGATCAGTTTGGGGCCGCTTTTGAGAGCCCTGAAACGGATTTCACAGGCGGACCCTGAAACGCCTGTGAAAGTAGCCTTAAACAACGTGAAGCATACTGGATCTTTGAGCTCAATACTCTTTCACCCCAGGGACTGAATAGGGATTTAGATTTTTGTATTTCATGAATAAATACCATACCAATGTGGTAAAATTTTTTCTTTATCTCATTTCTTACAGACTAAATAAAAGTATTTCTTAGACAGGTAATATATTTATAAATGCTTTACTTTTTCTAGCTAGCGGTTATTTAGAACCTACTAACTCACTACCCTGTTGCTCCTAATAACATTAACATAGGTACCTATGTAATCCCAGTAACCCTGGCTACCATTATTGCAATACACTTTTGAAGAACATCTTGGGACTAGTGTTGATCGAGCACCGTAGTGCTCGGGTGCTCGGGGGCTCGGGCCGAACGCATCATGATATTCGGGTGCTCGACCGAGCACCCAAGTATAATGGAAGTCAATGGGAGAACCTGAGCATTAAACCAAGTACCCCCTGCTCTGAAGAGGGGAGGGTGCCTGGTTCATAAGAAAATGTCAGAAATTGTTGGTAACACCACCGAAATGGTTCTGTAACAGCATGGGGAGGATGTATGGATGCATCTTGGACTCGCTGGTCACTGCTGGGAACTATGTTGTCCAAATAGTAAGCCACTTTTACATAATGACAATAATACGCACAAAACCAAGGGGAAAAAAAAAGATTTTAGAGGAAAAATTGATAGTAAACATTCTTTCCTGTATATTTACTTGTATATAAAGTGCAAGTGCTGCCAAAAATTACAAGGAAGAAGCACTCCGATACACCCTTAGTTACACATAAAGGAGGGCATCATACACACCCTTTAAAAGTTATGATTGATGGCCTGCTGGTGACCCTCCAAAACATTTGGAGCAAGGGCCTGCTGATCTGACCATGTAAACATTATGGGCGGTGGCCTGCTGCCGCTTTGGCGACTCTAGTTAACCTGGGGCCGATGGCACGTCCCCGTGACGGTGACGAACCATTCGGATGTCTGGCCTATCAACTTTCGATGTAATTGTCAGCTCAAAACCATTGTAAACTCTAGGTAACGGGGAATCAGTGTTGGATTCCAGAGAGGGAGCGTGAGAAATGGAAGGAAGGCAAGCAGGTGTCCCGCAAATCACACACTCCCGACTCGTGGAGGTAGTGATGATAAATTATAATACAGGACTCTTAAGATGCCCTGTTATTGGAATGAGTAATCAAAAATTACAGGGAATGTCACTGCGGTATTTTGGATGAGGAAGCGTCATACAGGATAGGCCCTGCTGCAGCTTTGTTGACTCTAGATAACTTCTGCCTGAATGCACGCCCCCGCGACGTCCACGATCCATTTGGATATCTTCCCTATCAACTGTCGATGTTCTTTTATGCGCCTAACATGATGATCACCGGTAACGGGGAATCATTGTTCGATTTCGGAGAGGGAGCCTGATAAACGGCTATGGATACTACTTCAAAGCAAGGCAGCATGAGTTGCAGGCCTGCAGGTGAGCTGACCTTGTAAAAGATTTGAGTTGCGGGCCTGCAGCTGAGATGACCCTGTAAAAGATTTTAGATGCGGGCCTGCTGGTTAGCTGACCCTGTAAAACAGGCATCCTCAAACTGCGGCCCTCCAGCTGTTGCAAAACTACAACTCCCAGCATTCCCGAACAGCCTACAGGTATCAGCCTACAGCAGGGCATTGTGGGAGTTGTAGTTTTACAACAGCTGGAGGGCCGCAGTTTGAGGATGCCTGCTGTAAAACATTATATGCGAGTGCCTGCGGGTGAGCTGACCCTAAAAAACATTATATGCGAGTGCCTGCGGGTGAGCTGACCCTCTAAAATATTCTATGCGAGGGCCTGCATGTGAGCTGACCCAGTAAAAGATTTGAGTTGCGGGCCTGCAGCTGAGATGACCCTGTAAAAGATTTGAGTTGCGGGCCTGGAGGTGAGCTGACCCAGTAAAAGATTTTAGGTGCCGGCCCGCTGGTGAGCTGAGGTGGAACCGACAAACCCAACTTGATTTTAATGGCTGCAATAATCTGCAGGTGACTGTCATACAGCTCTACAGATTTGTTTCCACCTGCATCTTTCTCAACAATCTGTGGCCTCAGTCTTTTATCCAGACTCTGTCATTGTGTCACTATGTGGCCTCCTCATGCTGCCATCTCCACACCATGTCACCTTGCCACTCATTTTTATCACTATGCTGCTGCTGATGCTGCTTAAAAGGACTTAAAGTGATCACTAGGCCCACAATTTAATTAAGGTTTTGGAATCGATAAACCCAACTTGCTTTTGTGGGCTGCATCAGTGGCGTAGCTATAAATGACTGGGCCCCACAGCAAAGTTTTAAATGGGGCTCCATCCCACAGTAATTTTTTAGTGACCCCTTCCTTTCATTCCGCTCTCATTCCTGTGGCTAGTAAAGTTCGCTCTCTCAGACCAGGGCCAGCAGCTGTTCCATCCGTTTTATACACTGTCTATACTGTCACTTGTATATAATTTCATTGTGTAATACTGTTGAGGGCCCTGACCAAATCCTTTAGTCCTCCTCCTCCTGGATGGGCCGCTTCTGGGTCAGGGTCCCAAAGCTGCAGCTTCCCCTGCTTCCCCTATAGCTATGCCCCTGGTCTGCATTAATCTGCAGGGGATCGTGATATAGCTCCACAGATTGTTTCCATCTGCATCTTTCTAAACAATCTGTGGCCTTAGTCTTTTATCCAGACTCAGTAATTGTGCCACTATGTGGCCTCCTCATGCTGCCATCTCCACACTATATTACCTTGCCACTCTTTTTTATCACCATACTGCTGCTGCTGCTTAAAAGGCCTTAAACTGAACACCAGGCCCACAATCTAATTAAGGTTTTGGAATCGCTAAACCCAACTTGCTTTTGTGGGCTGCATCAGTGGCGTAGCTAGAAATGACTGTGCCCCACAGCAAATTTTTAAATGGGGCTTCATACCACAGTAAATTTTTAGCGACTCCTTCCTTTCATGCCACCAACATTCCTGTGGCTAGTAAAGATCGCTCTCTCAGACCAGGGCCAGCAGCTGTTCCATCCGTTTTATACACTGTCTATACTGTCACTGTATATAATTTCATTGTGTAATACTGTTGAGGGGACCCTGACCAAATCCTTTAGTCCTCCTCCTTCTGGATGGGCTCCTTCTGGGTCAGGGCCCCAAAGCTGCAGCTTCCCCTGTTTCCCTTAAAGCTACGCCCCTGGTCTGCATTAATCTGCAGGTGACCGTGATACAGCTCCACAGATTGTTTCCATCTGCATCTTTCTAAACAATCTGTGGCCTTAGTCTTTTATCCAGACTCAGTCATTGTGCCACTATGTGGCCTCCTCATGCTGCCATCTCCACACCATGTCACCTTGCCACTCATTTTCATCACCATGCTGCTGATGATGCGGCTTAAAAGGGCTGAAAGTGATCACCAGGCCCACAATCTAATTAAGGTTTTATGCACAAAACCAAAGTAAAAAAATCGATTTTATAGGAAAAATTCTTCTATATGAAGTGCAAGTGCTGCCAAAAATTACAAGGAAGATGCACTCCGATACAAGTTGTATATCACTTAGATGTAAGGGCCTGCTGGTGAGCGGACCCTGTAAAAAAATATATGTGAGGGCCTGCTGGTGAGCGGACCGTCTAAAAATTAGATGTGAGGGCCTGCTGGTGAGCGGACCCTGTAAAAAATTATATGTGAGGGCCTGCTGGTGAGCGGACCCTGTAAAAAATTATATGTAAGGGCCTGTTGGTGAGCGGACCCTCTAAAAAATTTGATGTAAATGAAGGGCTGCTGGTGAGCGGACCCTCTAAAAAATAATATTCGAAGGCCATACAGTATATGCGAGGGCATTATATGTTACGAATAAGCAATGCATGTTGATATGACGGAAGAGGAGGAGGATGAGAAAAGGAAGATTCAACCATATACCCTTGTTTGTGGTGGAAGGGGTGCATGGGAATACATTCTATGAACTACATTAAAAACAACACATGTAAAGTGCCTTTATGTTCATCAGAATTCCTCTGGTGGAGTCGAGAAGTCATGGTTAATTCAGGCCTTGTTAATTTTTATATGAGTCAACCTGTCAGCATTTTAAGTTGACAGGCGGATACGCTTATCTGTTATAATGCCACCAGCAGCACTAAATACACGCTCAGACAAAAAGCTGGCGGCAGGGCAGGCCAGCACCTCCAAAGCGTAGAGTGCAAGTTCGTGCCATGTGTCCAGCTTGGACACCTAGTAGTCGTAAGGCAGTGAGGGGTCATTGAGGACGCTGACACGGTCTGCTATGTACTCCTTTACCATTTTCCAAAATTTTTCTCTCATTGTGGCAGTAAGCCGCACATCAGGGTGAGGGTGCTGGCGGGGTGTCATGAAACTGTCCCAGAAGAGTGTTGCCCTGCCTCTGTTGGAACTCCTGTGTGTTCCCTTTGTCTCCCCTCCTCAGTTGGCCAAGGAACTACGGACTCTACATCCAGCGTTGTCAGATGGAAAATTTTGGAGCAATTTCCACAAGGATCTTCTGGTATTGCACCATTTTGCTCATCCTCTCCACCAGAGGAATGAGAGATGAGAAGTTCTCTTTGTAGTGGGGGTCGAGAAGGGTGAACAACCAGTAATCCGTGTCGTTTAAAATGCTCTAAAAGGTCTTCCTCCTCTTCTGCCCACCCATACTGAACAGATGGAATTAAACTTCCCTGGGTACTACCCTCTGTAGCTGAGGCAACCGTCTCCTGCTCATCCTCCTCTTCAGACTACAATTCAGAGAAGACAAACTGAGGGTGGTCTGGCTATCATCAACCTGTGTAATGTCTTCCCCCATTTCCACCTCTTCCACATGCACAGCGTCGTCATTAATTGTGAGCAGCGAGCATTTGAGAAGACACAGAAGTGGGATGGTGACGCTGATAATAGCGTTATCGCTGGCAATTTCAAGCGCTTCTGCAGCGTTGACAGACTGGCTGAAGCTGTTGGTGACTTGCGGAAATGTGCACACACACGGTGCACCTTCACTAGTAGCTCAGGCAAATTGGGGTATGTTTTTAGAAACCTCTGAACCACAAGGTTGAATACGTGGGCAAGGCATGGGATGTGTCTAAGCTTGTCCAGCTCCAAAGCCGCCACCAAGTTACAGCCATTGTCAGACACAACCATGCCTGGTTGTAGGTTGAGTGGCGAGAGCCACAGCTCGGTATGGTCCCTTATACCCTGCCACAGCTCTGCGGCGGTGTGCTGTTTGTCGCCTAAGCAGATCAGCTTCAGCACGGCCTGTTGACGCTTACCCACAGCAGTGCTACACTGCTTCCAGCTAGCGACTGATGGTTGACTGCTGCCGGAGGTGGAAGTGGAGGAGGAGGCTTTGGTGGAGGAGAAGTGGGGGTTGGAGCCAGTAACATAGCTGCTGGTGGAGACCCTGATGGACATAGGGCCCGCAATCCTGGGCGTGGGTAGCATCTGTGCCATCCCAGGGTACGACTCACTCCCGGCCTCCACAACATTCACCCAGTGTGCCGTCAGGGAAATGTAGCGTCCCTGGCAGAACTTGTCCATGTGTCCGTGATTAAGTGGACCTTCCCAGTAACTGCATTGGTCAGGACACGGGTGATGTTCTGGGACACATTCTGGTGTAAGGCAGGCACGGCACACCGTAAAAAAGAGTGGCGGCTGGGGACTGTGTACCGAGGGATTGCCGCCGACATCAGGCTGTGGAAGGCCTCAGTGTTCACAAGCCTAAATGACAACATTTCAATGGCCAGTCATTTCTAAAGTTGCGCATTTAGTGCTATGGCCTGTGGGTGGGTGGGTATTTGTTCTTGCATTCAAATGACTGTGCTATGGACATTTGGACGCTGCGCTGGGACAGAGAAGTGGATGTTGTTGCTGATGGTTCATGCGAAGTTCCAGGTGCAGGGCGAGGGGCATCTGGGCCTGCGCTTTCGACAGGATATTGGCCAGCAGTGTGTAACACAGGGGAAGAGGAGGCAGTGGTGTGACCCGCAGACCCAGATTGTGGACCCAGGCGTTTGGCCCACTTATTAGGGTGCTTGAATGCCATGTGGCAGATCATGCTGGTGGTGGTGAGGTTGCTAGTGTTCACGCCCCTGCTCATTTTGGTACAACACAGGTTGCAAACTGTTTTGCAAGTGAGAAAGTGAATAAGGCGGCACTGCTCACACTGAATATCCAGCCCTTATGAAAATACGGGAAGCCAAATCTGTGGTGAGGTAAACTTCATTCGTGGTGCTCAGCGTTAAAGAGGACAAGCCTGATCAATGTGCAACAATGTAGAGAAGTAAGAAAAAGAAATGCGCGGCACTCACCGAAGTTGATAAATTGTTGCTGCTTTATTGAATCTTTATTAAGAGACAGTGCACATGTGGGATCCTGGGGCGGACACTCTGTAGCAAGTAGTAGCAGCTACTGCCGTTTCGCGCGTGTGATCGCGCTTCCTCTGGCCGCAATGGACGTCATCGCGCATGCTCATGCTTTATAGAGGCGGCGCTCAGTAGCCGGCATCACTGGTCACAGCTATTCGCCGCAGGTTAGTGACAGTCATACCCATAAAAATGCGAGAGGGGAGACAAGGTACATGGAAGCTGACACCAAGGACAACAATTGGGGTCTTATTATAATACATTATGCAGAAAATAGTGAACGATCTATAGACCTAAATAAGCCAGGGGCTAAGTAATGCATGAGAAGCGGATAAATCCAAATACAAATAAGTTTGTGAGTCGCCATAGAATGCTGGCTCCAGGCACAGACATTATGTGCCATTAAAGAAAAACCGACATATCGTTTTTGTCGTTCAGCCCCGCCGCTCCCATGGCCTCAGTCAACAATATCCACCTTGCCTCCCTCTGCAGGAGCAGGCGATGCCGATCCCCTCCTCTAGGGATGGGTCGGACATGTTCCACCCCGCAAAGGAAAGGCAACGTGGATGGGCACCATGGGCAGTGCGAATATGTTCAATAAGGCGTGGGCAGCCTCTACCCGAACGCACAGAGCCGACATGCTCCCGGATACGTTCGAATAAGGGACGGATCGTTTTACCAATGGAAAATCTTTTACAGGGGCAAAACACGACGTACACAACATAGGGTGTGCGACAATTGATAAAGTCGTGTACTGTATGCTTAATTCCTCCTACATGTAGCCATTTACTGCAAGTGTTTAGTGCACAAAAAGAACAATGCCCACACCTATAGTTCCCTCTAGGTTTCTTAAGCCAGGTATCTTCCTGGGCAGAGCTAAATACACTTTTGACCAACTTATCCTTGAGGGTTGGGCATTTTCTAAATGTGACCATCGGTCGTTGGCTAGAGAAGTTGTTCAACGAGGGATCCCCTTTCAATAGGTCCCAGTTCTGGTTGATAATCCGCCTAATTGCTTCTGAGGCTGGACTATATTTGAAAACAAAAGCAAAGCGAGGGGTGACCTTGTCCCTTCCTTTATCAGTGAGTAAGGAATTGCGGTCCAGTTTGGTGGCCCTACGGAAGGCTGCTGAGACACTCCTCGGCGGGTAACCCCGATCCAGAAGCCGGTCTCTAAGTTTACTGGCCTGCTTGTGGAACCCGGCGTTGGTATCATTGATCCGCCGTAGACGGACAAACTGTCCATATGGGACGGACCCTTTCACCGACGGCGGGTGGAAGCTGGCCTGGAGGAGGAGTGAATTGGTCGCGGTGGGCTTGCGAAAGCCCCTGGTGTGCACTACACCATCTATGACAGTGACGCGCACGTCCAGAAAATCAAGCGACCCACCCCCAAAATTGACGGTGAATCGCATGTTCATCTGGTTGCGCGTATTCAGATAGTCAACAAATGCATGGCATGACGCTTCACTCCCCGACCAGACCAGAAAAATATCATCCACATATCGCAGGAACAAGTGTATAGACCGCAGGAAGGGGTTGCCCACCGAGAATATGTAAGTCTCTTCAAATACCGCCAGGTACAGGTTCGCGAACGTGCACGAGACTGGTGTGCCCATTGCGGTACCGAGTACCTGGCGGTACCACTGGCCATCAAACTGGAAAACGTTGTTGGTGAGAACAAGGTCTAATGCCTCCCGAATGAAGTTCTTAAAGACCGTGTCCTTGTCACTTCGACTAAGGACAAGGTTAATAGCTTGGAGTCCCAGGTCATGGGGGATCCTGGTATACAAGCTTTCGACGTCCAAGGACACCAGGCTGAACTCACTCCGCCACTCAAGGGTCCTGAGTGCCCGGAGGAAGTCCCATGTGTCCTTGAGGTATGTCGGGGTACCTACAAGGAGTGGTCTGAGGAGCCAGTCCACGTAGCCAGATAATTGCTCCGTCACTGACCCGATCCCGGCAATGATGGGACGGCCTGGGGGTCGGGTCAGTGATTTATGAATCTTTGGTACAAAGTACCAAATGGGGACTTTGGGATGAGCAGGAATAAGTCGATCGATCATACCTCTGGGTAGAAAGCCAGCTGTTACATATTGATCTACTAATGCACGAAGCTTAGAAGAAATCCCAGGAACAGGATCTCCCCGCAATTTTAAATAAACTGTGCCGTCTTCTAACTGTCTGCCTGCTTCTTCCACATAGTATTCCCTGGGCATCAGGACCACATTCCCTCCCTTGTCGGCCGGCTTTATTAAGATGTTATCCTGTTTTTTTAACCACAAGAGGGCTGCGGCGGATCAATGATACCAACGCCGGGTTCCTCAAGCAGGCCAGTGAACTTAGAGACCGGCTTCTGGATCGGGGTTACCCGTCGAGGAGTGTCTCAGCAGCCTTCCGTAGGGCCACCAAACTGGACCGCAATTCCTTACTCACTGATAAAGGAAGGGACAAGATCACCCCTCGCTTTGCTTTTGTTTTCAAATATAGTCCAGCCTCAGAAGCAATTAGGCGGATTATCAACCAAAACTGGGACCTATTGAAAGGGGATCCCTCGTTGAACAACTTCTCTAGCCAACGACCGTTGGTCACATTTAGAAAATGCCCAACCCTCAAGGATAAGTTGGTCAAAAGTGTATTTAGTTCTGCCCAGGAAGATACCTGGCTTAAGAAACCTAGAGGGAACTATAGGTGTGGGCATTGTTCTTTTTGTGCACTGAACACTTGCAGTAAATGGCTACATGTAGGAGGAATTAAGCATACAGTACGCGACTTTATCAATTGTCGCACACCCTATGTTGTGTACATCGTGTTTTGCCCCTGTAAAAGATTTTCCATTGGTAAAACGATCCGTCCCTTATTCGAACGTATCCGAGAGCATGTCGGCTCTGTGCGTTCGGGTAGAGGCTGCCCACGCCTTATTGAACATATTCGCACTGCCCATGGTGCCCATCCATTTTGCCTTTCCTTTGCGGGGGTGGAACATGTCCGACCCATCCCTTGAGGAGGGGATCGGCATCGCCTGCTCCTGCAGAGGGAGGCAAGGTGGATATTGTTGACTGAGGCCATGGGAGCGGCGGGGCTGAACGACAAAAACAATATGTCGGTTTTTCTTTAATGGCACATAATGTCTGTGCCTGGAGCCAGCATTCTATGGCGACTCACAAACTTATTTGTATTTGGATTTATCCGCTTCTCATGCATTACTTAGCCCCTGGCTTATTTAGGTCTATAGATCGTTCACTATTTTCTGCATAATGTATTATAATAAGACCCCAATTGTTGTCCTTGGTGTCAGCTTCCATGTACCTTGTCTCCCCTCTCGCATTTTTATGGGTATGACTGTCACTAACCTGCGGCGCATAGTTGTGACCAGTGATGCCGGCTACTGAGCGCCGCCTCTATAAAGCGTGAGCATGTGCGATGACGTCCATAGCGGCCAGAGGAAGCGCGATCACACGCGCAAAACGGCCATAGCCGCTACCACTTGCTACAGAGTGTCCACCCCAGGATCCCACATGTGCACTGTCTCTTAATGAAGATTCAATAAAGCAGCAACAATTTATCAACTTCGGTGAGTGCCGCGCATTTCTTTTTCTTACTTCTCTACATTGTTGCACAGGTTGCAAACTACCACTAATTGTCATCTACACTTTCATAAAAAAAGCACCATTCTGCGGAACACCTACCCCTTGGCAAGGTAGATTTACGCATGGGGTGCTCGGTGTAACAGTTGCAGGCCTGTTTGGTGTGGGCCGACTTCTTCCTTTTGCAACCCCACTGCCTCTTCCAGCCTGTTGCGGTGCTGCGGATCCCTCCCCCTCTGTACTGCTGTCCTCGCTCGGCTTTTCACCTTCCCATGTTGGGTCAGTGACTTCATCATCCAGCACTTCCTCTTCCACTTCCTCACTCCGCTCATCCTCCTGACTTGACCTAACCACAACCTCAGTGATTGACAACTGTGTCTCATCATCATCCACCTCGTGAACGAATGATTGCCGTTCACCACCGTCATCTTCTTGAGGCTGTGAAGGCTCAAGAGGTTGGGAATCAGGGCACAATATCTCAGGTCCCTCTTCAAGTGTGCTGGGCGCGAGGGCCAAATGTAATAGTGGTGCTGGAAAGAGCTCCTCGGAATATCCGAGTAAGGGATCACTCGTTTGGCAGGCCTCTCAATGGTGGGAGGAAGGATGATCAGAGCGAGGATTCGGTTGACCAGACTCTTGGCTACAGAGACTGGACTTGGCGGAAGAGAGGGTGGTGCTTAACCGACTGGAAGCATTATCTTCAGCAATCCAACCGACCAACTGTTCACGGCCACTTCCCCGTCCCTTAATGCTCGCCTTCTTCATATTAAATGTTGTCAGTAATATTTTTCCCAATATCTGGCCCTGACACACACACGCTTGAAGTGCAGATGTGACAATTCACTGCAGACACCGTTTATAGGCAAAGTGTGGATAAATTATGGAAAATATATATTTGTTGTCAGCAATATTTTTCCCAATATCTGGCCCTGACACACGCCATTGCAGCGCAGATGTGACAATTCACTGCAGACACCGTTTATAGGCAAAGTGTGGATAAATGATTTTAAAATATATATATTTGTTGTCAGTAATATTTTTCCCAATATCTGGCCCTGACACACAGAAAGTATTGCAGCACAGATGTCACAAGTCACTGCAGACACCCTCTATCGAAAAAGTATTGTAAAGTATTGAAAAAAAAATTTGCTGTCTAAATTATATTGCTGCCAGCCTGCCACCACACACAATAGTCCTTAAAAGAACTTTTTGGGTCTTTGAAACGTTTTTCTATCGAATATATTGCGATCACACTCCCTTCACTATCTGTCCCTTCCTAAGCGCAGCTCTCCCTGACTCGCAATGAGCCGAACCTGCATTATCGGGTGCTATATAGCGCCCGATGACGCGTTCCGGCCAGCCATTACTGTAATGCTAGTAGCCAACATGGCTACTGGCATTACAGTGATGGCAGTACTTACCTGCATGTTTATTGGCTGCTTAGCAGCCGCGAAACGTGTGGGGAGGAGACTCGAGCATGGTGCTTGAGCACATGCTGTACTCGGCCGAGTACCGCCATGTGCCGAGCATAGCGATGCTCGAGCCGAACAGGTATTCAGCTGAGCATGCTCGCTCAACACTACTTGGGACGACAGCCTAACTATATTACATTTAGGACTTACTTGAAACCATCTTTTGTATGTAATCTCCTTCACTATATGCCACCATTTACAAATTGTTGTTTTTGTATATACATTATTTAGGCCATGAACAAGGTCTTGGATAGACCGAAACGTTGGCCAATGGCTCCCTGTTAACAATAGTTTGGATGGAATAAATAATATTCACGATTACGTTAGAGTGCCGTGGTTTCCTTGTCTTGATTCTGTATTATGCTTACCACTGAGCACCACCCACAACAATCAGGAGTGCCAACCATTTCAGCCCTTATGATATTGCTAGCACACAGCTCTTGAACAAAGCTCTGCCCTTATCATGTCTAGCCCTGTCAATCAAGGGGAGGGATGTGTGTGCAGAGCACAGGGGGTGTTACAAGGCAGTGCTTAAATGATTCTGCCCTGCCTCCTGGTGCTCAAACTTCTCATTTGCATATGAATAAAAATGCAGATATCTCTGCAGCTGTTCAGCATACAGACTGGTTTCATAGGGTTGATCCTGATGACAGAGCCACTTTAACTCCAAGCTCTACTACCCCTCATAGTCAAAATCTGTTTATGGAGCTGATTTACCTGTTCATATATCTTCAGAACTAATATGGACATACAGAAGTAGTCATTGATACATTTCCAAATGAAGGCGTTAATATTTCTAAGCTAAGGAGTCAAAATACATTTATTAACCATGTAGAACAACTATTTTATTAGGTTGACAAATATTTTACTCTCCATTAGCCATCAGTAGTAATAAAATCATGTAATCTTTATTTCTTCAATAATTAAAATCCAGATGTACACATCGGTTAATGCTGACGCTTTTCAAATTTTTCTCTCTACGCCAGTCTTGCCTGCACAAGCAAGCACAAAGGTGCCTAAAGAGGTGTTCTTGAATAGAGCACAATAATTCTTGATACAATAAAGGATAAGCTAGAGCTATCTGTAGTCAGACTCAAACTCTTTTGTGGTTTTTTACTGTGGTCAAAACTACATTTAGTTTAGTAATACAGTTTTCGGTCATGCAGAAAGTACTAGTGAAGCACATATAAATCATCTGCTTCACTTGTACATGCTGTGGGCAAAAAGTGCAATGAAAAATGGTGGCAATTTAGGGTAAACCGCATGTGGTTTTGGCTGCATAGTTCTTAGAAGCATGGTGCAAACCACAACATATATGCTTTAAATTGAAGAGAAATCTCCTTTTTAACACCTGAACTAGAATTATCCCGGAAGGAAAGCTTTGGCTATTAAACAGCATGTTAAACATAGGTTGGTGTCATCACTCAGACTCTCGTTTTTTGTGGTTCACATGCTAGCTTTCAGAGTACGTTGGGAAATTCACAGCAATAGAAAACCCACATAGCTCTCATTGGTAATGCTTCATAACTTCTGCTTTATTGCTGCAGATATTTTAAGCCACAACTTGGCTTCTCCTCAATGCAGAAAACAGTCCGCCTCAGGAAAACATTGACCATTTAATCACCAATGTGGAGCCTTGTACATAACCAGCATCCATCCACATACATTCTCTTGCTGTAGATACAGAAATAACAAATAAATGATAGATTAAGCCTTTGAAAACAAGTAAAAGGCAGCACAGAAAAAAACAAATCCATCTTTCAGTAGATTGGAGATGCGACTGTATACATACTAGAGGAGTAGCTTTAGGGAGGGCAAAGGTGACAGTCACATACAGCTCCTGGAGCTTGGGAAGGACAAAAGTCCCCTCTACCACATAGCAAGTTCCAACTATTATAAATGGCACATGGTAGTTGGGCAGCCCCATTACAGATTTTGCATTGTGGCCCAGGAGCTTTTAGTTATGCCTCTGAAACACTCTTTGTACACTACTAAATATTGCTCTTCAGAGACATATTTAACAAATGCAACCTGATGTTCAAAGCCTGTGGCAGATTTATCAACAAAATGTGTCCTACATGGTGCTGTGATTAGATCTCCATATTTTCTTTTTCTGCTGAGTAATGTACTTTGTATAAATTGCTTAGATGAATAAGGCAGCATAAGCATATTTGTTAGGCTACTTTCACACTGGCAGCAGCAGGGTCCAGCAGGCTGTTCCGGCAGGAGAACAGCTTCTGGATCCGTGCTAACACTAGCCGACCGTGCCGCCGGAGGTCCGACCGCAGCACGGCAAGCATGCCGAGAGGCGGCCAGACAAAAACCAGCTCATTATAGTGAATGGGGCCGGAGCGGACTTCCGGCGGCACGGTCGGCTAGCCTTAGGGGAGCAGCCTGCCGAACCCTGCTGCCGCCAGTGTGAAAGTAGCCTTAAGCCTCTTTCACAAGAGCGCCCCGGATTTGCTCCGGATGCGTCACATATGCATTGCGGGAAACCGAGTGCGCACGCAATTTCAGTCAGTTTTGACTGCGATTGCGTTGCGTTGTTCAGTTTTTATCGCATGGGTGCAATGCGTTTTGCACGCGCATGATAAAAAACTGAATGTGGTACATAGACTCGAACCCGGACTTCTTCACTGAAGTTCGGGTTTGGGTTAGGTGTTCTGTAGATTTTATTATTTTCCCTTATAACATGGTTATAAGGGAAAATAATAGCATTCTTAATACAGAATGCTTACTAAAATGTGGCTTGAGGGGTTAAATAATAAAAAACATTAACTCACCATATCCACTTGATCGCGCAGTCGGCATTGTCTTCTTTCTTCTTCTTTCAGGACCTGCAAAAGGACCTTTGATGATGTAATCGCGCTCACCACGTGGTGAGCGTGGTGACGTCAGCGCAGGTCCTGCTGAATGAAGATAGAAGGATCTTCTGAAATTGCGTGCGCACTCGCGCGGGTTTCCCGCAATGCACAAGTAACGCATCCGGAGCAAATCCGGGATGCCTGTGTGAAAGAGACCTTATAGCTAGGCCAACCTTCTCCCAGAACAAAGAATTAGTCCTATCTAAATACACAGTTCAAAGCAAAGTGGTTTGTTCCCTCCCATCAACCAGGGCACATAACCCCAACAATACCTCTCCAGGAGAATCTAAAGCAAAATGCGCGGGGAGAGTTGATACAAAGACAGAAAAAAAAAAAATATTTAAATGAAAGAAAGTTGTATTACAAATGCTACTTTTCCAGTGGTGGGAAAATATTTTTCATTTCAGATACTGGTTAGGTTTTAACTACATTCTGTGTTTTTATGGTTTTCCCAACTCAAGTGGTAGATTAACTTGTAGCATTCTGCATCTCTTTCTGCGTCACTGGCACTGTCCATGGGCAGATAACTGCAGGCACGTCAGTTTGTCTCTATCAGCTGACAGCCTGACATGTAGCCTTTGCAGCAAAATAATGTCCTGTCTTAAAAACTGTTGTAAATGTGCTGCAAACTTTAAGAAGACAAACTCAGTCATTTAACACATCTGTGGCTCAGTTTCTAACTACAGACAGCCATCTGTGTTGTGTCTGCTCATAAATTTATAACAGTTTTCATACTCCACATGCCTCATTTCTGTGCTGAATGATTTAGTTTTGAATAAAAGAATTGTACTAATATTAAGAATAGTGCTATGGCTTAGGATTGGTAAAGTGATGTATGGTGGGGTGGGGAATGCGGGGCATTGGTCATTACTCAGTATTTTGACACAACAAATGTAGAACTATACAGTATAGAGCAAAATCAGTATTTTACATTTCAGTCACTACTTTATCATATTTCCAAATTTTTCATTTGAAATATGTAAAGATAGATAGATATGGGATTGATATGAGATGGATAGATATGGTAGAGCTTTAAAGTTTGTGGACCCTTCAGAATTTTCAATATTTTTGCATAAATTTGACCTAAAACTACCGTTATATCAGATTTTCAGACAAGTCCTAAGAGTCTATAAAGATAACCAAATCAAGCAAAAGTATTAGACTTGGTCATTTATTTATTAGGGAAAATGATCCACTATCACATGCCTGTGAACCTTTAGGCCTCTTTCACACGGGCGAGTATTCCGCGCGGATGCGATGCGTGAGTTGAACGCATTGCACCCGCACTGAATCCCGACCCATTCATTTCTATGGGGCTGTTCACATCAGCGGTGATTTTCACGCATCATTTGTGCGTTAGTGTGAAAATCGCAGCATGCTCTATTTTGTGCGTTTTTCACGTAACGCAGGAAATGAATGGGGTTGCGTGAAAATCGCAAGCATCCGCAAGCAAGTGCGGATGCGGTGCGATTTTCACGCAAGGTTGCTAGGAGACGATCGGGATGGAGACCCGATCCTTATTATTTTCCCTTATAACATGGTTATAAGGGAAAATAATAGCATTCTGAATGCAGAATGCATAGTAAAATAGCGCTGGAGGGGTTAAAATTTTTTTATTTATTTTTTAAATAAAAAATTTAACTCACCTTAATCCACTTGATCGCGCAGCCGGCATCGCTTCTGTCTTCTTTCTTTGCTGTGTGCAGGAACAGGACCTGTTGTGACGTCACTCCGGTCATCACATGATCCATCACATGATCTTATACCATGGTGATGGATCATGTGATGGACCATGTGATGACCGCAGTGACGTCACCACAGGTCCTGTTCCTGCACACAGCAAAGAAAGAAGACAGAAGCGATGCCGGCTGCGCGATCAAGTGGATTAAGGTGAGTTAAATTATTATTATTTTTTTTAACCCCTCCAGCGCTATTTTAGTATGCATTCTGTATTCAGAATGCTATTATTTTCCCTTATAACCATGTTATAAGGGAAAATAATACAATCTACAGAACACCGATCCCAAGCCCGAACTTCTGTGAAGAAGTTCGGGTTTGGGTACCAAACATGCCGATTTTTCTCACGCGCGTGCAAAACGCATTACAATGTTTTGCACTCGCGTGGAAAAATCATGCATGTTCCCGCAACGCACCCGGACCTTTTCCCGCAACGCCCGTGTGAAAGAGGCCTTAGGATTAGCCGACAATTTGAAGGTGAAATTAGAGTCAAGTGTCTTCAATCAATGTGACTGTGAGTGGGTGACTTATTTTATTTAAAGAACTTGGATCCATCAGTCTGATCTTCAGAACACATTTGTGGGAGTGTATTATGAGGACCTCAAAAGAAGAGTTGTTAATGCTCATAAGACTACTTTCACACTAGCATTAATATTTTCTGGTATTGAGATTCGTCATAGGGTCTCAATACCGGAAAAAAAACACTTCCGTTTTGTCCCCATTTATTGTCAATGCTCCAAAATGCATTCCGGTCCGTTTGGTTGCCTTCTCATACCGGAGAGCAAACCACAGCATACTGTGGTTTACTTTCCGTCATGGGATGCAGAGCAAAACGGATCTATCATGATCCACAATGCAAGTCAATGGCGACGGGTTCGTTTTCTCTGATACAATAGAAAACCCCCATTGACTAACAATGGAGTTCATGATGGATCTGTCTTGGCTATGTTAAAGATAATACAACTGGAACCGTTCATTACGGATGCAGATGGTTGTATTATCAGCAACGGCCGGATCCAGCAAAAACGCTAGTATGAAAGTAGCCTAAGGCTTGAAACAGTTACAAAACCATATCTAAAGAGTTTGGATTCCACCAATCCAAAGTCAGGAAGATTGCATGCAAATGTAGGTCGACCAACAAAGATTACGCCAAGAGAAAGACATTTATTATCCCTTAGGTCATAAAAGAACTAGAGACGAGTGAGTTTCTGGAAGTTTGTTTCGTATCAGATTATTCAAATTTTGAAAAAATTCAATTCATGCCTGAATCGAATCTACAAAAATTGAAGTTGCTCCAATTGCCCTTACAAAATTGGTATACTTTGTGAATTTTTGCTCTCCCCCAACTCCCTGTTAATCTGTTGAATGTAATGACAGATATAGCAATTGGTGTCAGACTTACAATGACATATATAGCTATGGGGAAATGCATGTTTGACAGTGTTAACAAGCAAAGCGTATAAAAACACACTGTGCTGTCACATTTCTTATACTTTTAGTGCAGCTGTTTAGCGGTAGTAGTAATAGTGGCAACTGTGTAGCGGTAATGGTAGTGACAGTAGTGGTGATGGAAGTGGCAGTAGGGGATGCGGCAGTGGTGGCAGCAAAAGCCATTCAGTACGGAACATGATGGTAGTCAGGCAGACAGTGGCAGTGGCATAATGGTGGCAGCAGCAGCCATATGGTATTGAAAATGATAGTATGCAGGAAGAAAGTGGTAATGGTATGATGGCAGCAGCAGCCATACAGTATGGAACATAATGGTGACGCTCTGTCACTGAAAGTCCAGGAGGACTTTTCTTCCCACATAAGAATGGCTGAAATATGAGGACAGTCTTCTGCACATGGTCAGCATCCTCTGCAAGCCAGTGTACTTTTTCAAAAGCTAGATTTATCTTGTGCGCCATGTAGGAAGTATATATTTTTTCTCCCAAATGCAGTGCCGCCATGATGTTCCTGCTATTGCAGCTGACCATCTTGCCCAGTTGGAGTTGATGGGGAGACAGCCAGCGGGATATTTGCTGCTTGATACACTTTAACAAGTGGTTGGCTGTGTGTCTACTCCTGCCCAGTCAAATAAGCTCTAACACAGCATTTCAACACTTCACTTTATAAAAATTATAGAAGGGAGGGAATGTAGTAGCAGTGTTCTGCCTTGCTGCTGTTGAGGACAGTAGGATGTCCATGGAGGAGGAGGTGGAGGAGGCAGATAAGCAACTGATTTGGGGCAAGAACGACACAAAGGTGGAGGTGTCAATAGGAGCTGGTCTTTTTGCTGTGGTGCTGCCTCACGGCAAACACATTGACCCAGTGGGCCGTGAAAGACATGTACTGTTCCTGTCCATAACAGCTTCTCCAGGTGTCCACAGTGGCATGCACCCTGCCTCACAACAAGAATTGCAAGGAACGGCCCACGTTCAAAGCAAGTATGGCTTTTTGGGAGAAATAATGGCGGCTACTGATCAGCTTCCTAAAGGCAGCAGAATCCACTTAGTGGTACTGCAGAGATTACACTGCTAGCAACTGGGCCAGATGGGAGTTAAGCTTGCACACCAGCGGATGCTGGGTGCATAGAGTTATTTCTTGGCCACGCATTCCGTCATATGTGACTGACAATAGGGCGAAGGAAGAGGTGGAGTCTGAGCAGGAGAATCCGTAAGTGATGATGATTACAAGGACACTGTACTGCACATCGATGTAGCCTGGCTTCCACAAAGAAGACTAGGAGAAAGAGGATACCCTTGTTGTGCTAGCTGATGGTCACTTTTATTTTCCCACTGAATCAAGTGATGCCATTGCATGTGTTTCAATAGAGCCATGATGCCTATGTTTGGTTTTGAAAGTCCAAGGCTTATTTTTGTTCAGCAAATCTTGCATAAGGCAATGCTTTTGTCTACTGACATTGTGGAGAAAATCTGCACAGAACTAGTGGCAGTGGAGCTTGGCTTACTTTGGCATGTTTCAAACTTTGCCCACAAACACAAAAAAAGGGGGGGGGGGGGGTCAGCACATCCCAATGCGTAGGTGCACGTCGAAATGTGGCTGCAAATATACATTTGACAAACACATAGGGCAACAGCACTCTACAAACCAAAAGTAGAGTACAAAAGTATATTACATTGTAACTGCTATGCTAATAACTTAGAGATGCTTAGCAAATACATTTTGTACAAAATCATTTGAGCCCGTCTGCCGCACGCCAAGGCGATCTCTACTAAGACGGGTCCTAACACTAAAGCTCATCTGTTGGGTGCCATAACAGCGACCATGAAATCCAGGAAGTGCAGGTCCCACATGCATGCTGAACCCCTGTTGATCGATATCTGTGTGGAGCCAAAATGGCCTTCATGGAATCCAGGGACTACAAATACCAGCATGCATGCTGAGCAGACTACATACTCATGCTAATTAAAATCAGCCTGTGAGGCAGAAGAGGCTAGGGAGTGCACGACCCTGTCTACAGGAGTCAGCCACTACTCCCATATGTAATACTAAAAACACAAAAAAAGGGGGGGGGGTCAGCACATCCCAATGCGTAGGTGCACGTTGCAATGTGGCTGCAAATATACATTTGACAAACACATAGGGCAACAGCACTCTACAAACCAAAAGTAGAGTACAAAAGTATATTACATTGTAACTGCTATGCTAATAACTTATGTTCAAACAATTTTTATTGTACATATTTGTCTCATAAGTACAAAATTTTTACAGATCATTATGTGAATGAATGTCAGTGGAAATGAGAATGACATCTTATACATTACAAGACAGCTGATTTCACTTATAATTCCAAGTATGAAAATATAAAACCAAAGCATAAGAATAGTGAAATACAAAGTAAATTATGTATAACGGGAAAGAGGGGAAGGGGGGGGGGGAGGGGGGAAAAGGATGTTGCAGCATACGTTTCAGCCCCACTCAGAGAGCAACTCTTCGGGCCTCTCAAGCCTTTGGATAAAAGGATGAAGGAGGTGTTTCTTTAATTAGATTGGAAGCCTCTGTATACTATCCAAGGGTTCCATATTTTTTGGAATATCTGGGTGGATCTGTTTTCCCAACCTGCTATTTGTTCCATCCTATATATATCATCATATCTAAGTTCCCAAGTACCCAATGAGGGAGGGGATGTATCTCGCCATTTGGCTGCCACTAATACTCTCGCAGCTGCCAGCAAATGTGAAATTAGACGTTTAATCATACCTGAACTCTTTATTTTGTCCATTAAGTTCAATAGACAAATCTGTGGAGATGGTTGTACAGGAATCTTACATATCCTTGTGATTGTTGAGCAGATCTGTTTCCAATAGTCTCCAATTATCTCGCAATCCCACCAGATATGAAAAAAAGTGCCTATTTCTCTTTTGCATCTCCAGCATGTCTCACTAACTTCTGCTATGCTAATAACTTAGAGATGCTTAGCAAATACATTTTGTACAAAATCATTTGAGCCCGTCTGCCGCACGCCAAGGCGATCTCTACTAAGACGGGTCCTAACACTAAAGCTCACCTGTTGGGTGCCATAACAGCGACCATGAAATCCAGGAAGTGCAGGTCCCACATGCATGCTGGGCCCCTGTTGATCCATATCTGTGTGGAGCCAAAATGGCCTTCATGGAAAACCTTGCCCACAATATCAGTGGCATCACTAGTTCCAGAGCTGACCATAATATAAACAGCTCTGACCCTGGCAGTTTTGTTGAAGGTTCTGGCTGTATGTTGCCTCTGCTCTTTATTGCTGCCACTGCTACCACCCACCTCCTCAGATGTTCTTCTCCTCAGCACCCTTTTCCAGCTCCCAGGTTCTGTCCAACACACAATCATCATCATAGTCATCATAGTCCTCACCCTGCCTGCCATGTCATCGTGGACACTTGATACCCTACTCTGTATTTGCTCCATTACCACCAGCACCACCAAATCAGCTATGCATGGGGACCACCGCCTCCCCCTGAACCTCCTCCAAAGACTGCCTGTTCTCACACAACTCATCAACAGGGAGACTCTCTTAGCTACCTTACATAGTGCATGGTGGGGTTTTGTTGCTTCTTCTTAGGACACAAGAAGGCACCCCAGTGGGAGGGGGCAATGATGACAGAGAGGATGCAACTGAAAGTCATCTTTGGGTTGCAAGGAGGACAAGCAGGGGGAATGCTGTGACCCCCTAACTCCAAGGCATGGTGTCAGACTCAGAGGTGACCTTCACATCATTCTGCTGTGACTGAGAAGAGGAGTGAGCCATCCAGTCCACAATGTCATCCACTTTGTCCTGAATAATGATGCTTCGCTCTTCGGAATCCAGGGAGAACTGTAGCCTACTACTACTATTACTACTGGCCTGAAGGCAGTGCTGCTAATGCTGCTACCCTCTTTCTCACTCTGGGAAGATGAGTAGAGTTGAGCGAACACCTGGATGTTCGGGTTCGAGAAGTTCGGCCGAACTTCCCGGAAATGTTCGGGTTCGAGAAGTTCGGCCGAACTTCCCGGAAATGTTCGGGGTCGGGATCCGAACCCGACCCGAACTTCGTCCTGAACCCGAACCCCATTGAAGTCAATGGGGACCCGAACTTTTCGGCACTAAAAAGGCTGTAAAACAGCCCAGGAAAGGGCTAGAGGGCTGCAAAAGGCAGCAAAATGTAGTTAAATCCCCTGCAAACAAATGTGGATAGGGAAATGAATAAAAATAAAAATAAAATAAATAAAAATTAACCAATTTCAATTGGATAGAGGTCCCATAGCAGAGGATCAGGCTTCATGTCAGCAGAGAATCAGTCTTCATGTCATAGCAGAGAATCAGGCTTCACGTCAGCCAAAACTGGAACAGTCCATTGTCATATATTTAGGCCCCGGCACCCAGACAGAGGAGAGAGGTCCCATAGCAGAGATTCAGGCTTCATGTCATAGCAGAGAATCAGGCTTCATGTCAGCCAAAACTGGAACAGTCCATTGTCAGATATTTAGGCCCCGGCACCCAGAAAGAAGAGAGAGGTCCCATAGCAGAGAATCAGTCTTCATGTCATAGCAGAGAATCATGCTTCACGTCACCCAACACTGGAACAGGCCACTGTCAGATATTTTTAGGCCCCGGCACCCAGACAGAGGAGAGGTTCATTCAACTTTGGGTTGCCCCGCAATATAATGGTAAAATGAAAATAAAAATAGGATTGAATGAGGAAGTGCCCTGGAGTACAATAATATATGGTTAAGGGGAGGTAGTTAATGTCTAATTTGCACAAGGGATGGACAGGTCCTGTGGGATCCATGCCTGGTTCATTTTTATGAACGTCAGCTTGTCCACATTGGCTGTAGACAGGCGGCTGCGTTTGTCTGTAATGACGCCCCCTGCTGTGCTGAATTGTCTGCACGTTTAGACAAAACGCTGGCCGCCGGGCAGGCCAGCACCTCCAAGGCATAAAAGGCTAGCTCTGGCCATGTGGACAATTTGGAGACCCAGAAGTTGAATGGGGCCGAACCATCAGTCAGTACGTGGAGGGGTGTGCACACGTACTGTTCCACCATGTTAGTGAAATGTTGCCTCCTGCTAACACGTTCCGTATCAGGTGGTGGTGCAGTTAGCTGTGGCGTGGTGACAAAACTTTTCCACATCTCTGCCATGCTAACCCTGCCCTCAGAGGAGCTGGCCGTGACACAGCTGCGTTGGCGACCTCTTGCTCCTCCTCTGCCTTCGCCTTGGGCTTCCACTTGTTCCCCTGTGACATTTGGGAATGCTCTCAGTAGCGCGTCTACCAATGTGCGCTTGTACTCGCGCATCTTCCTATCACGCTCCAGTGCAGGAAGTAAGGTGGGCACATTGTCTTTGTACTGTGGATCCAGCAGGGTGGAAACCCAGTAGTCCGCACACGTTAAAATGTGGGCAACTCTGCTGTCGTTGCGCAGGCACTGCAGCATGTAATCGCTCATGTGTGCCATGCTGCCCAGAGGTAAGGACAAGCTGTCCTCTGTGGAAGGCGTATCGTCATCGTCCTGCGTTTCCCCCCAGCCACGCACCAGTGATGGGCCCGAGCTGCGTTGGGTGCCACCCCGCTGTGAACATGCTTCATCCTCATCCTCCTCCACCTCCTCCTCATCCTCCAGTAGTGGGCCCTGGCTGTCCACATTTGTACCTGGCCTCTGCTGTTGCAAAAAAACTCCCTCTGAGTCACTTCGAAGAGACTGGCCTGAAAGTGCTAAAAATGACCCCTCTTCCTCCTCCTCCTCCTCCTGGGCCACCTCCTCTTCCATCATCGCCCTAAGTGTTTTCTCAAGGAGACATAGAAGTGGTATTGTAACGCTGATAACGGCGTCATCGCCACTGGCCATGTTGGTGGAGTACTCGAAACAGCGCAACAGGGCACACAGGTCTCGCATGGAGGCCCAGTCATTGGTGGTGAAGTGGTGCTGTTCCGCAGTGCGACTGACCTGTGCGTGCTGCAGCTGAAACTCCACTATGGCCTGCTGCTGCTCGCACAGTTTGTCCAGCATGTGCAAGGTGGAGTTCCACCTGGTGGGCACGTCGCATATGAGGCGGTGAGCGGGAAGGCCGAAGTTACGCTGTAGCGCAGACAGGCGAGCAGCGGCAGGATGTGAACGCCGGAAGCGCGCACAGACGGCCCGCACTTTATGCAGCAGCTCTGACATGTCGGGGTAGTTGTGAATGAACTTCTGCACCACCAAATTCAGCACATGCGCCAGGCAAGGGAGGTGCGTCAAACCGGCTAGTCCCAGAGCTGCAACGAGATTTCGCCCATTATCGCACACCACCAGGCCGGGCTTGAGGCTCACCGGCAGCAACCACTCGTCGGTCTGTTGTTCTATACCCCGCCACAACTCCTGTGCGGTGTGGGGCCTGTCCCCCAAACATATGAGTTTCAGAATGGCCTGCTGACGTTTACCCCGGGCTGTGCTGAAGTTGGTGGTGAAGGTGTGTGGCTGACTGGATGAGCAGGTGGAAGAAGAGGAGGAGGAAGCTGAGTAGGAGGAGGAGGCAACAGGAGGCAAAGAATGTTGCCCTGCGATCCTTGGCGGCGGAAGGACGTGCGCCAAACAGCTCTCCGCCTGGGGCCCAGCCGCCACTACATTTACCCAGTGTGCAGTTAGGGAGATATAGCGTCCCTGGCCGTGCTTACTGGTCCACGTATCTGTGGTTAGGTGGACCTTGCCACAGATGGCGTTGCGCAGTGCACACTTGATTTTATCGGATACTTGGTTGTGCAGGGAAGGCACGGCTCTCTTGGAGAAGTAGTGGCGGCTGGGAATAACATACTGTGGGACAGCAAGCGACATGAGCTGTTTGAAGCTGTCTGTGTCCACCAGCCTGAATGACATAGGCCAGTAGTTTAGAAATGCTGGCATTCAGGGCCAGTGATCGAGGGTGGCTAGGTGGGAATTTATGCTTTCTCTCAAATGTTTGTGAGATGGAGAGCTGAACGCTGCCGTGTGACATGGTTGAGATGCTTGGTGACGCAGGTGGTGGTGTTGGTGGTACATCCCCTGTTTGCTGGGCGGCAGGTGCCAACGTTCCTCCAGAGGCGGAGGAAGAGGCCGAGGCGGCAGCAGCAGAAGAGGTAGCAGGGGGAGCCTGAGTGAGTTCCTTGTTTTTAAGGCTTTTACTCCACTGCAGTTCATGCTTTGCATGCAGGTGCCTGGTCATGCAGGTTGTGCTAAGGTTCAGAACGTTAATGCCTCGCTTCAGGCTCTGATGGCACAGCGTGCAAACCACTCGGGTCTTGTCGTCAGCACATTGTTTGAAGAAGTGCTGACGACAAGATGGCGGCGGTCAGTAGCAGGCGGAGTCTCTTGGCGGCGGGTGTTCTGCTTTTGCCCACTTCTCCCTCTTTTGCTACGCTGTTGGCTCAGCCTCACCACTGCCTCTTCCTCCGAACTGTGAAAGTCAGTGGCACGACCTTCATTCCATGTGGGGCCTAGGACCTCATCGTCCCCTGCATCGTCTTCCACCCAGTCTTCCTCCCTGACCTCCTGTTCAGTCTGCACACTGCAGAAAGATGCAGCAGTTGGCACCTGTGTTTCGTCATCATCAGAGACGTGCTGAGGTGGTATTCCCATGTCCTCATCATCAGGAAACATAAGTGGTTGTGCGTCAGTGCATTCTATGTCTTCCACCGCTGGGGAAGGGCTAGGTGGATGCCCTTGGGAAACCCTGCCAGCAGAGTCTTCAAACAGCATAAGAGACTGCTGCATAACTTGAGGCTCAGACAGTTTCCCTGATATTCATGGGGGTGATGTGACAGACTGATGGGCTTGGTTTTCAGGCGCCATCTGTGCGCTTTCTGCAGAAGACTGGGTGGGAGATAATGTGAACGTGCTGGATCCACTGTCGGCCACCCAATTGACTAATGCCTGTACCTGCTCAGGCCTTACCATCCTTAGAACGGCATTGGGCCCCACCAAATATCACTGTAAATTCTGGCGGCTACTCGGACCTGAGGTAGTTGGTTCACTACGACATGTGGCTGTGGCAGAACGGCCACGTCCTCTCCCAGCACCAGAGGGTCCACTAACACCACCACGACCATGTCCGCGTCCGCGTCCCTTACTAGATGTTTTCCTCATTGTTACTGTTCACCACAATAAGAAAAAAATTATTTGGCCCAATGTATTGAATTCAAATTCAGGACTTTTTTTACAGACACCTAACACTATCTGGCTATCTATTTAGGTACCGTATTACACTAATACAGGCACAGCAGTAACGACAGATTTAGCTGAATATAAATTGTAGGCCTAGTATTTAGGCCCTGGATGACAGGTATACGTTTACGGACAGAATTAGACTTGGAAATGCACGGTAGCGTGTGAAGTTATTGAGAATGACCCTATCCGCACCTTCAATCTAATATACCCTTTTATGGATAGATTTAAAGTAGGCCTGATACAGCAGAAACCACTGATTTAGGGAATTGCTAAGTTGGGAATTGTATTTCAACCCAGAAGAAAAACTGTGCTTTGGCGGACACTAAATGAATTGACCAGCCTCAGCAATAAACACAGATTTAGCTGAATATAAATTTTAGGCCTATTATTTAGGCGCTGGGTGACAAGTATACGTTTACAGACAGAATTAAACTTGGAAATGCACGGTAGCGTGTGAAGTTATTGAGGATGAAACTATCCGCACCTTCAATCTAATATACCCTTTTATGAATCGATTTAAACTTTGCCTGATACAGCAGAAACCACTGATTTAGGGAATTGCTAAGTTGGGAATTGTATTTCAACCCAGAACAAAAACTGTGCTTTGGCGGACACTAAATGAATTGACCAGCCACAGCAGTAACAACCGATTTAGCTGAATATAAATTTTAGGCCTATTATTTAGGCGCTGGGTGACAGGTATACGTTTACGGACAGAATTAAACTTGGAAATGCACGGTAGCGTGTGAAGTTATTGAGGATGACACTATCCGCACCTTAAATCTAATATACCCTTTTATGGATCGATTTAAACTTGGCCTGATACAGCAGAAACCACTGATTTAGGGAATTGCTAACTTAGGAATTGTATTTCAACCCAGAACAAAAATATATCCTTTGCCAGACAGCAGACAGTATTACAATTTGCTAGCCACAGCTGAAACACCAGATTTAGGGTACTGCTATTTTGGCAATTGTATTTCACCCCTCAATAAAATAGCAAGCACAGCCAAGCCTCTGATGTAGGATATAGCAAAAAAATAACCACACTATTGATGGTTAAATGGACTTGGTGGCAGCTTGTGCTGGCGCACCACAAGGCACAAAATGGCCGCCGATCACCCAAGAAAAAAGTGACATAAAAACGCTCTGGGCAGCCTAAAAACAGTGAGCAATTAAATAGCAGCAGTTCAATGATCCACAGCTGTAGATCGATCACTGAATTAAGTGTTTTTGCTGAGTTAATCACTGCCTAATCTCGCCCTAACAGCAGCTGCAACCTCTCCCTACACTGATCAGAGCAGAGTGACGTGCGGCGCTACGTGACTCCAGCTTAAATAGAGGCTGGGTCACATGCTGCACTGGCCAATCACAGCCATGCCAATAGTAGGCATGGCTGTGATGGCCTCTTGGGGCAAGTAGTATGACGCTTGTTGATTGGCTGCTTTGCAGCCTTTCAAAAAGCGCCAAGAAAGCGACGAACACCGAACCCGAACCCGGACTTTTACGAAAATGTTCGGGTTCGGGTCCGTGTCACGGACACCCCAAAATTCAGTACGAACCCGAACTATACAGTTCGGGTTCGCTCATCCCTAAAGATGAGGCATAGGTCTTTCGTTTTGCACTCTTCTATTTTCCAGACATTTTATGTTTCATAATAATTTTGTTTAATTATATGAAAATGAGCAAAAGGGGCAAATGCCACTTCCCCTGCAGTTTATTGACAGGGCAAGGCAGTGTAAACATGCCTGCCCCGGCATGTCAATCAAATTATAGAGGGTGCAGCAGTTCCAGAGAGAGTTGAGCCTCTTGAAGTAATGTAATGCCCCTGTTGCTCTTAGAGTCTCTTTTGCATATATTAAAACATTATTTTTTCTCAGCAGTGCAGGCGCATATACACATGCCACCAACACAGATGTCTTCAGCTGCCAAGCGCACATGCAAAAGGTCAGTCTGTATCATACTGTAGGTACAAATCTGCTAAAAAAGATGTCCTTTAAGCACAGTGTTACCAGCCTGCTGTGACCAGCTCCCTCAAAGCTTTTCCTCAGTGTTCCCTGATCACATTCCCTAAATTATTTTCCCTATATTGTCCCTAATCACACTAAAATAGATAATTGTGTCTTTGTAATCAATTTGGTAGACACTGCAGACACACTACTTCCTAGTCAGAACACAGTATGGTGAATATTCTCGGTCAGCATAGGGATCTACTTGCTTACTGTACCCCCAATTGGCTTATGACACTTTATTTCAGCCTCTGAGCCAATCAGGGCAAGCGCCTCCACTTCCTCCCAGTGTCATGTGATCCTCTGTCTTCTTCCTCCCTCATGGTTTTTCCCTGCCAAAATCAACAGTATAATGTCGCTGGGCACAATTTGTTTTTGCGATCCAGCCAAACTAATCAAAATTCTTCAGATTTTTTAAATGAAATTTGTAATGAATATGATTGGTTTAGCACAAAATGGGCCACTTTAGAGCTATTTTTCTAATAGAAATTTCAGTTATTAAAGTATATTACAAAAATGTTTAGTATCCATTCCCTTAAACGTTCCAAAAAAAAAAAAACAGGAGGACACTGAACAACAATGGTGTACATAACAGGACTGCAGGGAGAAAGTGCCTGCTCTCCAAAAAGAAGATTGTTATCCATCTGCAGTTTGCTAAAGTTTAAATAGACAAACTAGAAGACTGTTGGGAAAATGTTTTGTGGATGAATGAGACCAATATAGAACTTATTGGTTTAGATGAGAAACATGGGGGTCATTCACTATGCTAAAATGTGCCTAAATTAGGCGTATTTCAGGCACAGATAGTGGGGCAATGGTTAGTTGCACAGCTATCTGCAACTTCTCTCCACTCATGCCAGGTCTAAAATTGTGGACGTTGCGTGGAAGGGGACGGGCCGGCAGACCCATCTCATTTACCATTTTCTACGCCTGTTTTGGCGTACAAAAAGGTCTAAATGTAAGACAACTCGAAAGCTGTCTTACATTTAGAATAGGTGCTGGATGTGCCAAAAATATGGAGAGGCCTGTGCCTCTATATAACTTTGGCGGATCCACCGGCAGTTTAGGGCTTTATTAAGAGCGTCTAACATGCCGGTCATAATAAATGTGCCCCTATGTTTTGAGAAAGGATAACACTGCAATCCGTCATAAAAACCTCATCCCATCTGTAAAACACAGTGGTGGCAATATCATGGTTTGGGCCTATTTTGCTGCATCTGGGACAGGTTAGCTTGCCATCATTGATGGAACAATGAATTCTAAATTATACCATCAAACTCTAAAGTAAAATGTAACAACATCTATTCGTGAGCTGAATCTCAAGAGAACATGGGTCATGCAGCAAGACAATGACTCAAAACGCTTAAAAGTGGCCCAATGTTGTATACAGGTCCAAATTGACAGAAGGTGGGTCAACACAAGTAGATAGGGCCAGAATAATTCCAATACCATAGTGCAGTTCAAAATACTGCCCCAGCAAAAGTCAAATACCACAGTGCTCAACAAAATACTGTTGCCCTCACCACAGTATTCAACTGACCATCCCGAAGACAGTGATACAGTTGAATTCAGAAGGACAACTGTGGCTGTTGGCCAGGTGCATAAGTGCCTGATGCTCCTGCATTAATTAATGTAATGTACCCAGCAGGCAGCCGTAAGGAGGGCTCAGACGGCCCTCTGGGCATCGTCCCACTGGGAAGTTTACCTGTATGGTCAATGGCCCGTCCGCCCCTGGAGAAAAGAGCTAAAATTTATCTAATCTGATGTGCAGCACTAATCAACAATCACAGGAAACATTTAGTTGCACTTATTACTGCCCAAGGGGTCACACCAGATACTGAAAGCAAAGCTTCACATACTTTTGCCACTCACAGACGTGTGATATTAGATCATTTTCCACAGTAAGTAACTGACTAGGTCTAAAATACCTCGTTTGATTTGGTTATCTTCATCTAGTTTTAGGACTTTTGTGAAAATCTGATATAGTTTTATGTCAAATATATGCTAAAATATAAAACATTCTGAAGGGTTCAGAAACTTTCAAGCATCACTGTAAATAGATTTGAGACTGATGTAAGATAGATACAGTAGATAAATAGATAGATAGGCTTGTAAAGTATAGTTTGTAATTGGATTGAAAACTGGCTGAAGGACCGTGTCCAGAGAGTTGTGGTCAATGATTCCTATTCAGAATAGTCCCAGGTTATAAGTGGTGAACCCCAAGGTTCAGTGCTGGGCCCTTTATTATTTCATTTATTTATTAATGATATTGAGGAGGGGATTAATAGCACCATATCTATATTTGCAGATGACACTAAACTGTGTAGAACTGTACAGTCTATGGAAGATGTCCATAAACTACAAGCTGACTTGAACACTGGAAAATTTGCGATAAAAATTCACGATTAGAATATTCGTGATCTACACTACTCATGAACAGCGCCATCTATTGGATTCATAGTCTTGTCATAAGACTATGAAACCAATAGATGGCGCTGTTCATGAGTCATTACAAGTAGGGCAATAGTCCTCAGATACACCCTAGCAAGCTTATATTACCACAGATAAAGTGCTTAAGATGTGTGAATGATAGCAGCAATCCGATATACACCTCAGGCTATTATAGGCTGCGTGCTACACGGTGTGTGGACTCTGTTGAGCAGTGTGGCCCACTTACTAGCTCCCCAACAAGATGAACAGCGCCATCTATTGGTTTCATAGTCTTATGACAAGAGTAACCGTCTTGTCATAAGACTATGAAACCAATAGATGGCGCTGTTCATGAGTAATGTAGATCGTGAATATTCTAATCGCAAATTTTTATTGTGAATTTTCCATGCAAAAGACTACACTAATAATCTTGTCATAAGACTATGAAACCAATAGATGGCGCTGTTCATGACTCATGAACAGCGCCATCTATTGGTTTCATAGTCTTATGACAAGATTATTACTCTTGTCATAAGACTATGAAACCAATAGATGGCGAGTAGTGTAGATTGCAAATTTTCCATGCAAATGGTTTTTCAGCTGAAAAACAAGGCAGATTCTGCTCACTTGCATGTCTTTCCCATATGCCCATGTTTATACAAATGAGTTTTTACATGACTAAACTGTATAGAAAGGTTATTGAATATTATGTTAGGACAATCAGAAAACTTTTTGTCTCCCTAATGATATTTATCTAGGTGCGCAGGTCCACCCAAGCCATCCAACACATCTGAAGTAACTTTGAGGCTTACTGGCTCTCAGTCAGATGAGAGCTGGTTTGGAATGTCTCACAGAGCACACGGCTGCCATTGTAAGGTATGGTGACTAAGCTTGTCATCTGTCTCATGGATAGATTGATGGCTTGCATATACCAGGCTTTTAGCATATAGCCTTTGTGTGGTTGTCTATTGTATGTCATAGATAATAGGAGTCCAAGACGCATCCAGCCATCCTCTTAATGCTGTTTCCAAACCATTTTGTTGAGGTTTCCAACAATCTCTAAACTTTTTTTTTGTGAACCAGACACTCTCTCTTCTTCAGAGCAGGGGGTGCCTGGTTTGATGCTCGGGTCTCCCATTGACTTTCATTGCATTAAATTGTACTAGAGCACCCGCAGTATTTGGCCGAGAACTCGGATGTGCCGAGCATAGCGATGCTTGAGCCGAACAGTAGTTCAGCCGGGCATGCTCGCTCAACACTACAATTGAGTATATCACTGGAAGTATTAACAGCCTCCCGGCGCCACAGATATCAGCTCCTTTCTCTTCTTTTGTATTGTGGGGATTCGGTCTGGTAGGCAGGTTAGCGAACGCAGTATAGAGGCAACCACAAAGTCTTTAACCTAAACAGTTCAGTGTTTATTCACACAGAAGGCAAAAAAAAATGACAGTTCGCAGTCTTGGTGTTCGTTCACACCATGGAAAGTCCACAGAACAAAACATTAACCTTGTTAGCAGTTTTTCTTCAGCGGTCCCCAGCCTGTTTTCCAGCATGCGGCTCGCAACCCTTTAGCATGGCACACATCTTCAGATCGCAAAACACAGACACTCCATAGATTCACTGTGAGATGGAGGATAATCCACCACATCTGACAGTGCTGACTGCTTTTATATAAGCCTCCCAAGACCCGGCCTGGAACGTGGGGAGTAGCCACCCACCCAGCACTTTGGCTACTCCCAGTAAGAGCTGTCCCGGATCAGCTTTACAGCCATACTAACCAGCTGAAGTGTCAGACTGCAATAATGACATTTCAGGGAAAAAAATGCCTCTTACCTCACCGAGGCCAGAAACCTCGGTGACACATACCGCCCATCAATGACGACCCCTTGATCCTTCCTACAGTATATACAGAGCTAAAACTCTGCCTTTTCCTTATCTTCAGCGACTACTCCCCTTTACCATTATTTAGACCTAGGTTTTTTAGCATTTATATATTTAAATAATTTTTTGGGATTTGTTTTGCTCCATTTTGCTACCTGCTGTTCGTTTTGTATTTTTGCTCATTTTATCTCCTTTTTACAGATTTTATTAAGCCATTTGTAATCTTCAAATGCTACAGCTGACCCCTCAGATTTGTATTTTTTAAATGCTCTCTTTTTGTCTTTTATTTCCCCTTTTTACAGTATTTGTAAGCCATGGGGGGTTTAATTTTAGCCGTTTATACTTGTTATCTAAAGGGATACATTTTTTGGTGCAATTACTCAATGAGGATTTGAAGTTCTCCCATTTATCCTCAGTATTATTTTGTGATTTTTTTATATACTTGCTACTATACATCTGATTTTATACATCGACACTCAGGTGTAACAACAAGTTTTGATCTATTGATTGATCAACCCATTCAAGTCATTTGGGACTATTGATCCAGAGTTGCAAGATATATATCATATTTTTCAGTATTGGTATATTGCACAAATTGATGTATTCACTGTGACAATTGAATTATTTTATTTATTTTTGCTGCTTAATATTATCAGTACCATCTAATATCAGCATTTTATTATATTGCAATTAAAGTGTTTAATCATATGAACCACATGGTCACAGTTTCTTGAGTGCCCTGTTATATTATTTATTATATACCCTTTTTTTGATTGAGTGAGTGGTCTCAATTACACAGGAGCACCAGTTTGGGGTCTAGTTTTTCTAGTGCGACATCTCACTAAATTATTTATTTTGTGACAGTAGCTGCTCCCAGTCTATGACCTGAAATGCTGCCCTTAACCCAAGGAAATTAGCCTTTTTGAAATTCAGTGTCTTTGCTCTACCTGACAGAGTTTGCTTTTATAGTTTAGGGGGAATATAATTATATTGTGGTCACTATTACCTAGTGTTTCTCGAACAGTAACATTAACAACAAGCTCTGCATCATTAGAAATTACCAGATCAAACAGAGCATCACCCCTACTGGGACATTCTACAAACTGGGCCTTAAAGTGGTCCTGCAGCAAGTTGAGGAATTTTCGCCCCTTTGCGGTTGAGGCAGAACCATGACCCCAGTCAATATCTGGGAAGTTAAAATCTCTCATTATGACCACTGGACCAGCCTGTGCCGCCCGCTTTATTTGGTTATACAGTTGTGTTTCTATATCTTCTGTGATGTTAGGGGGTCTCTAGATTACACCAAGTACTATTTTTTCAGTGTTTATATCCCTTTGAACTTCAACCCATAAGGTTTCAACATCCTTACCATCCGCACCCACAATTGCCTCTTTCACACTTGTCTTCAGATCAGTCCTCACATACAGGCACACACCACCACCTTTTATATTGACCCGGTCTTTCCTAAATAGTGTAAAACCCTCAATATTTACAGCCCAGTCATGTGAAGAGTCCAACCATGTCCCAGCCACACCAACTACATCTATCTGTTCTTCTAGTACCATAGCCTCCCCCATTTTTATAGCTAGACTTCTGGCATTTGTGAAAATACATTTTAAACTACTATTACCTGTAAAGTGAACATCTGGGATTTTTGGGTTACCTTGGTTGATGTTTGTATGTTACAGGTTCTTGTTACCAGCAGTTCTATTTTTCATCGGTGTATAGTTCTGTCGATTCTTCTACTTTCCTCACTAACACCAGCCCCCACTAAATCCCCACTATCCCCTCCTATATCCCAATCTCTATCTACACTATCTACCCCCTTATTTGTATGATCCCTCCCCCCAGATCCTTGTTTAAAAGCTCCTCCAGCCATCTAACCATTTTCCCCCCCAGAGCAGTTGCACCCTTCCCATTAAGGTGCAGCCCATCCCTACTGTAGAGCCTGTAACTAACCGAGAAGTCGGCCCAGTTCTACATGAACCCAAACCCTTCTTTCCTGCAACAGCTTCTAAGCCACTTATTTAACTCCCTAAGCTCCCATTGTCTCTCTGGTGATGCTTGTGGCACTGGTAGTATTTCTGAAAACACTACCTTGGAGGTTCTGGACTTAAGTTTCTCACCTAGTTCCCTAAAATCGTTTTTTAAGGACCTTCCATCTTCACTGACTTTGTCATTGGTGCTAATGTGTACCATAACCGCCGGGTCTTCCCCAGCCCCACCCATCCGATCCGCAATATGCCGAACCCGAGAACCCGGCAGACAACACACTGTTCTGCATTCACGGTTTCGGTGAGAGATGACCCTGTCTGTCCGCCTAATAATAGAGTCCCCTACCACCAGCATCTGCCTGACCTTTACTGCACTCCTTTTTCCATCCTTCCTGCAGCGGTCATCCTTCTGGTTGCTAGGACAAACGCCCTGCTGCAGTGTTGCTGGCCCTGGGCTTTCATCCCTTATATCAGCCAAACAGGCATATTTGCTAGGGCGTGCCAGCTCAGGACTAGCCTCCCTGGCACTTTTCTCTCTACCCCTTCTTCATACATTAACCCAACTGCTCACCTAATATTCCTGATCTTGCCCTCCTCCTCCCACCTCCATTTCACTGACCCCAGTCAGTGCCTGCACAGTGAGGTCTTAGCCTCTCTCCAGGTCTGCAATGCCCCTAAGTATTTCAAGCTGCTTATTAAGATCCAAGATCTGTGCTTCCAAATATGCAACGTGATTGCATCTAGTTCAATTGTATTTACCCTCGAAAGGCTCTTCAAGGCACGCATACATTGCACAGGACACACAATAAGTGGCATCGTCCAGGGAGTAGTGATGAGCGAGCATGCTCGGCCGAATACCTGTTCGGCTCAAGCATCACTATGCTCGGCAGATCCGAGTGCTCGGCCGAATAATTCGGGTGCTCAAACACAATTTAATATAATGGAAGTAAATGGGAGAACCCCAGGCAGCCTCTGCTCGGAAGACAAGAGGGTTTCTGGTTCATAAAAAAGGTTAGAAATTGATGGAAACCCCATCAAAAAGGTTTAGCAACAGCATTAAGAGGATAGTTGGATGCATCTTAGACTCCTATTATGTACGACATACAACCACACAAAAGCTATATGCCAAAAGCCAGGCATGTACAAGCCATTCATCTATCCATGAGACAGATAACAGGAAGCATACCTTACAATGGCAGCCTTGTGCACTATGAGATATTGCAAACCAGCTCTCATCTGACTGAGAAACAGTAAACCTCAAAGTTATTTTCCATCTGTTGGATGGCTTGGGTAGACCTGCACACCTATATCAATATCATTAGTGTGACAAAAAGTTTTCTGATTGTCCTAACATAATATTCAATAACCTTTCTTTACAGTTTTGTTATGTAAAAACTAATTTTCATAAACATGGGCATATGGGAAAGACATGCAAATGAGTAGAATCTGCCTTGTTTTTCAGCTATCATGAGACTATTAAAACCAATAGATGGCGCTATTGAGTTATGAATAGAGCCCTCTATTGGTTTCACAGTCTTATAACAAGACAAATATTCTTGTCAGAAGACTATGAAACCAATAGCGGGCGCTATTGAGTTATGAACAGCGCCCTCTATTGGTTTCACAGTCTTATGACGAGACAAATATTCTTGTCATAAGACTATGAAACCAATAGAGGGCACTATTCATAACTCAATAGCGCCCTCTATTGGTTTCATAGTCTTCTGACAAGAATTTTAGACTGAGTCTTATGACAAGCTTATTAGTGTAGCCTGTTCCATGGAAAATTCGCGATTAGAATATTCACGATCAACACTAGGATGATATCTGACACTGGGAAAGCTGGGTAATAACTCGCGATCTACACTGAGTGATTACCCAGCTTTTCCAGTGTCAGATATTATCACTGACTAGAATATTCGTAATATATCTGTTTATGGTTCTCCACATTAATTAAGAATGTGGTGACAGACATATCTTTATAATACAATTTAAGTAGAATAGAGTAGGAATTAATGAGATAAATGATTTAGTAACTGTCTTGAAAATTGAAAATTTGTGCAATTAGAGTATTAGTTAATCTAATTTATACCTTCCAGTGACTTGTCTATCTTACAGGAATAAAGTATTTTTAGAAAATTACTAAAGAAAAATAAGTCTTTGATTTAACCTTTGAAAGCTTTATCCTCTTCTGGAGATTACATGGTAGACCTTACTTTATGAAATTCTGAATTCTTTTGTAAGAAAGGTTCTTAGGATTTGAGTTTAGATTTTTTTTTTCCATACGTATGAGATGATACAACTATCATAGGATGTATGTAGAGGTAAGGATCTAGTGTCATGTCTTAACACCCCTTTAATGCATATTCATTCTCTTCCCATCTGGTATTTTTGTACTCATTCAGGTCATACTGTCATAATATAAATTTACCAAAGATAGAATTTGTAATGAAGATATAACTGTGTATCTCATGTGAGGGAAGTTCTTTTTATAACTAAACCAACTGGATAAAACTAAAATTGATGTTGGGGTGTTACCCAAGGATTGATCTATCAAAAACGAACACTGCCAAAGCTGTAAAAAATTCAAGCTTAAATACTTCACAATTATGGCATACAAGTAGAGTTGAGCGAACACCTGGATGTTCGGGTTCGACGAGTTCGGCCGAACTTTCGAAAAATGTTCGGGTTCGGGATCCGAACTCGACCCGAACTTCATCCCGAACCCGAACCCCATAGAAGTCAATGGGGACCCGAACTTTTGGGCACTAAAAAGGCTGTAAAACACACCCGGAAAGGGCTAGAGGGCTGCAAAAGGCAGCAAAATGTAGTTAAATCCCCTGCAAACAAATGTAGATAGGGAAATGATGAGTTAACATAAAATAAATAAAAATTAAACAATATTAATTGGAGTGAGGTCCCATAGCACAGAATCAGGCTTCAAGTCACCCACCAATGGAGAAGGTCACTTACTATTATTTTGACCACAGCACCCAGACAAAGGAGAGAGGTCCCACAGCAGAGAACCAGGCATCATATCACCCACCACAGGAGTAGGCCACCATTTAGTTACTTTGACCCCTACACCCAGACGGAGGAGAGAGGTTACACAGCAGAGAATCAGGCATTTAGATCACCCACCACAGGAGTAGGCCACCATTGAATCAGACCCCGGCAACCATGTCAGATGGCACAAGCATAAGCTTTATATCAATCAGCACAGGAGAAGGCGACTTTGACAGACTTTGACCCCTACACCCGGACGGAGGAGAGAGGTTTCAAAGCAGAGAATCAGGCATTTAGATCACCCACCACAGGAGTAGGCCCCAATTTAATGGGACCCCGGCAACCATGTCAGATGGCACAACCATCAGCTTCATATCAATCAGCACAGGAGAAGGCGACTTTGAAAGACTTTGACCCCTACACCCAGACGGAGGAGAGAGGTTTCACAGCAGAGAATCAGGCATTTAGATCACCCACCACAGGAGTAGGCCCCCATTGAATCAGACCCTGGCAACCATGTCAGATGGCACAACCATCAGCTTTATATCAATCAGCACAGGAGAAGGCGACTTTGAAAGACTTTGACCCCTACACCCAGATGGAGGAGAGAGGTTTCACAGCAGAGAATCAGGCATCATATCAACCACCACAGGAGAAGCCACCATTTAGTTACTTTGACCCCTGCACCCAGGAAGAGGAGAGAGGCACCACAGCACATATTCTGGCATCATATCAGCCACCACAGGAGAAGCCACCATTGAGTTACTTTGACCCCTGCACCCAGGAAGAGGAGAGAGGCACCACAGCACATATTCTGGCATCATATCAGCCACCACAGGAGAAGCCACCATTGAGTTACTTTGACCCCCGCACCCAGGAAGAGGAGAGAGGCACCACAGCACATATTCTGGCATCATATCAGCCACCACAGGAGAAGCCACCATTGAGTTACTTTGACCCCTGCACCCAGGAAGAGGAGAGAGGCCCCACAGCACATATTCTGGCATCATATCAGCCACCACAGGAGAAGCCACCATTTAGTTACTTTGACCCCTTCACCCAAACAGAGGAGAGAGGTTCCACATCAGAGAATCAGGCATCATATCAACCACCACAGGAGTAGGCCACAATTTAATGGGACCCCGGCAACCATGTCAGATGGCACAACCATCAGCTTCATATCAATCAGCACAGGAGAAGGCGACTTTGAAAGACTTTGACCCCTACACCCAGATGGAGGAGAGAGGTTTCACAGCAGAGAATCAGGCATTTAGATCACCCACCACAGGAGTAGGCCCCCATTGAATCAGACCCTGGCAACCATGTCAGATGGCACAACCATCAGCTTTATATCAATCAGCACAGGAGAAGCCACCATTGAGTTACTTTGACCCCTGCACCCAGGAAGAGGAGAGAGGCCCCACAGCACATATTCTGGCATCATATCACACACCACAGGAGAAGGCCTCTTTCAGTGATTTAGGCCTTTGGACCCAGACAGAGGAGAGAGGTCAGAGATTAGCTTCATATCCCCCAGCACAGCAGAAGACCGCTTTATTTGACTTAGGCCTCAGCACCCAGACAGAAGACAGAGGTAGCATGGCAGAGGTTATGGCTTCATGTCACCCGTTAGTTTAACCGGCCACTTTCATCTGGTTAGGCCCCGGCGCCCAGACAGAGAAGAGTTTCATTCAACTGTGGGTTTCATAAAATTTGTATGAAATAAAGAAGTGGCCCGTAGCACAACAAGACATGTTTTAGGCAGTTAATAAGGACTACTCTGCACAAGGGAGGGACAGGTCCTGTGGGATCCATGCCTGGTTCATCTTTATGAAGGTCAGCTTGTCCACGTTGGCTGTGGACAGGCGGCTGCGCTTGTCAGTAATGACGCCCCCTGCCGTGCTGAATACGCGTTCAGATAAAACGCTGGCCGCCGGGCAGGAAAGCACCTCCAAGGCATAACATGCTAACTCTGGCCACGTGGACAATTTCGAAACCCAGTAGTTGAATGGGGCCGAACCATCCGTCAGGATGTGGAGGGGTGTGCAGACATACTGTTCAACCATGTTAGTGAAATGCTGCCTCCTGCTAACACGTTCCGTATCAGGTGTCGGTGCAGATAGCTGTGGCGTGGAGACAAAACTTTTCCACATTTCTGCCATGCTAACCCTGCCCTCAGATGAGCTGGCCGTGACACAGCTGCGTTGGCGACCTCTTGCCACTCCTCTGCCTTCACCTTCCACCTGTTCCCCTGTGACATGTGGGAATGCTCTCAAGAGCGCCTCTATCAGCGTGCGCTTGTACTCGCGCATCTTACGGTCGCGCTCCAGTTCAGGAATTAAAGTGGGCACATTGTCTTTATACCGGGGATCCAGCAGGGTGGCCACCCAGTAGTCTGCACACGTTAAAACGTGGGCAACTCTGCTGTCGTTGCGCAGGCATTGGAGCATATATTCGCTCATGTGGGCCAGGCTACCCATGGGTAAGGACAAGCTGTCCTCTGTGGGAGGCGTATCGTCATCGTCCACCGTATCCCCCCAGCCACGCACCAGTGATGGGCCTGGGCTGCCACCCCGCTGTGAACTTGCGTCATCCTCGTCCCCCTCCACCTCCTCCTCCTCATCCTCCTCGTCCTCCAGTACAGTGCCTTGGCTGGCGACTTGTGAACCTGTCCTCTGCTGCTTAAACAAACCTCCCTCTGAGCCACTTCGAACAGACTGGCCCGAAAGTGTTAGAAACGAGCCCTCATCCTCCTCCTCCTCCTCCACCTGGGCCACCTCCTCTAACATCATTGCCCTAAGTGTTTTCTCAAGGAGACATAGAAGTGGTATTGTAACGCTGATAACAGTGTCATCGCCACTGGCCATGTTGGTGGAGTACTCGAAACAGCGCAGCAGGGCACACAGGTCTCGCATGGAGGCCCAATCATTGGTGGTGAAGTGGTGCTGTTCGGCAGTACGACTGACGCGAGCGTGCTGCAGCTGAAACTCCACTATGGCCTGCTGCTGCTCGCACAGTCTCTCCAGCATGTGCAAGGTGGAGTTCCACCGGGTGGGCACGTCGCATATGAGGCGGTGAGCGGGAAGGCCGAAGTTCCGCTGTAGCGCAGACAGGCGAGCAGCGGCAGGATGTGAACGGCGGAAGCGCGCACAGACGGCCCGCACTTTATGCAGCAGCTCTGACATGTTGGGGTAGTGGTGAATGAACCTCTGCACCACCAAGTTCAGCACATGCGCCAGGCAAGGGATGTGCGTCAAACCGGCTAGTCCCAGAGCTGCCACGAGATTTCGCCCATTATCGCATACCACGTGGCCTGGCTTGAGGCCCACCGGCAGAAACCACTCGTCGGTCTGTTGTTCAATACCCCGCCACAACTCCTTTGCGCTGTGGGGCCTGTCCCCCAAACATATGAGTTTCAGAATGGCCTGCTGACGTTTACCCCGGGCTGTGCTGAAGTTGGTGGTGAAGGTGTGTGGCTGACCGGATGAGCTGGTGGAAGCAGTGGAGGAGGAAGCCGAGTAGGAGGAGGAGGCAACAGGAGGCAGAGAATGATGCCCTGCGATCCTAGGGGGCGGAAGGACGTGCGCCAAGGAACTGTCCGCCGGGGGCCCAGCCGCCACTACATTCATCCAGTGTGCAGTTAGTGAGATATAGCGTCCCTGGCCGTGCTTACTGGTCCACGTATCTGTGGTTAGGTGGACCTTGCCACAAATGGCGTTGCGCAGTGCACACTTGATTTTATCGGACACTTGCATGTGCAGGGAAGGCACGGCTGTCTTGGAGAAGTAGTGGCGGCTGGGAACCACATACTGCGGGACAGCCATGGCCATCAGCTGTTTGAAGCTGTCTGTGTCCACCAGCCGGAATGACAGCATTTCAAAGGCCAGCAGTTTAGAAATGCTGGCGTTCAGGCCAAGGGCTCGAGGGTGACTCGGGGGGAATTTGCGCTTCCTCTCTAAGGTTTGAGATATTGAGAGCTGAACGCTGCTGTGTGATATAGTGGAGACGCTAGTTGACGGTGGCGGTGGTGGTGGTGTCGGTGGCACATCCTCTGTTTGCTGCTCGGCAGGTGGCAACATTCCTCTCGAGGCGGAAGCCGAGGCAGCAGCGGTAGAGGGAGCAGGGGGAGCCTCAGCGAGTGCCTGGTTTTTAAGGTGTGTACCCCACTGCAGTTCATGCTTTGCATGTAGATGCCTGGTCATGCAGGTTGTGCTGAGGTTCAGAACGTTAATGCCTCGCCTCAGGCTCTGATGGCAGAGCGTGCAAGTCACTCGGGTCTTGTCGGTAGGACATTGTTTAAAGAAGTGCCATGCCAGGGAACTCTTTGAAGCTGCCTTTGTGGGGCTGGGTCCCTGTTGGCGATGTCCAGTAGCAGGCGAACTCTGGGGGCGGCGGCTCGTCTGCTTTGGCCCCCTGCTCCCTCTTTGGCTTCGCTGTTGTCTCGGTCTCACCACTACCTCTTCCTCTGAACTGTGAAAGTCATCGCCACGACCTTCAGTCCATGTGGGGTCTAAGACCTCATCGTCCTCTGCATCGTCTTCCACCCAGTCTCCCTCCCTGACCTCCTCCTGTTCAGTCTGCACACTGCAAAAAGACGCGGCAGTGGGCACCTGTGTTTCGTCATCATCAGAGAGTCGGTGACTCTGCTGTGGTGGTATTCCCATGTCCTCTTCATCTGGAGACATAAGTGGTTGTGCGTCAGTGCATGGTATGTCTTCCTCCACTGGGGAAGGGCTAGGTGGACGCCCCTGGGAAACCCTGGAAGCAGAGTCTTCAAACAGAAGAAGAGACTGCTGCATAACTTGTGGCTCAGACCGTTTCCCTGATATGCTTGGGGGTGATGTGACAGACTGATGGGCTTGGTTTTCAGGTGCCACCTGTGCGCTTTCCGCAGAAGACTGGGTGGAAGACCATGTGGTGAACGTGCTGGAAGCACTGTCGGCCACCCAATCGATTAATGCCTGTACCTGCTCAGGCCTTACCATCCTAAGAGCGGCATTGGGCCCCACGAGATATTGCGGTACATTCTGCCGGCTAGTTGAGGGAGTTCGTTCCCTACTGTGTGCGCCTGGGGCCGAACGGCCACGTCCTCTACCAGCAACAGAGGCTCCACGGACACCACCACGACCGCGTCCTCGTCCCTTAATAGTATTTTTCTTCATTGTTGCGATTCAACTCGCACCACAATGAAATATATTATTTTTTATAAGCAAAATCCCCTCACTGGAATACTTTCAGTCTTTTGACTGTATGGATTACAGATGGAATGACTGTTATATGTGAGTACCGCTTTCTTTGACAGATTCTAGTATGGGTACATATATGTTTTCCCAACCCCAGCACATTAGTTTGCTAATTCCAGATGTATGAAACGCAGGCCTAACTGTATCTAGTATATTGAACGCCAGATAAACTAACTTGGCCTTTTTTAAATAAAAAAAAAATTCCCTCACTGGAATACTTTCAGTCTTTTGACTGTATGGATTACAGATGGAATGACTGTTATATGTGAGTACCGCTTTCTTTGACAGATTCTAGTATGGGTACATATATGTTTTCCCAACCCCAGCACATTAGTTTGCTAATTCCAGATGTATGAAACGCAGGCCTAACTGTATCTAGTATATTGAACGCCAGATAAACTAACTTGGCCTTTTTTAAATAAAAAAAATTCCCTCACTGGAATACTTTCAGTCTTTTGACTGTATGGATTACAGATGGAATGACTGTTATATGTGAGTACCGCTTTCTTTGACAGATTCTAGTATGGGTACATATATGTTTTCCCAACCCCAGCACATTAGTTTGCTAATTCCAGATGTATGAAACGCAGGCCTAACTGTATCTAGTATATTGAACGCCAGATAAACTAACTTGGCCTTTTTTAAATAAAAAAAATTCCCTCACTGGAATACTTTCAGTCTTTTGACTGTATGGATTACAGATGGAATGACTGTTATACGTGAGTACCGCTTTCTTTGACAGATTCTAGTATGGGTACATATATGTTTTCCCAACCCCAGCACATTAGTTTGCTAATTCCAGATGTATGAAACGCAGGCCTAACTGTATCTAGTATATTGAACGCCAGATAAACTAACTTGGCCTTTTTTAAATAAAAAAAATCCCCTCACTGGAATACTTTCAGTCTTTTGACTGTATGGATTACAGATGGAATGACTGTTATATGTGAGTACCGCTTTCTTTGACAGATTCTAGTATGGGTACATATATGTTTTCCCAACCCCAGCACATTAGTTTGCTAATTCCAGATGTATGAAATGCAGGCCTAACTGTATCTAGTATATTGAACGCCAGATAAACTAACTTGGCCTTTTTTAAATAAAAAAAAAATTCCCTCACTGGAATACTTTCAGTCTTTTGACTGTATGGATTACAGATGGAATGACTGTTATATGTGAGTACCGCTTTCTTTGACAGATTCTAGTATGGGTACATATATGTTTTCCCAACCCCAGCACATTAGTTTGCTAATTCCAGATGTATGAAACGCAGGCCTAACTGTATCTAGTATATTGAACGCCAGATAAACTAACTTGGCCTTTTTTAAATAAAAAAAATTCCCTCACTGGAATACTTTCAGTCTTTTGACTGTATGGATTACAGATGGAATGACTGTTATATGTGAGTACCGCTTTCTTTGACAGATTCTAGTATGGGTACATATATGTTTTCCCAACCCCAGCACATTAGTTTGCTAATTCCAGATGTATGAAACGCAGGCCTAACTGTATCTAGTATATTGAACGCCAGATAAACTAACTTGGCCTTTTTTAAATAAAAAAAAAATTCCCTCACTGGAATACTTTATGTCTTTTCACTGTATGGATTACAGGTGGACTGGTATTAGTAGGGGTGACACAAGCACACCCAAGTCCCTGATGTAGGATTTCTATGGCACAGACCACTATTACAAGTGATTAATGGACGTTGGGAGAGATTGTGCTGCAGCACTAGTCCCAAGATGGCCGCCGCCTATCAGCCCAGTAACATGTGCCACAAAATGGTCTGCACAACCTTTAAAAAAAATAGCCTTGGACTGTGCTGCTAAATCGCTATTGGTCTGAATCCCAGGTGTAGATGTCTGACTTGTTTGGAGCTTTGGAATGCACACTGTGGCAGCTTCTGCTGCAGCACTACAAGTCGCAAAATGGCGGCCGGCGGTCAGCCCAGGTACATGTGGATGGAAAAATCACTCTGGCCACTCTAAAAATAGCCAATCCCTATCAAAAAAGCAGCTCAGCTGCAGTTGTTCAGATGAATCACAGGTGGAGGAGAGAAATTTGCTTCCAGTTATTCAATTATCCCTGCCTATTCTCGCCCTAGCATCAGCTGCGTCTATCCCTGTTCTATTCACATCGGGAGTGAGCACGTCCCGACGTGCGCACAAGCTTATAAAGAGGCTGAGTCACATGCTGCACTTGGCCAATCACAGCCTTGCCAATAGTAGGCATGGCTGCGATGGCATCTTAGGGCAAGTAGTATGATGCATGTTGATTGGCTGCTTTGCAGCCTTTCAAAATGCGCCAAAATACATGCCGAACGACGAACCCGAACCCGAACTTTTACGAAAAAGTTCGGGTTCGGGTCCGTGTCACGAACACCCCAAAATTCGGTACGGACCCGAACTATGCTCGAACTGTTCGCTCAACACTACATACAAGCAAAACTAAAATTGCCAGATATTAACCATTAGATGCTCTGTTCCTGACAGATAGCTGGGTCTTATATAACACCTTCTATTGTCATGCCCATGTGTTGTCCCCTCAGTTGCACTCTGTGATTGGGCCATGATTAGATGATGGTGAACGAATGCTCACAGCGCATAATTGTAAAGATGGGACTATGGCAAATATAATTTCACTGTTCTAGGCTCTATATGAATTTATATATTTTAAGAATTGATGTAGAACAGAAGACTATTACCATCCTTAGGAACCATAGATAAATCTATAAGATTGTCTATAAATGGTGGAGCTCTTTCTGACATCCTTAAGGAGGACAAAAGATTTGTGATTTTTGTCCTGTATGCAGATATGCTCTATTGTTTTTTTAATGACATCTGCTATTTCATCCATGAGTAGATGTCAAAGGACACAAAATGTTAATCTGAAAGATGACATATAATTCATTTTTAACCCCTTAGTGACCAAGCCTGTTTGGACCTTAATGACCAAACCAAATTTTGGAAATCTGACGTGTCATTTTAGCTTAGAATAACTTTGTAACGGTTTTGCACATCAAAGTAATTCTGACATTGTTTTCTTGTCACATATTGTACTTTACTTAGGTGGTAAAATTCTACCGATAAAATATGCGTATCTTTATTAAAAAAGTGAAAATCTATGAAAATTTGTAAAAATTTGCACATTTTCCTATTTTCAACTGCAATATTTCGCATACATACATAAATACTATTCAATATTTTTATCCGAAATATATTTCCACATCTTTACTTTATTTTGGCTGCACTTACAATTTTTATTTACTTTTTTATTTTTATTTAGGAGACTTAAAATTTTAACATAAATTTTTTTAAATTTTAAGTACAGATTTTTTTTTGCAACAAGCCAAGTTTGCAGAGGCTTATAAGTGTCAGAATAATAGAACCTCCCAAAAGTGAACCCATTTTAAAAACTAGGCCCCTTAACGTATTTATCTATGAGTGTAATGAGTTTTTTGACCCACAATTTGACCCACAAGGTGAAAAAAAAATTATTTTAATTTTTTTAGGCAAAAGTATTAATTTAAAGACATATTTTTCCTACAGAGCACATGAAAATGAAGATGTACACCCCAAAATGTACACCCCGTTTCTCCTGTCTTCAGAAATACCCCCATTGTGGCCCTAATCTTATGTCTTGACAAACGGCAGGGCCCAAACATAAAGGAGCACCCAGTTGTTTTCAGAACACAACATTTGCTTGAAAATGGTTCAGGCCCAATTGCACACTTGTAATGGCGTTGAGCTGCCAAAACAATATAAAACCCCAATAATGGACCCCATTTTGAAAACTAGACCCCCTAAGGTATTCATCTAGGGTTGTAGTGAGCATTTAGACCCCCTAGATTTTTGTAGAAATTAATGCAAAGCAGGCGGAATTTTTTTTTTTAAATTTTTTACACAAAAGTGTACATTTAAAGACAGATTTTTTTCTACAGAGCACATAAAAATGAAGATGTACACTCCAAAATGTATCACCCCATTTCTCCTGTCTTCAGAAATACCCCCATTGTGGCCCTAATCTTATGTCTTGACAAACGGCAGGGCCCAAACATAAAGGAGCACCCAGTTGTTTTCAGAACACAAAATTTGCTTGAAAATGGTTCAGGCCCCATTGCACACTTGTAATGGCGTTGAGCTGCCAAAACATTAGAAAACCCCCATAATGGACCCCATTTTGAAAATGAGACCCCCTAAGGTATTCATCTATGGGTGTAGTGAGCATTTAGACCCCCTATTTTTTTGTAGAAATGAATGCACAGCAGGCGGGAAAAAAATATTTTTCATTTTTTACACAAAAGTGTCAATTTAAAGACAGTTTTTTTTCTACAGAACACATGAAAATGAAGATGTACACTCCAAAATGTATCACCCTGTTTCTCCTATCTTCAGAAATACCCCCATTGTGGCCCTAATCTTATGTCTTGACAAACAGCAGGCCCAAACATAAAGGAGCACCCAGTTGTTTTCAGAACACAAAATTTGCTTGAAAATGGTTCAGGCCCCATTGCACACTTGTAATGGCGTTGAGCTGCAAAATGATAGAAAACCCTTATAAATGACCACATTTTAAAAACTAGATCCCTTACAGTTGAGAAGTGAAGCTTAGCATTTATAAGGGAGGCAGATTTCTAAAAAGGCATTTGCGTGTACATATGACTATGTCTCGCCAAACTGAAAAAAAAGGGAAAAAAAACCGGAACTGTAGTGAAAGGCAACAAATCCAAGAAAACAGAGCAACATGTCTCCAGCTATGTTGCAAATTCCAGTTTGTTCACAAGATACAAGAACACGGATAGGGCTGTAATGACAAGCTGGCACTCAAGGATAGTGACTGGTCGTACAACGTCTCTTTAGCCCCATCAATCCCTATATGAGAGACGAACGTGCTAAGTGACACGGCGCACCATAACAGGCCCCTGCCCGGCAAGGTAGAAACCGCTATGCACACAATCAACCAGTCACCTACAGAGTATATAAAGGGACAGTGTCCAGAACCGTCTGTAGGACCAGTAATGGATCACTAATTCCCAAAATTATGTCATTATTTCTAGACGTGTTGTGGGGTGTCCACAAAAAAAATTCTTAATAAAGCCCTTAGTGTACTGGTGAGGAACAACTCAATCATTAGAGATCCTCCAAATAAAAAAATATCATGCCAATATCACGATACAGTAATGTGAATGGAATTAACAGCTTTGTGTGGCAGGACATAGTCCTAAAAAATGAAATTAGGAAAATTAAGGAAACAAATCAGAAAAGGTAAAATTTGTTCCAATGTCTGAAAAAAAAATTAGTTCTACGACCCATCCCAAAGGGATCCCTCCCTCCCTGGAAAGCCCACAAACTAAACAGAAAATGAGAATAAATTGAATTCCTGAAACCCCCGTTCTTTTTGGTATTAAATAAAATTAATAATTCGCAACCATATGGTACGTTTCAAAACAGGGGTAATTACAGAGGCCTGGTTGTGATGGGCAACTGGGGCAGTAAATCCGGGTGTCCCTCCTCCTTCCATGTTTGCTACACACCCGGCATCTTTTCTGTGGATAAGTTTTGCTGGTAGTGGCAGGGACAGGGTGAGGGAAATGGCGTTCTGAAAGCCTTCGAACGTTCTCTGATTCGAAGGCTTTCCCAGGTGCGGGGGACTCAAACAGGAGACTCTCAACCACCTTCTCCTGGTACTCGAGGAAGTTGAGGTTTCCCTGGGACTTTTTAAATAAGATAAAACTATTGTAGGTAGCAATCTGAATGAGGTAGATTGCTACCTTTTTATACCAGGCCCTGTTTTTTCGCTTAACCAGGTAGGGATGAAGCGCCTGGTCCGAGAGGTCTACACCTCCCATAAATTTATTGTAGTCTGTCACACAGACTGGTTTGTGCTTGTCCGCCGTAGCCCCCCTCTCCCTAACTGCCACTGTGGTGTCTGCATGCAAGGTGGTCAGCATGTAGACATCCTTCCTGTCCTTCCACTTCACGGCAAGCAGCTGGTCACTGGCGAGGGCGAAGGATGTTCCTTTCTCCAAACGTTTGGAGACCAGCGGTTCTGGGTATCCAACTCTATTTTTGCGGACTGTCCCACAAGACCCTGTGTTTGCAGCATGGAGGGATTTATAAAGGGGTATACTGGTATAAAAATTATCTGTGTACACATGGTACCCTTTGTGCAGGAATGGCGCCAATAAATCCCACACAATTTTGCCTGATGTTCCAATATCTTCGGGGCAGCCTGGGGGGTTAAGTTGGGAGTCTCTGCCCTCATAAATAGACAGACCACAGGTGTAGCCGGTTGTGCTCTCGCACACCTTATACAATTTTACCCCATATCTGACACGCTTGGAGGGAATATATTGACGGAAGGAAAGGCGGCCTTTAAAACTAAAAAGGGACTCATCAACGGATAATTTTTTTTCATGGATATATAATTTCAAGAATAAATCTGTAAGGAGGGAAATAAGGGGTCTCAATTTATTTAGACGGTCGAAGACTGGGTCAGTTCTGGGGGGACTTGGGAATTGTCAGAAAAATGCATGAACCGCATTAGGATTTACAGCGGTTACGGGACATAACTGCTGCAAACACAGGGGTTGAGTGGACAGTACTCGCAGTCCAATAGGATCGGACACAGTTTATTTTTTTACGATGCCCATGTCCAGGGTAAGCCCCAATTTTTTATTTATTTCAGGAACACTTGTGGGGGTCCACCGTCTTAAATAAATAGACGTGGGCTTTTGTACAGCAAACTATGTGGCGTACAAATTAGTTTGCTGCACAATTAACTCAAGGACGTTATCATCCACAAATAAATGAAAAAAATCATAAGGTGTAAAATTGGCGACATCCACATTAATTTGGGGAGTGGATAAAAATTGGGGTACTTGGGGGGAAAATGAAGTGGCAGGAACCCACGTAGCAGAAGGGACGGGACCGCTGGGTGGAGAATGAGAGGAGGTGGCGACTTCTACCACCATAGGGCTATGGGGTCTGGGGATGGAATCGGAGTCTCCGCTATCTGAAAATATTTCCGCCTCTTAAGCGGTGTCAGATTCAGAGTGGTCAGAGCAGAGAAATTCATAGGCCTGCTCCGCACTTTTTTTCTGTCCAGCTCATTTTGTAGCCGCTGTCGTAGCCATTTTTTTTTCTGTCCAGCTCAGAAAGAAATTAAAATAACTGACCGTCCCTAATAGACTGGTAATGGACGGCAAATGACTGACACCCACCAACTCACTGGCACCCACCGACTGACTGACACCCACTGACTGCCAGTAACAGACGGACACAGGGTCCCTAATAAAGATAATTGACCGTCACTAATAGACGTCTGTCCTAGCTCTGTTTTGTAAATATAATGGATGTGATCTCCATGATAGGTTTATCATGGAAACCACATGATCAGGGACCATTATTATTGGTCCCTGATGGTTACAGTGCTGAAGGCAGACCTTAAGCACAGTAACCAGTGCGCATGTCTGCGCCATTTTATTTTATTTTTTTAATTAGATGTGGGAGGGGGGGGGCGCCCTAATAACTTTATTTAAAACACATCTGGGGCCATATTGCCCTGATCGGGGTGCTGGGGGATCCGATCGGGACATAATTTGAACTCAGGAGAGAGACCTTACTGAGAGCAGCTGTGAGCGGCAGCGGCCGGCTTTTAGTCTGCAAATGCGCCGGGCCGCCGCCATCTTTTTTGAGGGTAAGGGGGGTGAGGATCGGGACCCAGCTTAGGGCCAGAAGCGCTGGGGGACCCGATCGCTGCACCAGAGACTTTCTCCCTCCTCTCTTACATGAGAGGAGGGAGAAAGTTTAGTGCGGGCAGCTCCGCTGCCGGCATTTTCTGTGATCGCCATGATAAAGTGTATCACAGTGATCACGTGATCAGAGACCGCTTGTCACAGTCTCTGATCACTGCCCCGAGCCCTCAGCTACCTCCGGAAGCTGTGGGCACGGAGCTACAGGGCTTGATTTTATTGCTAACTTGGGCGGAAGTGCTGCTGTAAAAAGGCGGCGCTCCAGCCCAAGGCCCCTTAGTGACCGCCGTAAAAACACGTATGGGTGGTCACTAACGGGTTAGTAATGCTTTCATTGTTTCTCTTATATAGTCAACGTTTGATGTACTATTTATATTTTCTGGCAATAAAAAGTTTTACAATGGTATATGAAGGGGGGGGGGGGGCAGGGGTGGTGGTGTTAAACCTCTCCACTTGGCTGAATATGTAAAGGGAAACTTACTTACCTGATTCCCTGCCTTGGCTCCCTGCTCCTTCTCCTCCAGGTCTGTTCTTCATTTTTGCTCCTTCGCTGAAAACATCTAGCTTGACGCAGACTGCAGCCAATCACTGGTCGCAGCAGTGACGGCTCCCTTTATGTCATGACAAATAGTCACATGACACAATAGGATCCAGTCACCGCAAGGGCCAGTGATTGGCTGCAGGTGACATCAAACTGGATATTTTCAGAGAGAGAGCCCAGCAGAGCACTGCAGGCCTGGAGGAGATGATTAGGGAACCAGCGCCAGGATGCAGGTAAGTAGGCTTCTTTTTACAGGTTCAGCCAAGTGTGGGGTTCCCCAAACCCCCCATTCTTGTACAACCCCTTTAAAAAGTTTTGGGGAAAAAGTAAACACAGACTCAATAGGACAATCCCTGGGTGTGACAAAATATTCACTGCTATTGACACACTAAAATACGCTTACTTGAGCACATATAAATGATAGATAAAATGCAACACATATTTGAGAGACAGAAAAAAGCAAAATTACACTTCCACTGTGTGCGGCCAACCTATACATTGCCATTAATGCACTAAAATATAATTACTTGTTCACTTATAAACAGTACAACAATTGCAACAGAATTTTGGGAAAAATGGAACTTCCTCTAGGTGTGACAAAAATATACACTATTACTCTGCTTTAAGATGCACTAAAGTGCGCTTAATGTACACTGTAGAAAACTATAAGCTGTAGAAGCTTTGCAGCAGGTTTTTGAAAAGTAAAGGACACAATGGTGTAGCATATACCGCAAAACATATGCTGCTAGTAATGCTGGGAAATATGCCTATGAACTGTAGAAGCTTTGCAACAGGTTTTTGGACAAAAAGAGGCTGGCTCCTGCACATAAAAAAGAGTATTGTCTATTTAAAAGTTCATGTCTTATGGAGTACAACACATGAAGTTATGAGAAGCTCGAGCCCTGGCTACAGACACACAGTACACTAACTGCCCCTACCCTGTCCCTAATGAGAAAACCTGACTTTCTGCTTTGTAATTTAATCTACCTAACTAATTATATCTTCACAATCTCTATACTGTTATTGCAAGATCCTACAATGGCTGTGTTTAGTGGTTGTCTGTCACGTCACATCAGTGGAGTTCACAATGCTTTTGAGCTAATATACACCCTTTTAGACCAGCCAATATCCTCCTCCTTGATTGGCTGTCAGGCTGACTAGAAAGCGAATATGACTACAAAGTTTAAGCGTAAAATGGTAGGAGCTGTCTTGCATTATTCGGCCAAAGCCAGTCGCCAAAACGTTGGATTCACTTGGAAGAAGCGTTTTTCTAAAAATTCATGATGAATCTGATTCAGTTAGAATTGATTTGCTCATTTCTATTCTGCAATTCTCCATAGTCCCTATATAAGGGATAGTGGAAAGAGAAATATGAATCCGATGGTAATAGTAAGTAGCTCACAGGTTCCAAGTAGGACAGATTTTATTATACTTACACGGTTTACTCAGTAAAAAGCATAAAACAAGAAACATCTTTCATATAGGGACTATGAAGATTGAAGGACAAGATTTGTTTCCTGTAGCAACCCGGAGTTGCTTGATTTGTTTCGAATTGCCTTGTCATGGATTACGAGAAATCAGGTATACCCAGGCCACCCTGCCAAATCATATTCATTCCACTTGGTAGCCTAATCTCAGTGTGAAGGCTTGGAAGTTAAAGGGGTTATGCAGTTTTTTTAAACTGATGATCTATCCTCTGGATAGATCATCAGCATCTGATCAGCGGGGGTTCCGACACCCGGGACCCCTGCCGATCAGCTGTTTGAGAAGGCAGCGGTGCTGGCAGTAGTGCCGCAGCCTTCTCGCTGTTTACCGCAGGCCCAGTGGGGTCACGACTAGTATCAATGGCCTGGGTGGGGCTAAGCTCCATTCAATTGAACAGAGCTTAGCCCGCCCAGGTCATTGATACTAGTCGTGATGTCACTGGGCCTGCGGTAAACAGCGAGAAGCCCGCAGTGCTACTGCCAGCGTCGCTGCCTTCTCAAACAGCTGATCGGCAGGGGTCCCGGGTGTCGGACCTCCACCGATCAGATGCTGATGATCTATCCAGAGGATAGATCATCAGTTTAAAAAAACTGCAGAACCCCTTTAAACTGCAGGAAGATTGTAGGGAGAGTGTATTGCCATGTGCATTATGTCATAGTCCGCCCACATTCATAGTAAATTTGTTCTGTAGATAATGTGCTTTCATTATTACAGGAAGGTGTAATTTATCGCCATCTACCGTGGGCCAAGATTCATAGCTAATCCTTTCTGTTAAACAAAAAGTAAAGCATACAGCACCCTTCAGTAAAGCAAAAAAATATATAATATATATAAATATATATATATATATATATATATATATATATATCTAAAAGCGCGTTCCTGCAGGAGCTTGTCCAAATGGCTACTTGGTGGAACAAAATAAAGAAATGGAGGCAGCGCCAATAAAGTAGTGGAAAAAAAGGTCTTTTAATGCATGTTGTGAGAGTCCAAACACATGATTTTTAATCCCTTCTGTTAGCTGTAGATTTACTGTGTGTCAGTATTACATGTCAATGTTAGTGTCAGGTCTAATTTATCACCATGGACTTAACTGAGCAGTGCACCAAGATTCAAATAGTGGCCCCATTACAGAGTGGGGAGGGTGGCAACAGCAGTGGCAGTAACAGTGACAATAGTGGCTCCATGACAGAGTGGGGAGGGTGGCAACAGCAGTGGCAGTAACAGTGACAGTAGGGGCCCTATGACATAGTGTGGATGGGGGGCAGAAGCAGTGTCAGTAAGGCTGTGTTCACATAACAGTTTTTTTCCCATTCTTCTGATCCATCAGAAGAACAGAAAACAATAAATAAAATAAAAAAACACAAATCCTATATTTTTAGAATCCATAAAGCCTGTTTCAAATGATCAAATATTTGGTCATTATTTTGCATCACTATTTGATCAGTAATTGTAAGCCAAAACCAGGAGTGGATCCAAAAAGATACAATGTACAGTCGTGGCCAAAAGTTTTGAGAATTACATAAATATTGGAAATTGGAAAAGTTGCTGCTCAAGTTTTTATAATAGCAATTTGCATATACTCCAGAATGTTATGAAGAGTGTTAAAATGAATTGCATAGTCCTTCTTTGCCATGAAAATTAACTTAATCCCAAAAAAACCTTTCCACTGCATTTCATTGCTGTTATTAAAGGACCTGCTGAGATCATTTCAGTAATCGTCTTGATAACTCAGGTGAGAATGCTGACGAGCACAAGGTTGGAGATCATTATCTCAGGCTGATTGGGTTAAGATGGCAGACTTGACATGTTAAAAGGAGGGTGATGCTTGAAATCATTGTTCTTCCATTGTTAACCATGGTGACCTGCAAAGAAACACGTGCAGCCATCATTGCGTTGCATAAAAATGGCTTCACAGGCAAGGATATTGTGGCTACTAAGATTGCACCTCAATCAACAATTTATAGGATCATCAAGAACTTCAAGGAAAGAGGTTCAATTCTTGTAAAGGCGGCTTCAGGGCATCCAAGAAAGTCCAGCAAGCGCCAGGATCGTCTCCTAAAGAGGATTCAGCTGCGGGATCGGAGTGCCACCAGTGCAGAGCTTTCTCAGGAATGGCAGCAGCAGGTGTGAGCGCATCTGCACGCACAGTGAGGCGAAGACTTTTGGAAGATGGCCTGGTGTCAAGAAGGGCAGCAAAGAAGCCACTTCTCTCTAAAAAACCATCAGGGACAGATTGATCTTCTGCAAAAAGTATGGTGAATGGACTGCTGAGGACTGGGACAAAGTCATATTCTCCGATGAAGCCACTTTCCGATTGTTTGGGGCATCTGGAAAAAGGCTTGTCCGGAGAAGAAAAGTTGAGCGCTAACATCAGTCCTGTGTCATGCCAACAGTAAAGCTTCCTGAGACCATTCATGTGTGGGGTTGCTTCTCATCCAAGGGAGTGGGCTCACTCACAATTTTGCCCAAAAACACAGCCATGAATAAAGAATGGTACCAAAACACCCTCCAACAGCAACTTCTTCCAACAATCCAACAACAGTTTGGTGAAGAACAATGCATTTTCCAGCACGATGGAGCACCGTGCCATAAGGCAAAAGTGATAACTAAGTGGCTCGGGGACCAAAACGTTGACATTTTGGGTCCATGGCCTGGAAACTCCCCAGATCTTAATCCCATTGAGAACTTGTGGTCAATCCTCAAGAGGCGGGTGGACAAACGAAAACCCACTAATTCTGACAAACTCCAAGAAGTGATTATGAAAGTCAGGAATTGGCCCAGAAGTTGATTGAGAGCATGACCAGTCGAATTGCAGAGGTCCTGAAAAAGAAGGGCCAACACTGCAAATACTGACTCTTTGCATAAATATCATGTAATTGTCGATAAAAGCCTTTGAAATGTATGAAGTGAGTGTAATTATATTTCACTACATCACAGAAACAACTGAAACCAAGATCTAAAAGCAGTTTAGCAGCGAACTTTGTGAAAACTAATATTTGTGTCATTCTCAAAACTTTTGGCCACGACTGTACATTAATAGAAATATTTGTATCTCTTCAGTGTTTTGGACCCACTCCTGCTTTTGGCTTACAAATACTGATGCAAAATACTGACTAGAGATCAGGGAATTTCTCAAAAATTTGATTCGGCCGGTCATCAGAATTTTTCAAAAAAATTTGGTTAGACCTGAATTTATCTGCGGCGAATCGCATTAAAAACAGCTATTTCCTGGCTGCAGAGAGCCTTTATAGTGGTGTAGAACACTGTGCCTTGCAGTAACACGCATAGGGAGTCTGCTGTGGTAGTGAAACAATACTGTGAGTCAGTATGACATGCAGCTGACAGGCGTCGCATTTAGAATCACTGCACACTTCACTTATTTGGGCAGTTACAGGGCCAAAACTGACCAAATAACTCAAGTGTGAACTCAGCCTTACAGGTCAATGTTAGCGTCAAGAAGAAGTGCACTCCTTTTACACCATCAGCAGCTGATTCCACATAGATTTCTACAGAACCTGTTCTATTAAACGCTTTTACAAGTAGAGCCCCCCCGAACAGAGTGGAGAGGGTGTCAGCAGTAAGTTTGTGTTGACGTCACAGATTATTTTGTCCTTCCTCTGATCCGTCAGAACAATAACTCCCAAAAAATGTATCCTGTCTGTGAAGCATTCGCCTTCACTCGGTCAGCATTTGGTCAGTAATCCATCAGTATTGCTAATGCCCAAAAAAAACAAGACAGGAGTGGATCCAAAACAGAGATGAAACGTGAATGGAATATTTGCATGTCTTCTGTGTTTTATACCCACTCCTGCTTTTGGCTACCAAATCATAACCCAATTCTGATGCAAAATAGGGACCATGTCATGCAGGCCTTACAGCTGTTACATAGACAGGATCCGTTGTGCGTCTCATTTTTCCTTCCTTCTGATAGATCAGAAGAAGGGTCAAATAAATTATGTCAGCCAGGCCGAAAGGCAAAATAGTGGCCCAGTCATGAAGTGGGGAGGGTGGGAACAGCATGAGAAGTCCACAGAGTGGCCCTATGACATAGTGGTGAGGTGGAAGCAGCATGAGGAGACGTTGTTCATCCCGTAGTCCTGACGACTGACAAATAACGTGGCCTCCTCAAAGGGCCTCAGCAAACGGCAGGTGTCACGCATGAACTGCCACTGGCTGACATTGATGTTACACAGGGGAGTACTCCTGCCCGCTTGGATCATCAAAAAAAATTGTTTATGTCCTTTCTCTGTTCATATAGTCAGTCCAACATATGGAGGGTGGAATTCTAACTGGTGGAAACGTCGCAAATCAGCCTACGTTCTGCCGCTCAAGAAGGGTGAGCTTTGCGGTGGCTGAAGTGCATGCAAAGTTTTCTCGCCATTTTTAGGATGTCTTGCAGATGGGTGGAAGACTTCAGGAACCGCTTGACAACCAGATTGAACACGTGTGCCATGCAGGGCGCATGGCTCAGCCCTCCTTGTCGCAGCGCCGACAACATGTTCTTCCCGTTGTCGGTCACCATAGTTCCGATTTTGAGTTGTCGCGGAGAAAGCCAGGATTCGATTTCTTGATGAAGGACAAGGAGCAGTTCCTCCCCTGTGTGACTCCGTTCACCCAGGCAAACGAGGTGCAGAACAGCGTGACACCGCCGTGCCCTGCACATGAGGTATGCTCGAGGGGCACTGTGAATTGTCCTTGCAGTGGAGGCTGAGGACACGGTGGACAATGAAGATGCAGAGGCGGACATTGTCGCAGGACCAATGGCATAAGAACGTGGAGGCGGAAGCGGCGTCACCTTGCCAATTTGCTGGTGTGGCTGTGCAGGAACCACATGCACCCAGTGGGCTGTAAAGGACATGTATTATGCCTGACCGTAGTTACAAGGACACCGACAGGCTTAAGGACTGGCCCACCTTCTGTTCTACATACGTGTGCAGGGCTGGTACTGCCTTTTTGGCAAAGAAATGACGGCTTGGGACTCTCCACCTAAGCTCGGCACAAGCCATCAGTTCTATGAAAGGCGCAGAGTCCACCACTTGGAAAGGGAGGGACTGCAGCACAAACAACTTGGCCAGGAGCACATTCAGCTTCTGCACCGTTGGATGCGTGCACACATACTGTTGTCTCTTGGCAATCGCTTCGGTGATCGATTGCTGACGGAATGACTGACGAGGAGTAGGAAGAGGAGCAGGAGCATCAGGACCAGCAGATGATGTGAAGTACAGACAGCTCCCTTCGGCTTAGGTGGGGGAGCCTTAACTGCCTGAAATCGGGTGCCTGCCACTGGGTGATGCAGCGGTTGCTGCGGCAGGCTGGACCACCACATTGGAGCCACGGTTCTCCCAGGCCACTTTATGTTGAGGCTGCACATGTTGACGCAGGGGCCATGCTGCCAACATTGGCACCCTGGCCACACTTCACCTTCTGCCCACAAATTCTACAAAAATTGCCATGTTCATCTCCTCCTCTGGCTTAACAAAAAACTGGCACACCGCCGAGTAGGTGATTTTACCCCCAATACTCCACACTGACTGACTGCTACCGCTACTGCTTCCGTGAACCCTTGCACCCTACTTTCCGGGTGGGAGGCTCCTGCGAAGCTGATGGTCTACCCCAGAATGTTTGGCTCACGACCTCCCACTTCTGCCACCCTGCTGACTCCAGGCCACGCTAGCGACATGCTGGTTCTGTCGCTACCTCACGGGAAAGCTGCCACCCTCTTCTCTCGATGATGATAAAGCCCCTAATTCACCCAGCTCCCAAGTGCGATCAGCTACATCATCATCATCGAGTACTGTCTGCACATCACTGATGTCCTCCTCAACGGTCTCTGGGTCAGGAGCCTGACTGCTTTCAACACCAGCTCCCACGCCACTCTCCTCATCACTACTTGCTCGCCTATTGGAGGAAGCGGCGGATGTCTCCTCCACATCTTGGCTGGCCAGTAGCTGTTGAGTGTCCTCTAGTAGCTCGTCCTCGCTATATAGTGGAGCTGTGCCCACAGCATATAATACTTCTCTGGCTGAGGGAACAGAAAAGGACAGAGGCAGATTGAGGACAGGTGAGGGTACAGGGCCTGCTCCCGTGCAATGCTATCTAAGGGATGTGTCTGACGAACCCACTGACTCTTGGCTGGATGCTTGACAAAGGCTGTTTAAGCCGAAACGTTGCATCCGGATTAAATTCCATTACTTTCGATGTGCTGTCTCCAGTTTTTTGTTTTTTTCATCTTTTTGGTTTGTAAGTACATTGGATTTGGGGCTTTTTTTTTACCAACCCCTGGAGACGTGCACCCACCACATTGATACCAAGGAGTGCTGTTCGTCCCTGTTTGCTCCTCTTGGCTGGGGGTGTCTGATGTCACTTGGGACGAAGTGGATGACCGGGTCAACCATTCAAGAAACGCTGGGTTGCTGGTGAAGACACGACCCCTAGATGACACCGGGAGCTCAGGCCTCTCGCTGCGACTCCTGCTGCCATGTCGCCTTACTCTGCTGCGACCTGTGCCTGCGCCATAAAAATTTAGGCCTCTGCCATTTCCCTGTGAAGGGCCTGGCACTTCTCTGTCTGACATACTGTTAGGTCAAATAAATAAATTAAGGGAAATTAAAACACCCCAAAAAAGTCTGTAATTTTCTCACTTCACCACACAACGGCTAATAAGCCATTTTTTCCCCCACTAATACTTGCCAAAAAGGGCTTTAGAACATATAACTGCACTGCTGAACGGCAAATAGGCCCTTTTTTCCCCCCACTTATACATGCCACAAAAGGCTTTAGAACATATATAACTGCACCGCTGAATGGCAAATATATATTTTTTTGCCATTAATACACGCCAAAAAGGGCTTTAGAACATATAACTACACTGCTGAACGGCAAATAATATCTTTTTTTGCCACTTATACACGCCAAAAATGGCTGTAATTTTCTCACTTCACCACACAACGGCAAATACTTGTTTTTGTGCCACTGATACACGCCAAAAAGGGCTTTAGAACATATAACTGCACCACTGAACGGCAAATATATATTTGTTTGCTACTAATACACTCCAAAAAGGGCTGTAATTTTCGCACTTCACCACACAAATGCAAATACTTTTTTTGTGCCACTAATACACGCCAGAAAGGGATTTAGAACATATAACTGCACCGCTGAATGGCAAATGTATATTTTTTTGCCACTAATACACACCAAAAAGGGCTTTAGAACATATAACTGGACCGCTGAATGGCAAATAGGCTCCTATTTGCTTCGACTTATACATGCCATAAAAGGCTTTAGAACATATAACTGCACCGCTGAACGGCAAATAATATATACACTGCTCAAAAAAATAAAGGGAACACTTAAACACCACAATGTAACTCCAAGTCAATCACACTCCTGTGAAATCAAACTGTCCACTTAGGAAGCAACACTGAGTGACAATCAATTTCACATGCTGTTGTGCAAATGGGATAGACAACAGGTGGAAATTATAGGCAATTAGCAAGACACCCCAATAAAGGAGTGGTTCTGGAGTGGTAACCACAGACCACTTCTCAGTTCCTATGCTTCCTGGCTGATGTTTTGGTCACTTTTAAATGCTGGTGGTGCTTTCACTCTAGTGGTAGCATGAGACGGAGTCTACAACCTACACAAGTGGCTCAGGTAGTGCAGCTTATCCAGGATGGCACATCAATGCGAGCTGTGGCAAGAAGGTTTGCTGTGTCTTTCAGCGTAGTGTCCAGAGCATGTAGGCGCTACCAGGAGACAGGCCAGTACATCAGGAGACGTGGAGGAGGCCGTAGGAGGGAAACAACCCAGCAGCAGGACCGCTACCTCTGCCTTTGTGCAAGGAGGAACAGGAGGAGCACTGCCAGAGCCCTGCAAAATGACCTCCAGCAGGCCACAAATGTGCATGCGTCTGCTCAAACGGTCAGAAACAGACTCCATGAGGGTGATATGAGGGCCCGACGTCAACAGGTGGGGGTTGTGCTTACAGCCCAACACCGTGCAGGACATTTGGCATTTGCCAGAGAACACCAAGATTGGCAAATTCGCCACTGGCGCCCTGTGCTCTTCACAGATGAAAGGAGGTTCACACTGAGCACATGTGACAGATGTGACAGAGTCTGGAGACGCCGTGGAGAACGTTCTGCTGCCTGCAACATCCTCCAGCATGACCGGTTTGGCATTGGGTCAGTAATGGTGTGGGGTGGCATTTCTTTGGAGGGACGCACAGCCCTCCATGTGCTCGCCAGAGGTAGCCTGACTGCCATTAGGTACCGAGATGAGATCCTCAGACCCCTTGTGAGACCATATGCTGGTGCGGTTGGCCCTGGGTTCCTCCTAATGCAAGACAATGCTAGACCTCATGTGGCTGGAGTGTGTCAGCAGTTCCTGCAAGACGAAGGCATTGATGCTATGGACTGGCCTGCCCGTTCCCCAGACCTGAATCCAATTGAGCACATCTGGGCATCATGTCTCGCTCTATCCACAGACTGTCCAGGAGTTGGCAGATGCTTTAGTCCAGGTCTGGGAGGAGATCCCTCAGGAGACCGTCCGCCACCTCATCAGGAGCATGCACAGGCGTTGTAAGGAGGTCATACAGGCACGTGGAGGCCACACACACTACTGAGCCTCATTTTGACTTGTTTTAAGGACATTACATCAAAGTTGGATCAGCCTGTAGTGTGTTTTTCCACTTTAATTTTGAGTGTGACTCCAAATCCAGACCTCCATGGGTTAAAAATTTGATTTCCATTTTTTTATTTTTGTGTGATTTTGTTGTCAGCACATTCAACTATGTAAAGAACAAAGTATTTCAGAAGAATATTTAATTAACTCAGATCTAGGATGTGTTATTTTTGTGTTCCCTTTATTTTTTTGAGCAGTGTATATTTTTTTACCACTAATACATGCCAGAAAGGGATTTAGAGCATATAACTGCACCGCTGAACTGCAAATATATATTTTTTTGCCACTAATACACTCCAAAAAGGGCTGTAATTTTCTCACTTCACCACACAACGGCTAATAAGCCCTTTTTTTCCTACTACTGCAAGCCAAAAAATGCTTTAGAACATATAACTGCACCGCACAAGGGCAAATAAGACGTAAAAATATTTCCTTGTAATAAACCCTGTTAATACCTGTATCAAACAGCACTTGCACCCCAATAACAAGAATGGTTTGATGGAATTAAAGAGCTGTAAAATGGCAATTTGGATACGCAGTCAGTGAAGCAAGGTGTATCAGGAATGTTCCTATTACCCAGGCTGTAAACTCCCCTACTGAACCGTGTTCGGCTTCAATACTGTGGAATGATTCCTCGCTATCCGTTCACTGAACTTCTATACAGCAAAATAAAAGTTTTAAAGTCTTTTCTACTAGAGTTGAGCGAACCCGAACTGTAAAGTCCGGGTTCGTACCGAACTTCAGGAGTTTTGGACCCCGGACCCGAACCCGAACATTTCAGTAAAAGTTCGGGTTCGGTGTTCGGCGAGTTAATGGCGCTTTTTGAAAGGCTGCAGAGCAGCCAATCAACAAGCGTTTAACTCGTGTGCCATTAGAAGCCATCACAGCCATGCCTACTAATGACATGGCTGTGATTGGCCAGTGCAGCATGTGACCCAGCCTCTATATAAGCTGGAGTCATGTAGCACTGCACGTCACTCTGCTCTGATTAGTGTAGGGATAGGATGATGCTTCTGTGAGGGAGAGAATAGGACAGAATCTTTAATCAGAAGTGCTTGTTAACTCAGCGATCTACCTAGATTTTGTTTTGTGGGTGCAGTGCACAATCTTTTTACATTGCCCTGAGCCCAGTGACCCAGAAAAATAACTTTTATCCATCTGTTAGTTAGGTGGGCGACTGCGGCGGCGGCCATTTTATCCAGCATATGTGCATTTGTGACAGTCAAATAGAAGCTTGAACTACTGCAATTATATTCTGGGTTTAAAAAAATCACCCATGTTTGGAAAGACCCTGCATCTGTGGCATTTGCAGCATTAGTCGGTGTGCAATTTAAGCTAGAAATACAGCAAAAAATTTCTGGGTTTTAAAAAACACCCTTTTTGGGCAAAATACTCCATTTTGCAGCCCTTGCTGCAACTGTCAGTGTGAAATTCAAGCGTTATATACTGCTGTCATTTTCTGTTATTAAAAAAACACCCATTTTGGGCAAGATCCTAAATTTGAGAAATATGAGTAGAGCGTCAAATAAGGGACGTGGCCCCGGTCGTGGTGCTGCTGGTGGAGCTCCTGTTGCAGGGAGAGGACGTGGTCGATTTGTGCTAGCTACACGCACAAGTGAAACACCTTCCTCAGGTGCGAGTAGGCGACAGAACCTTCAGCGGTATTTGGTCGGGCCTAATGCGGCTCTACGAATGGTGAGGCCTGAACAAGTACAGGCGATAGTAGATTGTGTTACTGACAGTGCCTCCAGTTCCTTTACATTGCCTCCCACCCAGTCTACTGCTGAAAGATCAGAGTTGGCACTTGCAGCCGATGTCCATCAGTCTTTCACCTCTCCCCCTTGCAAATCAGCCAAGCAGTCTGAGCCCCAAGTCATGCAGCAATCTCTTCTGCTTTTGATGACTCTGCTAGCAGGGTTTGCCATGGCCATCCACCTAGCCCTGCCCCAGAAATGGAAGAGATTCAGTGCACCGATGCCCAACCACTTATGTTTCAAGATGAGTACATGGGAGGACCACCGCAGCACGTCTCGGATGATGACGAAACACAGGTGCCAACTGCTGTGGCTTTCGAAAGTGTGCAGACTGACAAGGAGGGCATGGGTGAAGACTGGGTGGAAAATGATGTGGAGGACGATGAGGTCCTCGACCCCACATGGAATCAAGTTCATGCGAGTGACCTGTGTAGTTCAGAGGAAGAGTTGGTGGTCGCACAGAGCCACCAGCACAACAGAAGAGGGAGCAGGGTGCAAAAGCAGAGTGGCCATCCCCAAGACAGTACGCCTGCTACTGCCCACTGCAGCAAGGGACAGAGCACACCAAAGCCAGCTCCAAGGAGTTCCCTGGCGTGGCAGTTCTTCAGACAATGTGCTGACGACAAGACACGAGTGGTTTGCACGCTGTGCAATCAGAGCCTGAAGCGAGGCATAAACGTTCTCAACCTGAGCACAACCTGCATGACCAGGCATCTAAGTGCAAAGCACAAGCTGCAGTGAAGTAGACACCTCAAAAATCAAGAAAGGTCTCTGGCTCCTCCTGCTTCCTCTTCTGCTGCAGTCTCGGCCTCTTCATCCACCTCTGGAGTGACAGTGCCACCTGCCACCCCGCAAACAGAGGATCTGCCAGCAACACCACCACCTGGGTCACCAAGCATCTCCACAATGTCCCACGGAAGCGTTCAGCTCTCCATCTCCCAAAAACTAGAGCAGAAGAGGAAGTACCCCCTTACTCACCCGCGATCCCTGGCCTGAATGCCAGCATTTCAAAATGACTGTCCTTTGAAATACTGTCATTCTGTCTGGTGGAGATGGAGAGTTTTAAAAGCTTTATGGCAGTGGCTGTCCCACAGTACGTCGTGCCCAGCCACCACTACTTTTTCAGGCATGCCATCCCTCCCCTGCACAACCAAGTGGGGGACAAAATCAGGTGTGCACTGCGCAACGCCATCTGTGGCAAGGTCCACCTAACTACGGATACGTGGACCAGTAAGCACGGTCAGGGACGTTATATCTCCATAACAGCACACTGGGTAAATGCAGTGGCGGCTGGGCCTGAGGTGGATAACAGTTTCGCGCATGTCCTTCCACCACTGAGGATTGCAGCAGGGCGCTTCAGTTTGCCTCCTGTTGCTTCCTCCTCCTACTCTGCTTCCTCATCTGGTCAGCGTAACACCTTCACCACCAACTTCAGCACAGCCAGGGGTAAACGACAGCAGACAGTTTTAAAACGTATCTGTTAGGGGCACAAACCCCACACCGCGCAGGAGCTGTCGACGGGCCTTGAACAACAGACCGATGAGTGGTTGGTGCCCGTGAGCCTTAAGCCTGGCCTGGTGATGTGCAATAATGGGAGAAATCTCGTAGCAGCTCTGGGACTAGCCTGTTTGACGCACATCCCTTGTCTGGCGCATGTGCTAAATTTGGTGGTGCAGAGGTTCCTTAAAAATTTTCCTGATATGACAGAGCTGCTGCATAAAGTGCGGGCCATCTGTGCGCGCTTTCGGCGTTCTCACCCTGTGGCTGCTCGCCTGTCAGCGCTGCAGCGCAACTTCGGCCTTCCCAATCACCGCCTCATATGCGACATGCTCTCAAGGTGGAACTCCACCTTGCACATGTTGGCCAGACTGTGCGAGCAGCAGCAGGCCATAGTGGAGTTTCAGCTGCAGCATGCATGGGTGAGTTGCTCTGCGGAACAGTACCACTTCACCACCAATGACTGGGCCTCCATGCGAGACCTGTGTTCCTTGTTGCGCTGTTTTGAGTACTCCACCAACATGGACAGTGCCGATAACGCCGTTCTCAGCATTACTATCCCACTTCTATGCCTCCGCCTCGCTGCTGGCGATGATGGAAGAGGATGTGGCACAGGAGGAGGAGGAGGAGGAGGAGGAGGAAGAGGGATCATTTCGTAGGGTTTCCGGCCAGTCATTCACAAGTGGCTCCGAGGTTGGGATCCTGCACCCATAAACACCAGGTACACTATTGTCCAGCCAGGGCACAGTTCTGGAGGATGACGAGGTGGAGGATGAGGAGTAGGAGATGGAAGAGGAGGAACCGTGATCACAGCAGGGTGGCACCCAAACCAGCTCATGGCCATCACTGGTGCGTGGCTGGGGGGATACAGAGGACACAGATGATACACCTCCCACAGAGGACAGCTTTTCGTTGCCTCTGGGCAGCCTGGCACACATGAGCGATTACATGCTGCAGTGTCTCCGCAACGACCGCCGAGTTGCCCACATTCTAACTTGTGCTGATTACCGGTTGGCCACGCTGCTGGATCCCCGTTACAAGGACAACGTACCGTCCTTAATTCCGTCACTGGAGCGTGATCGTAAGATGCGCGAGTAAAAGCGCACGCTGTTAGACGCGCTGCTGGTGGCATTCCCACCTGACAGCAGGGGCCTATGGAAGCACAAGGCGAAGGCAGAGGAGGAGGAAGAGGTCGCCAACGCAGCTGGGTCACCGCCAGCACCTCAGAAGGCAGGGTTAGCATGGCCGAAATGTGGAAAAACTTTGTCAGCACGCCAAAACAACCAGCACCACCAGCTGATATAGAACGTCTTAGCAGGAGGAAGCATTTCAGCAACATGGTGGAGCAGTATGTGTGCACACGCCTACACTTACTGAATGACGGGTCTGTCCCCTTCAACTTCTGGGTCTCCAAATTGGGCACATCGCCTGAGCTTGCCCTTTTCGCCTCAGTGTATTGTCTGAACGTGTGTTTAGCACAGCAGGGGGCGTCATCACAGACAAGCGCAGCCGCCTGTCCACAGCCAATGTGGACAAGCTCACGTTCATTAAAATGAACCAGGCATGGATCCCACAGGACTTGTCCGTACCTTGTGCAGAATAGACATTTATACCGGCCTTAACCAGCCATTGTTATACTACAGCGCAATTGCTCATTGTTGTATTTTGGATATTTTACACTCTTTTGGAGTGTACACTAATAAAAAAAAATAATAAAAAATTAAAACCAAAAAACAGTGCTGACTACCTCGTACTCCTCCACCGCCGCTTCCACCTACACCGCTACGTCCACCACCTACTCAAACTCCTACTCCATATGGACCTTTACCTCATAAATCAAGTTTATTTTTTTTGTACGTATTTTATGTCATTTCACTAATTTGTCTGTTACACTTTCGGGTGAAAATCACCAATTTTTGGGTGTGATATACCACTGCTATACCTAGTAGACAGGTAAAAAAAAAAACACTAATTTGTCTGTTACATATTCGGGTGAAATTCACCAATTTTTGGGTGTGATATACCACTGCTATACCTAGTAGACAGGTAAAAAAAAATCATTAATTTGTCTGTTACATATTCGAGTGAAATTCACCAATTTTTGGGTGTGATATAACCCTGCTGTACCTAGTAGACAGGTAAACAAATTTCACTAATTAGTCTGTTACATTTTTGGGTGACATTTGACCATTTTTGCCGTGAATAAACTCCTGCTATGCATAGGCGATAGGGACATAAATTTCAAAAAATTATCTGTTGCATTGTCAGATGATATTTTACCAATTTTGCTGTATACAAACCCCTGCTCTGCATAGGTGACAGGGAATTAAATTTCTAAAATTCTTCTTTAATTGATCCTTTTATTCAATGCTTAAACTTTAAAAACTTGTCCCACATTTGCGCTTCAATAATTTGTCCTACTTTTCCGCTCGATCATATTTAATTTAAAAAAATTAACCTCCCGTGGATGTGGTCTCTCTTCCTCACGCTCCCTCTCCAGCGTGGAACCCTGATTCGCCAATAACCGTGATCAACATGTTAGGCTCAGAAAAGAACATCGAAAGTTGATAGAGAAGATATCCAAATGGATCGTGGACGTCACGGTGATGTGCGATCAGGCAGAAGTTATCTAGAGTCAACAAAGCGGCAGCAGGGCCTCTCCTGTCTAACGTTTCCAAATCCTAAATACCCCAGTGACATTTCCTATAATTTTTTATTAATCATTCCAATAACAGGGCATCTTAAGAGTCCTGTATTGTTATTTATCGTCACTACCTCCCCAAGTCGGGAGTGGGTAATTGAAGCACGCCCCCTCCTTTCCTTCGATTCTTCCGTTTTAATAACTTCTCCCACATTTCCGCTCAAACACAATTGAATTTCATCCATTGATCTCCCTTGGATGTGCTATACCTTTCTCACGCTCCCTCTCCGGCGTGGAACCCTGATAACCGTGATCAACATGGCAGGCGCAGAAAAGAACATCGAAAATTGATAGAGCAGATATCAAATTGGATCGTGAACATCACGGGGACGTGCGACATGGTGGGGCAGTATGTGTGCACACGCCTACACGAACTGACTGATGGGTCTGTCCCCTGCAACTTCTGGGTCTCCAAATTGGGCACATGGCCTAAGCTTGCCCTTTATGCCTTGGAGGTGCTGGCCTGCCCTGCAGCCAGTGTATTGTCTGAACGTTTGTTTAGCACGGCTGGAGGGGGTTATCACAGGTTATATTTCCCAATGTTTTGGGGTGTACCCTAATTTAAAAAATAAAAAATAACATTTAAAGAGGACCTTTCACCTTGAAAAACATTGTGAACTAAGTATGCTGCCATGGAGAGCGGCGCCCAGGGATCTCACTGCACTTACTATTACCCCTGGGCGCCGCTCCGTTCTCCCGTTATAGGCTCCGGTAAGTTCTTTCACTAAGTTATAGTAGGTGGTGTCTGCCCTTGTCCTGTGGGCGTCTCCTTCTCCTAGGCTGTAGCGCTGGCCAATCGCAGCGCACAGCTCACAGCCTGGGAGTTTTTTTTCTCCCAGGCTCTGAGCTGTGGGCTGCGATTGGCCAGCGCTACAGCCTAGGAGAAGGAGACGCCCACAGGACAACAAGGGCAGACACTGCCTACTATAACTTAGTGAGAGAACATACCGGAGCTTATAATGGGAGAACGGAGCGGCGCCCAGGGGTAATAGTAAGTGCAGTGAGATCCCTGGGAGCCGCTCTCCATGGCAGCATACTTAGTTCACAATGTTTTTCAAAGGTGAAAGGTCCTCTTTAAAACCAAAAACCAGTGTAGGCTACCTCCTCCTCCTCCACTGCCACTTCCACCTACACCGCCACATCCACTGCCTCCTCAACCTCCTACTCCATATAGACCTCGTCCTCCTAGATCAAGATTATTATTTTTTATTTTTATGTTTTTTATGTTATTTGAAGTCATTTCCCTATCCACATTTGTTTGCAGAGCACTTGCCATGCTCTTAACCACATTTTGCTGGCATTTGCATCCCTCTAGCTCTTTCCATGACATTTTTAGAGCCATTTTATTGCTCAAAAGTTTGGGTCCCCATTGACTTCAATCGAGTTCGGGTTCGGGGTCAAGTTCGGGTCCCGAACTCGAACTTTTCTGTGAAGTTCGGCCGAACCCGAACATCCAGGTGTCCGCTCAACTCAATTTTCTACTACTGTCCCTAGCGCCTGCTGACGTCTCTCCCTGCACTAAGTACACTGGAAAATGGCTGAATCCAAGATGGCTGAGGCTATTTATAGGGCTGTGACATCGCAGGGCTGGCTGCTGATTGGCTGCATGCATGGCATTGTGGGTGATCCCTTGTTCCTAGAGTTCCTTGCTCCATGTCCTAACACGTGCAGCAGCCATTTTAGGAAAAATGTGATACGTTACCAAGAAGCGTGAGGAAATTCGTATTCAATGCGAATCAAATTTTTCCTGAAATTCGGATCGAATTCCACTTCGTCAACTTCAATTCGCTCATTTCTAATACTGACCATGTGAAAGAGGCCTCATGATTACTTTGCATCCATTTTGGCCATTTATGTCTGAAATCAGTTTTTTAACAAGAAAAAAAAGCCCTGCATGCAGGACATTAATTGTCTCTTTCCCACGGTCAGTATTTGGTCAGTATTTTGCATCAGTATTTCATTAGTATTGGGAGTGGGAGTGGGTCCAAAACAGAGATAATATTTATTGGAAATATTTGCATCTCTTCTGTGTTTTCGAGCCACTCCTGCTTTTGGCTTACAAATATTTATCAAATACTGACTGCATGAAAGAGACCTTACGGATGCTCAAAATACAAGATCGGTTCTTCTTCTTTTCTGTACTTATGATGGATAAAAAGAACAGAATAATAAACGGTTATATCAACACAGAAAGACAGGGATAATAGTGGCCCCATAACAGAGTGGGGATGGGGGCCAACAACAGTGTCAGTAACAGGGACAATAGTGGCCCCATAACAGAGTGGGGATGTGGGCCAACATCAGTGGCAGTAACAGGGATAATAGTGGCCCCATAACAGAGTGGGGATGGGGCCAAAAGCAGCAGTAGTAACAGGGACAATAATGGCCATATAACAGAGTGGGGATGGGAACTAACAGCAGTGGCAGTAACAGGGGCAATAGTGGCCCCATAACAGAGTGGTGATGGGGGCCAACATCAGTGGAAGTAACAGGGACAATAGTGGTACCATGACAGAGTGGGGCGGAGGGTTAGCAGCAGTGACAGTGACAATAGTCACCGCTTGACAGAGTGGGAAGGGGGGGGAGCAGCAGTGGCATACAGCACAAGATGGTGGCAGATCACAGTAGTAGCAGAACCCAACTACAGCAGTGTGACAGCAAGGCCCAGTGGGCCGTGGCATGCATATTCTTTTAAAATATTAACATGTACATACAGTATCAGTAGGTGAAGAAGCCAAATTGTAGAAATAGTAGTAGAGACAGGTGGCATCAGGCAAGTGTCATCATCAGAAGGTGGAAGCAGCATGTGGCCAGAAGTAATGGCCCCTTTTGCAGAATATTCCCATGTGGCAGCCCACTGCAGTATGATCATTAGTGGCAGAATGATCTATTCTGTTGCATCAGGTACCAGTGTCTGGAAATCCTGGTTAATCCATGCCTGATTCATCATTATGAAGGTTAGTATCTCAACCTTTTGGGAGGAAAGGAGAGTTCTCTTAACCTACCCTATGCTGCACTAAACTCCCGCTATGATGCCACACTACTGGCCATGCAGGAAAACATGCCCATGGCAAACTCGGGCAGTTGTGGCCACACTTCAAGTTTGCATGCCCAGTGGTCCAGCAGATTTTGGATCATGGGTGACAGGGTGCAGTTCATGCTGATGCTGCTGGGTGCTTTCTTCACAAGACAGCTGAATAAAACTGCTCATCAGAGACTCCAGACTTAGGCTACTTTCACACTCGCGACAAGGAACTCCGGCAGGCTGTTCCGGCGGGTGAACATCCTGCTCCCGGACTACCGCTCCGGCCCCACTGACTATAATGGGGGTGGGCCGGAGTTCTGGTGGCAGCATGGCAAACATGTCATAGTTTTATTCCGTCCGCCTCTTGGCATGTTTGCCGTGCTGCCGTGGGCACTCCGGTCCACCCCCATTATATTTAATGGGGCCAGAGCGGTAGTCCGGGGGCAATAGTGCACTAGGGGCAGCACGGATCCGACAGGCTGTTCACCCTCCGGAACAGCCTGCCGGAGTTCCTTGCCGCTAGTGTAAAAGTACCCTTAACTGGCTGCTTATGGAGCTAGTGCTACTCCTGCCCCTCCTACCCTTCATGGCAGTGTGGAGCGTAACCTTCCTGAGGACAGACGATGGCACTTGTAGGCAGCCACCAACCGACTACACATCATGTTTACATAGTAGTCCATTTTTGCATCCCTCTCACAATGAGGTTCTAACAATGTGGATAGCTAGTAGTCATCCCTCTGCTAAAATATGACAATGAGGCTGTCACTACGCAAACCTGACAGCATGCGCCTAGCCATTTGCGCAAGGGGCTCAGAGGCCCTCCCTGTCTCTATCTCCACTGCATATTGCCACGGTCTGTCATGGTCATCTGTGTCTTCTTCATCATCACCCTCCAGCTCCTTATGCTCCTCTGCTCCTGTCGCTGTCCTGTCGCTTGGGCAGATAAACCATCTAGTTGTGTATAAAATTCCTGGGCACTTATGTCCTTCTCGTCCTCATCCTCCTCCTCCTTTTCATCATCCTCAGGGCTCAGGGGGGGCATGAGATGTAGGCGCCACGTCTTCTGTCCCCTCGCCAATCACATTTCTCAGCATCCCCTGCAGGATGTGAAGGAGTGGAATGACATCATTCATCCCATAGTTCTGCCGACTTACAAAAAGTAGGCTCTTCAAAGGGCCTAAGCAAATGACGTGTCACGCATGAGCTGCCACTGGCTAACAAGAAAGTTACACCAGGGAGTTGACCTGTCCTAACATATGGAGTGCGGAGTTCCAACGGGTGGAAACGTCACATATCAGGTGATGTTGGGGAACCGCATTTTGTCTTTGCAGCTCAAGGAGGGAGTGTTTTGCACTGTAAGAGTGGCTGAAGTGCATGCACAGTTTCCTGGACATTTTTTTACAGCTCTTGCAGTTCAGTGGAAGATTTGAGGAACCGGGTGACAATGAGATTGAAGACGTGCGCCATGCAGGGTGCATGGGTAAGCCCAACCTGACGCAGTGGAGACAAAATGTTCTTCTCGTTATCAGTAACCATGGTTCCTATCTCCAATTGGCAAGGAGACAGCCTTTCTTTATTGATGATGCTGAGCAGTTCCTCCCCCATGTGGCTCCATTCAGCCAGGATGACGAGGTGCAGAACCACATGACAAAGCCTAGCTTTGCATAGGTGATATGCTGAAGGACCACTGTGAACGGTGCCTAGAGGAAAGGGTGAGGACAAGGTGGAGGATGAAAAGGCAGAGGAGGACACTGGAGCAGAAATCCTAGCATTACAACGCTGAGGCGGCATTACCATCACCTGGCCAAGTTGCTGGTGTGCCTGGGCCAGAACCACAATTACCCAGTGGGCTGTGAATGACATATATTGTCCTTGACCATAGTTACAACTCCATAGGTCAGCACTGGCATGAACTCTACCAGACACCATGAGGCCCAAGGACTGGCCCACCTTTTGCTTAACATATGTGTGCAGGGCTGGTACAGCTTTTCTTTTTTTAAAGTAATGTAGGCTTGGGATTTTCCACCTTGGGTGGGCACAAGCCATCAGTTCTATGAAATGTGCAGAGTCAACTACATGGAAAGGGAGAGACTGTAGTACCAGCAACTTGGTCAGGTGCACGTTCAGCTTCTGCTCCGTTGGATGAGTGCACGCTACTGCTGTCTCTTTGCAATAGCCTTGGGGATTGATTGCTGTCGAACCAGTGACGAGGAGTAGGAGGAGGAGCATCAGGAGCAATAGACAACATTGAAGTCGAATAGGAAGGAACAACGGCTTCCTTCTGCTGACGTTGATGAGCCCTGACTGCTTGAGAGGTGGTACGGGAAGATGAGAGATGCAGCGGTTGCTGCATCAGGCTGTAACACTAAATGAGTGGCATGGTTTTCCCACACCACTTTATGGTGACACTCCATGTTTTGACATAGGGCCATCATGCCAACATTAGCACCCTGGTCATGCCTCACCTTGGTGACTTGGTGAAAAATCCTCACGCTGTCAAGTATGGCAATTTCCCTTCACCACTGCGTGATGCCTACCTACCGCTGCCTTTATGAACCTTTGCTCTGCAAGTGTGTTTCACAGGTAGTCTCCCAAGTAGCAGATGGTGTACCCCTCCCGCGTTTGGCTCCAGATCTCCCATTTACACCCTGTTGCCTCACAGGCATGCCTCCACCCTGCTGTCTCATGGACATACTGCCACCCTCATCCCCTGATGATGACAATTCCCCCTCTTCACCCGGCTCCCAAGTGTGATTGGCTACATCATCATCTACATATGTTTGCCTGCCACTTGTGTCACACTCACCTGTCTCTTGTGTACATCGCTGACCTTTTGTAACATGTAATTCCACCTGTCATCATCAATAGTTGCACACATGAAGGAGTCCGCAGCGGACCTCTCTTCCAAGTCTGTGCAGGCCTGTAACTGCTGACTTTCCTCACAAAGCTCATTGTCACTGAAAAGCTGAGCAAAGCTGGCGGCATACATAACTTGGCTAAAAGAAGGAGTAGCAAAAGCATGAGGCAGGTTCAGGAGAGGTGAGTCACAGTAAAAAAGTCACTAGTATACAGTACAGACCAAAAGTTTGGACACACCTCATTCAAAGAGTTTTCTTTATTTTCATGACTATGAAAATTGTAGATTCACACTGAAGGCATCAAAACTATGAATTAACACATGTGGAATTATATACATAACAAACAAGTGTGAAACAACTGAAAATATGTCATATTCTAGGTTCTTTAAAGTAGCCACCTTTTGCTTTGATTACTGCTTTGCACACTCTTGGCATTCTCTTGATGAGCTTCAAGAGGTAGTCCCCTGAGGTGACTACCCATTTCAGGTGACTACCTCTTGATGTGGGAAGATCACAGAAACAAGTAAATCAAGAAAGTGGAAAACCACGCTGCTTGATACACCTCCTCCCTTCTTGGTACTGGGCTCACAAAAGCCACGGGGAAGGATCTGCAAGGGGTATACCCGAGGATCCCTCCTCTCTCCAACACTCCTGTGAAACCCGGGTCGGGCGATACCGAAGTGTGCATGCCATTGTTTTATGCGTTTTATTAGAGATACTGTTGTAAGTACAATAAATCTTTGCACGTGACGGTGGCAGTCTGGGCTTCACTATTGTTGCGACCTTTAATTACCCACAGGAGTGTTGGAGAGAGGAGGGATCCTCGGGTATACCCCTTGCAGATCCTTCCCGTGCCTTTTGTAACCCGTACCAAGAAGGGAGGAGGTGTATCGAGCAGCGCGGTTTTCCACTTTCTTGATTAAGGAGAGGTAAGTGCATAGAGGCAGTTCCTGGGCCATGCGTGGTGTCAGAGGACCCACTGAATCCTGGCTGTGTGTATCTGTTGTCACTTGACATGATGTTGAAGAGCGAGTCAACCATTCCAGTACAGCTGGATTGTTGGTCAAAACATGAAAGCTGGTTGACACTGGCAGCTCTGGCCTGTTGCTGCGGCTGCTACCACCCACCCCTCAACTTATTCTGCTGCTACCTGTGCCCGCTACTGCAACATTTTTGCCACTGCCCGTTCCTTTGGATGGCCCTGTTGGTCATTGTGTGCAGAAACTGTATCACTCAAATAACGGATTAACTCTGAATGTTGGTACACTAGAACGTGATGCACACGACAATATATTACACCTTCTTTTAATACTGAGGCAACAAAGTTAAATAAGGGCTACATTTTATAGACACTGGACATATATCCATATCTATATGTGTGCTCCTAAGTGTAAAATTACATAACCCCTTTAGGTTGATGTATTATTACTAAGATAATACTGTATGTATACCAAAGCAAAGTGTCAGATGTTTCCTGCTAGTAAATGCTGTTCATGCATCTACCGTATGTATTAGAAAATATTTCTAATATCTTGATTATTTTATGTAAAAGTACCTTACCAAATAAATAACACTTAGCATTTTAAGTGTTCTGCCAAAACAAATTTCATTCATTAGGGAAGTGGATTTTTATGCAGTGCGTATTTTAAATGAACTAAAAAGATTAATGCTGCTCGTGGACTGTAAATTAACAACTACTGATCCCCTTTGGAATTAAAAGACATAAATAATGTTGGTTTTATTATGATATGTACATATATTTATGTCGGAGAAATTACTCAGTAAAATATATCCTTAGCATTGTCAGGGATAGCGATTAATAGAATTTTGTTCTGGGGGATTTCATTATGAAATTGCTCCGCAGATGACACTTAAATATACATAGTAAGAGGGAGAAAACAAGCAAACATAAAAATAAGCCAATAGTCTGCTATCCGTCTGTACCATTACATTGGAGAAATTAATGTCCAGATGGGGAGCATCCTCTTAATATTGTTTTTGACTCTAAAGTCCCATACGTGACTATCATTGTATGCCATTTTGATTATTATTCCTGTACCTTTAATTATTAAAGGGGTTGTCTGGCCTAGAAGTCGACAATCCTAATTTTCCTAACCTGTTCCTCATTACAAATACTCACCTGTCCATGGTCCCAGCACACCAGCGCCACTACCTTTTCCCTGACCACTTCTGGTTCCTGCAGGACCAGGAGCTGGCTTGGCCCCATGACCACTGCAGCCAATCATGTACTCTTCAAGGAGATGTGACCACTGAGGCTTGTGAATGGCTGCATTGGTCACGGGACCAAGCCACTTCTTAGTTACATGTCTTTTTTCAGCCATACAATGTACGATATCTTGGTCACTTTCCAATAATTTCCATTTAGAATTCTAAAACAAAAACATTAGAGGAGGGGGAAGGGAATATGAAACTTTTCCATAGCAACCAATCAGATTCCACCATTTTTCACAGCTCCTTTGGAAAATGAAAGATGGAATCAGATTGGTTGCTATGGGTATCTAAGCCAGTTCTACTTTACAGCAGTTTGATAAATCTCCCATATTGACTTATTCTCAATCATCTGCCCATGTGACGGTGCTGAAGATCACCTGATGAATGTGCAAAAACACTTGTTCAATGGGACATCATCATCTGGGCAGCAGATCAGGCTGTGTAAATGAGGATATACTGTTCAGAAACAATAAATCTTTACGGGATGAGCAATTGCAGTAGCTATCCCTCGTTCCCATACATAGGAGGTGATTGCTGCATATAGTCAGTTGGTGTTTGTAAAGGGCAATTCATCTGCCTCCTGTGTAAAGTAGTGACACCTTCCATTGATGGCAGATGTTGGGAACCGATGGATTGGAAATGTTGATCAACATACCTGATTCTTTGTTCCTGTGGGAGATTAGTCACTGCTGGAGGTGTCTTTCAGCGCCTTAGTCCCCTTTCTCCACTGAAATAATACTGCAGCGGTCAGCAACCTCTGGCACTCCAGGTGTTGTGAAACTACATCTCCCATCATGCTTACTTACTTGGCTGTTATCCACAGATGTGAAATGAACATGCTGGGAGTTGTCTTTTCGCAACAGCTGGAGTGCTGAAGGTTGCTGATCCTTGCAATACTGCATGTTCACTTGAGACTGGCATGCATGTCATTGGTGAAGTCACCATAGACAAAGGGCTGTCTAAAGTGTACAGTCCTTTCAGGTCGATCCGTGACTGAAAATACAGTGGAAAAGTCAGCTGTGGTGTTTGCCACAGTTCCGTGTGAACAACTGCTACAAAAATCGTCCTGTTTTCACAGCGGAAATGGCTGTAGATTTCACCCTCTCCCCTGCAAAGAGTGAAATCCACTGATCTCAAATCCACACCAGTACTCATCTATTTTCAGAACTAGTGGTGACTGAAGGCTGGCCATGCTTGCTCGGCGGATATAGGAGCAGGTTCCAGAGTTAGGACTGGCACCTATCTGACATTGTTGGCAGGGGCGTAACGATCAAGGTTGCAGAGGGTGTGACCAGGCCCAGCGGGGAAGGGGGCCCGCTGCACTCACTTGTAATGGGAGCACTTTGACGGGGCCCGACGTGAAGTACAGTGACAATGCCGGGCCCAGTCAGAGCGCTCTTCAGATGTGTTTAATATGCACCCTGGGTGCAGAGGCAGGGGGAACGCAGTGGTAAGGAAGGATGATGGGGGGGGCGGACGTACTCACTCACTCACCCAGCAGTTATTGTCACTGCCGGACTCTCGTCTCCAGAGTGAAGCAGGGAGCGCTCTCCGCTCCATGCTTCAAATGCTTCAATGTTCTTCTTAGCGCTCCCCCTGCTGGCCGCACATCATGCTGCTGGCTGTGGGAGAAGCTCTGAAGGCCCGGGAATCGGCCTCCAGCATAGCCAGCAGTGCGATGTGAGTGTGGGAGCGTGTCATCGGGGAAAAAGGTAAGTATGTATTTTTTTGTATTTTTTTTATAAAGCTGCAGACTGGGGGCATAACTACTGTGAGGGGGCACATATCTGGCATAACTACTATGAGGGGGCATATATCTGGGCATATATACTGTGAGGGGCACATAATCTGGTATAACTACTGTGAGGGGGCATATAATCTGGCATAACCACTGTGAGGGGGCACATATTTGGGCATATCTACTGTGATAGGCACATAATCTGGCATAACTACTGTGAGGGAGGCACATATCTGGGCATAACTACTGTGAGGGGCACATAAACTGGCATAACTACTGTGAGGGAGGCACATATCTGGGCAATAACTACTGTGAGGGGCACATAATCTGGCATAACTACTGTGAGGGAGGCACATATCTGGGCATATCTACTGTGAGGGGCACATAATCTGGCATAACTACTATGAGGGGCACATAATCTGGCATAACTACTGTGAGGGAGGCACATATCTGGGCATCACTACAGTGAGGGGGCACAAACTGGGGGCCATAACACTCTAGTTATGCCACTGATTGTTGGCATATCCTAACAATATGCCATCACTGTCTGAGATGGGAATACCAATTTAAGTTGGAGAAATTATCCTTATTTGAAAATAACGGCTACTGTATGTGTAATTTTGACACTCCGCGGTCTACTAGCTAGTGCCTTCTCAATGTTTGTGGTCCCAGGGGTTTGGTTGGTGCAGTTCCACATCTGTACCTGGAACTCAGCATATATCAAGTGTTAATGAATTCATTTCAGCATTGCAAGAGGCTATGATTATTGTAACCTATTAAACGGAATACTTATTTTCTGAAAAATAATTAGATCGCCTGTAATAGCCTTAGTTTAAACACAGATGTATATGTTATATGTGCTTAGATTAAGATTATGCACTAGAGGCCAAGGACCTAGCAGGAATGAAAAGTAACTGTTTGGATACTAATTATAGTTATTTTCTTGTTCACTTGCAGTATATTGACCTCTTGTAGTACAATATGGAATACCTTGCTATTTCCGTGGGTTTATACTTGTCGGGGACATATAGGTGGTGCTATTGGACAGCTGATAATACAAATTGAATTAAGGGGATTTTATATTTGCAAACAAAAATACACACCAAATGGTTGTACAATATTATATATGATTTCGATTTATTTATTTTTTTTGTCTGAAATATATATTAAAAAAATGACTGCTAGCTGCTTTATATGTACATATTTTGCATTGAGATGTTTGATAGTTTACGTTATATGTAACTGCTATGAAATCTTATATATAATCAGAAGGAAATGTAATAAAAAAAATATATGAATAGGCTTAAAGTATGTATTTTAGTTTGATGGATGAAGGTCCAATTTTGTGTGTGATATCAGTGACCAGCTCTCCCCTATTTCTTCTTCCTTTAGCCAAAAGCTGCAAAATAATTATGCTCCTAACATTTTGTGGTCCCATGGGTGAGCCCCTACATTTCCGACACTTACAGAATATCCTGTGGATATGCTGCAAATGTATTTGGAAAGTAACATTTTATAACCATGTTCCAAACCCTGTTGTAAAAGTTTTTTCATTTTAATTCCAGAAATCATAGAGTATTACACTGGTTTGAACAAGCTCAAGAAAGGGAAAGAGAAAAAAGTGAAAAACAGATCATAGATAATACAGACAGCACACCTGTTATTTTCATACCACATATTTTAAAGGCACAATTTTTATTTTTTTCAGCAATTACAAACTTAAATTATAATTTTTTCTGTTATATCAATTTTTCCTCTTCACAGAAATGACATGATTTTACTACCAGCTCTTATACACATAGCCATAATCTGCCCCCATAGTGTTTCATAGATATCTGTATGGTGTCTACTGAATCTTTGTATGCCTCTGATTTCATATGTACCAGACAAAAAAGAAAATCCTTGTATGTCCCATTGGACTCCATATTGTACCATCAAGCATGAGCCTTTCTTACATTGTGTATAATAGATATGCATGAAATGATTATATATAGTCTGCCATTACACCACTGCAACGTTCCAACTCACTCACGCATTTCAAAGAGCAGTGGAAAGCTGTGAATGAATTTTGCATGCACCAGACTCCTCAGGGAGAATCAGTGGCGACTGTCGTGTGCTAAGGCCCTTTGAAGAAGCCACAAAATTTGCTGGTACAACTGCAGCATGTATGATCTCACCCCCCTCAGATTTATCTTGGAACAGACACTCATGATTATACAGCATAAGACAAAGGCGGAAGAACAGCTAATGCATCTTGCGGTCCACTCTGTAGCTCTAGGGAACCCACAAGGGGAAATTCCCATGGAAGAGGAGGATGAGGACCTGCCATTGGAAGAGGAGAGGGAGTCTGAGGTGGAGGAGCAAGAGGATGGTGATGACACCGGCCATGACACCAAATCGTCTCAGTGGGTGGTGGAGAGAGAAAGAACTTGATCCTCAGGCAGGCTGGCCAGAATGGAGACAGGCTTTTAGACCCCCGCTACCAAATCAAAATGGGGAAAGGTTTTCTTCCTGCTGAAAGGGAGGCCAAATTACTTTATTACCAGGAAATTCTGTTTACGCAGCTTACCTCAGCTTTTGATGAGCAGATGTCTGCCACCAGAAGTCTGAAGGTGAGCCCCCACCCACCTCCTGCAGGGTCACCCACACAATTTGATCCAAATATGCATTTAGAACCTCTAATTCTTATGTATTGTAAATATAGCATCAATGCGGCTTAAAATAATCCTTATATTCAGTGTTTGCTCATGTCCTATTGTACTATTTCCACTGGTGTATGACTAACAAAAGAGAGCTCTAATGCACGTCACCCCACACCTGGATCCTGAGCACATTTTTGGGGGACTAGGCACAATTTAAGCATGCACAATCTTTTGCTCCTGTGAGGGATACTGGTAAAATGCTGTCAGAAGTACTTGGAAGCAGCTTATTCCCTTCTCCCCAATAAAACTATACACTTTCTACTGAGCATGCATGTTCATGCTGGAGTTGGATTAAATATCTGTCAGCTAAACGTATGATCATCTGACAGCTATTGTATGTGTTCCCAGTTTATTATTCTCCACCTATATCAAAAATGACAGTTTAAAGGCTTCCAAATACTTTTTACCTTTTCCGCTGTCACCTAATGGTGTTGTCCCACCTCAACCATTTATCACCTATCCATTTTATGTAAGCTCAGTGCACGAGCACTGCATCTGAGCTTTTGTGACATTCAAATCCAAGCTTGAAATACTGCACTAATAATCTGGTTTTAAAAAAACACCCTTTTTTTTGGCAATATACAACATCTGGTGCATTTGCAGGATTAGTCAGTGTGCAATTTAAGCTAGAAATACAGCCATAATTTTCTGGGTTTTAATAACACCCTTTTTGTGCAAAATACACTATTTTACAGCCCTTGCTGCATCTGCATGTGTGAAATTCAATCGTTATATACAGCTTTCATATTCTGTTATAAAAAAAACAACCTTTTTTTGCAAAATACTTAATAATGCAGCCCTTGCTGCATCTGCGATTGTTAAAAACAAGTTTTAAAAAATTAAGTAATTTTCTGGCTTTGAAAAAACACAAATTTTTGGCAATATCCAACATCTGGTGCCTTTGCAGGATTAGTCAGTGTTTAATTTAAGCTAGAAATACAGCCATAATTTTCTGGGTTTTTAAAAACACCCTTTTTTGGCAAAATAAACAATTTTACAGCCTTTGCAGCATCAGCAAGTGAGAAATTCAAGGGTTATATACTGCTGTCATATTCAGTTATTAAACAAACACCCGTTTTGGGCAAAAAACTAAATTTTGAAGCCTTTGCTGCATATGTCATTGTGAGATACACACTTTAGATACTGTAGTTCTATTCAGTTATTTGAAAAACAGCCATTTTGGTCAAAAAACGTAAATTGCGGCCTAGTCTGGATCTGTAAGTGTGAGATACACACTTTAGATACTGTTCTTCTATTACTAAAACACCCTTTTTGGGCAAAATACACAGTTTTACAGCCCTTGATGCATCAGAACTTGTGAAATTCAAGGATTAGATACTGCTGTCAAAATCTATTATTAAACAAACACCTATTTTGGGCGAAAAACGTAATTTTGCAGCCTTTGAACTGTGGTTCTATTCAGATATTTGAAAAACAACTATTTTGAGCAAAAACCTGTAATTGCGGCCTAGTCTGGATCAGTATGTGTGAGATACACCCTTTAGATACTGTCGTTCTATTCAGTTATTTGAAAAACAGCCATTTTGTGCAAAAAACTTAAATTACGGCCTAGTCTGGATCAGTACAACTGAGATACATCCTTTAGATACTGTGGTTCTATTCAGTTATTTGAAAAACAGCCATTTTGTGCAGAAAACTAACATTTCGGCCTAGTCTGGATCAATACGTGAGAGATGCATCCTTTAGATACTATGGTTCTATTCAGTTATTTGAAAAAACAGCCATTTTGGGCAAAAAACTTTTATTGCGGCCTAGTCTGGATCAGAACGTGTGAGATACACCCTTTAGATACTGTGGTTATATTCTTCTATTAATAAAACACCCTTTTTGGGCAAAAAACACAATTTTACAGCCATTGCTGCATCTGAACTTGTAAATGTCAAGGTTTATATACAGCTGTCATATTCTGTTATTAAACAAACACCCATTGTTGGCCAAAAACTTAATTTTGCAGCCTTTGCTGCATATGTCATTGTGAGATACACACTTTAGATACTGTGGTTCTATTCAGTTATTTGAAAAACAGCCATTTTATGCAAAAAACTTTAATTGCGACCTAGTCTGGAACAGGACGTGTGAGATACACCCTTTAGATACTGTGGTTATATTCTTCTATTAATAAAACACCCTTTTTGGGCAAAATACACAATTTTACTGCTCTTGCTGCATCCGAACTTGTGAAATTCAAGGTTTATATACCGCTGTCATATTCTGTTATTAAACAAACACCCATTTTGGACCAAAAACTTAATTTTGCAGCCTTTGCTGCATATGTCATTGTGAGATGCACACTTTAGATACTGTGGTTCTATTCAGATATTTGAAAAACAACCATTTTGTGCAAAAAACTTAAATTCCGACCTAGTCTGGATCAGGACATGTGAGATACACCCTTTAGATACTGTGGTTCTATTCAGTTATTTGAAAAACAGCCATTTTGGGCAAAAAGCCTTAATTGCGGCCTAGTCTGGATCAGGACGTGTGAGATACACCCTTTAGATACTGTGGTTATAGTCTTCTATTAATAAAACACCCTTTTTGGGCAAAATACACAATTTTACAGCCCTTGCTGCATTCGAACTTGTGAAATTCAAGGTTTATATACTGCTGTCATATTCTGTTATTAAACAAACAACCATTTTGGGCCAAAAACTTAATTTTGCAGCCTTTGCTGCATATGTCATTGTGAGATACACCCTTTACATACTATGGATCTTTTCAGTTATTTGCAAAACAGCCATTTTGTGCAAAAAACTTAAATTCCGGCCTAGTCTGGATCAGAACGTGTGAGATACACCCTTTAGATACTGTGGTTATATTCTTCTATTAATAAAACACCCTTTTTGGGCAAAAAACACAATTTTACAGCCATTGCTGCATCTGAACTTGTAAATGTCAAGGTTTATATACAGCTGTCATATTCTGTTATTAAACAAACACCCATTGTTGGCCAAAAACTTAATTTTGCAGCCTTTGCTGCATATGTCATTGTGAGATACACACTTTAGATACTGTGGTTCTATTCAGTTATTTGAAAAACAGCCATTTTATGCAAAAAACTTTAATTGCGACCTAGTCTGGAACAGGACGTGTGAGATACACCCTTTAGATACTGTGGTTATATTCTTCTATTAATAAAACACCCTTTTTGGGCAAAATACACAATTTTACTGCTCTTGCTGCATCCGAACTTGTGAAATTCAAGGTTTATATACCGCTGTCATATTCTGTTATTAAACAAACACCCATTTTGGACCAAAAACTTAATTTTGCAGCCTTTGCTGCATATGTCATTGTGAGATGCACACTTTAGATACTGTGGTTCTATTCAGATATTTGAAAAACAACCATTTTGTGCAAAAAACTTAAATTCCGACCTAGTCTGGATCAGGACATGTGAGATACACACTTTAGATACTGTGGTTCTATTCAGTTATTTGAAAAACAGCCATTTTGGGCAAAAAGCCTTAATTGCGGCCTAGTCTGGATCAGGACGTGTGAGATACACCCTTTAGATACTGTGGTTATAGTCTTCTATTAATAAAACACCCGTTTTGGGCAAAATACACAATTTTACAGCCCTTGCTGCATTCGAACTTGTGAAATTCAAGGTTTATATACTGCTGTCATATTCTGTTATTAAACAAACAACCATTTTGGGCCAAAAACTTAATTTTGCAGCCTTTGCTGCATATGTCATTGTGAGATACACCCTTTACATACTATGGATCTTTTCAGTTATTTGCAAAACAGCCATTTTGTGCAAAAAACTTAAATTCCGGCCTAGTCTGGATCAGGGAGTGTGAGATACACCCTTTACATACTGTGGTTCTATTCAGTTATTTTAAAAACAGCCATTTTGGGCAAAAAACTTTAATTGCGGCCTAGTCTGGATCAGGAGGTGTGAGATACACCCTTTACATACTGTGGTTATATTCTGTTATTTGAAAAACAGCCATTTTGGGCCACAAACTTAATTTTTCAGCCTTTGCTGCATATGTCATTGTGAGATACAAACTTTAGATATTGTGGTTCTATTAAGATATTTGAAAAACAACCATTTTGGGCAAAAAAACTGTAATTGCGGCCAAGTCTGGATCAGGACGTGTGAGATACACCCTTTACATACTGTGGTTCAATTCAGTTATATGAAAAACAACCATTTTGGACAAAAAACTTTAATTGCGGTCTAGTCTGGATCAGGACATGTGAGATACACCCTTTAGATACTGTGGTTATAGTCTTCTATTAATAAATCACCCTTTTTGGTCAAAAAACTTTAATTGCGGCCTAGTCTGCATCTGTACGTGTGAGATACAACCTTTACATACTGTTGTTCTATTCTGCTATTAATAAAAACACCCATTTAGGGCAAGATCCTAAATTTGAGAAATATGAGGAGAGTGTCAAATAAGGGACATGGCCCAGGTCGTGGTGCTGCTGGTGGAACTCCTGTTGCAGGGAGAGGACGTGGTCGATCTGTGCCAGCTACATGTACAAGTGAAACCCCTTTCTGAGGTGCGAGTAGGCGACAGAACCTGCAGCGGTATTTGGTCGGGCCTAATGTGGCTCTACGAATGGTGAGGACAGAACAAGTACAGGCGATAGTAGATTGGGTTGCTGACAGTGCCTCCAGTTCCTTCACATTGTCTCCCACCCAGTCTCCTGCTGAAAGATCACAGTTGGCACAGTCTTTCACCTCACCCCCCCTTGCAAATCAGCCAAGCAGTCTGAGCCCCAAGTCATGCAGCAGTCTCTTCTGCTTTTTGATGACTCTGTTAGCAGGGTTTCCCAGGGCCATCCACCTATCCCTGCCCCAGAAGTGGAAGAGATTGAGTGCACCGATGCCCAACCACTTATGTTTTAAGATGAGTACATGGGAGGACCATCGCAGCACGTCTTGGATGATGACGAAACACAGGTGCCTACTGCTGGGGCTTTCGATAGTGCGCAGACTGACAAGGAGGGCACTGGTGAAGACTGGGTGGAAGATGATGTGGAGGACGATGAGGTCCTCGACCCCACATGGAATCAAGGTCATGCGAGTGACCTATGTAGTTCGGAGGAAGAGGCGGTGGTGGCCCATAGCCACCAGCACAGCAGAAGAGGGAGCAGGGTGCAAAAGCGGAGCGGCCGTCCCCAAGACAGTACGCCTGCTACTGCCCACCGCAGCAAGGGACCAAGCACACCAAAGCCAGCTCCAAGGAGTTCCCTGGCGTGGCAGTACTTCAGACAATGTGCTGACGACAAGACACAAATAGTTTGCACGCTGTGAAATCAGAGCCTGAAGCGAGGCATAAACGTTCTCAACCTGAGCACAACCTGCATGACCAGGCATTTAAGTGCAAAGCACGAGCTGCAGTGAAGTAGACACCTCAAAAATCAAGAAAGGTCTCTGGCTCCTCCTGCTTCCTCTTCTGCTGCAGTCTCGGCCTCTTTATCCATCTCTGGAGGAACAGTGCCACCTGCCACCCTGCAAACAGAGGATCTGCCAGCAACACCACCACCTGGGTCACCAAACATCTCCACAATGTCCTACGGAAGCGTTCAGCTCTCCATCTCCCAAACACTGGAGAGGAAGAGGAAGTACTCCCCTACCCACCCGCGATCCCTAGCCCTGAATGCCAGCATTTCTAAATTACTGGCCTTTGAAATGCTGTAATTCCATCTGGTGGAGACGGAGAGTTTTAAAGGCCTTATGGCGGTGGCTGTCCCACAGTACGTCGTGACCAGCCGCCACTACTTTTCCAGGCGAGCCATCCCTTCCCTGCACAATCAAGTGGGGGACAAAATCAGGTGTGCACTGCGTAACACCATCTGTGGCAAGGTGCACCTCACTACGGATACATGGACCAGTAAGCACGGTCAGGGACGTTATATCTCCATAACAGCACACTCGGTAAATGCAGTGGCGGCTGGGCCTGAGGCGGATAGCAGTTTGGCGCATGTCCTTCCACCACCGAGGATTGCAGGGCGCTTCAGTTTGCCTCCTGTTGCTTCCTCCTCCTACTCCGCTTCCTCATCCTCTACCGGCTCCTCATCCGGTCAGCGTAACACCTTCACCACCAACTTCAGCACAGCCAGGGGTGAATGACAGCAGGCAGTTTTAAAATGTATCTGTTTGGGGGACAAATCCCACACCACGCAGGAGCTGTGGACGGGCCTTGAACATCAGACCGATGAGTGGTTGGTGCCAGTGAGCCTCAAGCCCAGCCTGTGCAATAATGGGTGAAATCCCATAGCAGCTCTGGGACTAGCGGGTTTGCTGCACATCCCTTGCCTGGCGCATGTGCTGAATTTGGTGGTGCAGAGATTTCTTAAAAATGACCCCGATATGTCAGAGCTGCTGCATAAAGTGCGGGCTGTCTGTGCGCGCTTTCGGCGTTCTCACCCGTTACAAGGACAACGTACCGTCCTTAATTCCCTCACTGGAGCGTGATCGTCAGATGTGCGAGTACAAGCGCATGCTGGTAGACGTGCTGCTGGTGGCATTCCCACCTGACAGTGGGGGCACAGTGGAAGCACAAGGTGAAGGCAGAGGAGGAGGAAGAGGTCGCCAACGCAGCTGGGGCACCGCCAGCACCTCAGAAGGCAGGGTTAGCATGGCTGAAATGTGGAAAAGCTTTGTCAGCACGCCACAACAACCAGCACCACCAGCTGATATGGAACGTCTTAGCAGGAGGCAACATGGTGGAGCAGTATTTGTGCACACGTCTACACGTACTGAATGACGGGTTTGCCCCCTTCAACTTCTGGGTCTCCAAATTGGGCACATGGCTTGAGCTTGCCATTTACGCCTTGGAGGTGCTGGCCTGCCCTGCAGCCAGTGTATTATCTGAACGTGTGTTTAGCACGGCAGGGGGCATTATCACAGACAAGCGCAGCCTCCTGTCCACAGCCAATGTGGACAAGCTCACGTTCATTAAAATGAACCAGGCATGGATCCCACAGGACTTGTCCGTGCCTTGTGCAGAATAGACAAGCTATTGTTATACTGCAGCGCAATTGCTTATTCTTGTATTTTGGATATTTCACACTCTTTTGGAGTGTACCCTAATTAAAAAATTGAAATTAAAACCAAAAACCAGTGTTGGCTACCTCGTCCTCCTCCAATGCTGCTTCCACCTACACCGCTACGTCCACCGCCTCCTCATACTCCTACTCCATATGGACCTAGACCTTTTTTGATTTGTATGTATTTTATTTTATTTTAATGCATTTCACTACATTTTCGGGTGTGATGTACCTCTGCTATACCTAGTAGACAGGTTAAAAAAATTCGCAAATTTGTCTGTTACATTTTCGGGTGAAATTCACCAATGTTTGGGTGTGATGTACCACTGCTATACCTAGTAGACAGGTAAAAACAAATCACTAATTTGTCTGTTACATTTTCAGGTGAAATTCACAAATTTTTGGGTGTAATATACCCCTCCTCTACCTAGTTGACAGCATAATAAATTTCACTAATCTTTCTTTTTCATTTTCGGGTGACATTAAACAATTTTTTTCTGTCATAGACCCCTGCTCTACCAAGTAGACAGGTTAATAAATTTCACACATTTTTCTGTTTCATTCTTGGGTTAACATTTTACAATTTTGGACGTGAATAAACCCCTGCTCTGCATAGGTGACAGGGAATACAATTTCAGAAATTCTTCTTTACTTGATGCGCGCCACCTCCTTTCATTCAATGCTTAAACTTTAACAAGTTGTCCCTAGAGTTGAGCGAACACCTGGATGTTCGGGTTCGAGAAGTTCGGCCAAACTTCCCGGAAATGTTTGTGTTCGGGATCCGAACTCGACCCGAACTTCGCCCCGAACCCCATTGAAGTCAATGGAGACCCGAACTTTTCGGTACTAAAAAGGCTGTAAAATAGCCCAGGAAAGGGCTAGAGGGCTGCAAAAGGCAGCAAAATGTAGGTAAATCCCCTGCAAACAAATGTGGATAGGGAAATGAATTAAAATAAAAATAAAATAAATTAAAATTAACCAATATCAATTGGAGAGAGGTCTCATGGCAGAGAATAAGGCTTCATGTCATAGCAGAGAATCAGGCTTTACGTCACCCACCACTGGAACAGGCCATTGTCAGATATTTAGGCCCCGGCACCCAGACAGAGGAGAGAGGTCCCATAGCAGAGAATCAAGCTTCATGTCATAGCAGAGAATCAGGCTTCAAGTCATAGCAGAGAATCAGGCTTCATGTCATAGCAGAGAATCAGGCTTCACGTCACCCAACACTGGAACAGACCATTGTCAGATATTTAGGCCCCGGCACCCAGACAGAGGAGAGAGGTCCCATAGCAGAGAATCAGGCTTCATGGTATAGCAGAGAATCAGGCTTCACGTCACCCACCACTGGAACAGGCCACTGTCAGATATTTTTAGGCCCCGGCACCCAGACAGAGGAGAGAGGTCCCATAGCAGAGAATCAGGCTTCATGTCATAGCAGAGAATCAGGCTTCAAGTCATAGCAGAGAATCAGGCTTCATGTCATAGCAGAGAATCAGGCTTCACGTCACCCACCACTGGAACAGGCCACTGTCAGATATTTTTAGGCCCCGGCACCCAGACAGAGGAGAGAGGTCCCATAGCAGAGAATCAGGCTTCATGTCATAGCAGAGAATCAGGCTTCATGTCATAGCAGAGAATCAGGCTTCAAGTCATAGCAGAGAATCAAGCTTCATGTCATAGCAGAGAATCATGCTTCAGGTCACCCACCACTGGAACAGGCCATTGTCAGATATTTTTAGGCCCCGGCACCCAGACAGAGGAGAGAGGTCCCATAGCAGAGAATCAGGCTTCATGTCATAGCAGAGAATCAGGCTTCAAGTCATAGCAGAGAATCAGGCTTCATGTCATAGCAGAGAATCAGGCTTCACGTCACCCACCACTGGAACAGGCCATTGTCAGATATTTAGGCCCCGGCACCCAGACAGAGGAGAGAGGTCCCATAGCAGAGAATCAGGCTTCATGTCATAGCAGAGAATCAGGCTTCATGTCACCCACCACTGGAACAGGCCATTGTCAGATATTTTTAGGCCCCGGCACCCAGACAGAGGAGAGAGGTCCCATAGCAGAGAATCAGGCTTCATGTCATAGCAGAGAATCAGGCTCCATGTCACCCAACATTGGAACAGGCCATTGTCAGATATTTTTAGGCCCCGGCCCCCCGACAGAGGAGAGAGGTCTCATAGCAGAGATTCAGGCTTCATGTCATAGCAGAGAATCAGGCTTCATGTCACCCAACACTGGAACAGGCCACTGTCAGATATTTTTAGGTCCCGGCACCTAGACAGAGGAGAGGTTCATTCAACTTTGGGTTGCCCCGCAATATAATGGTAAAATGAAAATAAAAAAAGGATTGAATGAGGAAGTGCCCTGGAGTACAATAATATATGGTTAAGGGGAGGTAGTTATAAATGTCTAATCTGCACAAGGGATGGACAGGTCCTGTGGGATCCATGCTTGGTTCATTTTTATGAACGTCAGCTTGTCCACATTGGCTGTAGACAGGCGGCTGCGTTTGTCTGTAATGACGCCCCCTGCCGTGCTGAATACACGTTCAGACAAAACGCTGGCCGCCGGGCAGGCCAGCACCTCCAAGGCATAAAAGGCTAGCTCTGGCCACGTGGACAATTTGGAGACCCAGAAGTTGAATGGGGCCGAACCATCAGTCAGTATGTGGAAGGGTGTGCACAGGTACTGTTCCACCATGTTAGTGAAATGTTGCCTCCTGCTAACACGTTCCGTATCAGGTGGTGGTGCAGTTAGCTGTGGCGTGGTGACAAAACTTTTCCACATCTCTGCCATGCTAACCCTGCCCTCAGAGGAGCTGGCCATGACACAGCTGCGTTGGCGACCTCTTGCTCCTCCTCTGCCTTCGCCTTGGGCTTCCACTTGTTCCCCTGTGACATTTGGGAATGCTCTCAGTAGCGCGTCTACCAACGTGCGCTTGTACTCGCGCATCTTCCTATCACGCTCCAGTGCAGGAAGTAAGGTGGGCACATTGTCTTTGTACCGGGGATCCAGCAGGGTGGCAACCCAGTAGTCCGCACACGTTAAAATGTGGGCAACTCTGCTGTCGTTGGGCAGGCACTGCAGCATGTAGTCGCTCATGTGTGCCAGGCTGCCCAGAGATAAGGACAAGCTGTCCTCTGTGGGAGGCGTATCGTCATCGTCCTGCGTTTCCCCCCAGCCACGCACCAGTGATGGGCCCGAGCTGCGTTGGGTGCCACCTCGCTGTGAACATGCTTCATCCTCATCCTCCTCCACCTCCTCCTCGTCCTCCTCGTCCTCCAGTAGTGGGCCCTGTCTGGCCACATTTGTACCTGGCCTCTGCTGTTGCAAAAAAACTCCCTCTGAGTCACTTCGAAGAGACTGGCCTGAAAGTGCTAAAAATGACCCCTCTTCCTCCTTCTCCTCCTCCTGGGCCACCTCCTCTTCCATCATCGCCCTAAGTGTTTTCTCAAGGAGACATAGAAGTAGTATTGTAACGCTGATAACGGCTTCATCGCCACTGGCCATGTTGGTGGAGTACTCGAAACAGCGTAACAGGGCACACAGGTCTCGCATGGAGGCCCAGTCATTGGTGGTGAAGTGGTGCTGTTCCGCAGTGCGACTGACCCGTGCGTGCTGCAGCTGAAACTCCACTATGGCCAGCTGCTGCTCGCACAGTCTGTCCAGCATTTGCAAGATGGAGTTCCACCTGGTGGGCACGTCGCATATGAGGCGGTGAGCGGGAAGGCCGAAGTTACGCTGTAGCGCAGACAGGCGAGCAGCGGCAGGATGTGAACGCCGGAAGCGCGCACAGATGGCCCGCACTTTATGCAGCAGCTCTGACATGTCGGGGTAGTTGTGAATGAACTTCTGCACCACCAAATTCAGCACATGTGCCAGGCAAGGGATGTGCGTCAAACCGGCTAGTCCCAGAGCTGCAACGAGATTTCGCCCATTATCGCACACCACCAGGCCGGGCTTGAGGCTCACCGGCAGCAACCACTCGTCGGTCTGTTGTTCTATACCCCACCACAACTCCTGTGCGGTGTGGGGCCTGTCCCCCAAACATATGAGTTTCAGAATGGCCTGCTGACGTTTACCCCGGGCTGTGCTGAAGTTGGTGGTGAAGGTGTGTGGCTGACTGGATGAGCAGGTGGAAGAAGAGGAGGAGGAAGCCGAGTAGGAGGAGGAGGCAACAGGAGGCAAAGAATGTTGCCCTGCGATCCTTGGTGGCGGAAGGATGTGCGCCAAACAGCTCTCCGCCTGGGGCCCAGCCGCCACTACATTTACCCAGTGTGCAGTTAGGGAGATATAGCGTCCCTGGCCGTGCTTACTGGTCCACGTATCTGTGGTTAGGTGGACCTTGCCACAGATGGCGTTGCGCAGTGCACACTTGATTTTATCGGATACTTGGTTGTGCAGGGAAGGCACGTCTCTCTTGGAGAAGTAGTGGCGGCTGGGAACAACATACTGTGGGACAGCAAGCGACATGAGCTGTTTGAAGCTGTCTGTGTCCACCAGCCTGAATGACAGCATTTCATAGGCCAGTAGTTTAGAAATGCTGGCATTCAGGGCCAGGGATCGAGGGTGGCTAGGTGGTAATTTACGCTTTCTCTCAAATGTTTGTGAGATGGAGAGCTGAACGCTGCCGTGTGACATGGTTGAGATGCTTGGTGACGGAGGTGGTGGTGTTGGTGGTACATCCTCTGTTTGCTGGGCGGCAGGTGCCAACGTTCCTCCAGAGGCGGAGGAAGATGCCGAGGCGGCGGCAGCAGCAGAAGAGGTAGCAGGGGGAGCCTGAGTGAGTTCCTTGTTTTTAAGGTGTTTACTCCACTGCAGTTCATGCTTTGAATGCAGGTGCCTGGTCATGCAGGTTGTGCTAAGGTTCAGAACGTTAATGCCTCGCTTCAGGCTCTGATGGCACAGCATGCAAACCACTCGGGTCTTGTTGTCAGCACATTGTTTGAAGAACTGCCATGCCTGGGAACTCCTTGAAGCTGCCTTTGGGGTGCTCGGTCCCAGATGGCGGCGGGTGTTCTGCTTTTGCCCACTGCTCCCTCTTTTGCTATGCTGTTGGCTCTGTCTCACCACTGCCTCTTCCTCCGAATTCTGAAAGTCAGTGGCACGACCTTCATTCCATGTGGGGTCTAGGACCTCATCGTCCTCTGCATCGTCTTCCACCCAGTCTTCCTCCCTGACCTCCTGTTCAGTCTGCACACTGCAGAAAGACGCAGCAGTTGGCACCTGTGTTTCGTCATCATCAGAGACGTGCTGAGGTGGTATTCCCATGTCCTCATCAGGAAACATAAGTGGTTGTGCGTTAGTGCATTCTATCTCTTCCACCCCTGTGGAAGGGCTAGTTGGATGCCCTTGGGAAACCCTGCCAGCAGAGTCTTCAAACAGCATAAGAGACTGCTGCATAACTTGAGGCTCAGACAGTTCCCCTGATATGCATGGGGGGTGATGTGACAGACTGATGGGCTTGGTTTTCATGCGCCATCTGTGCGCTTTCTGCAGAAGACTGGGTGGGAGATAATGTGAACGTGCTGGATCCACTCTCGGCCACCCAATTGACTAATGCCTGTACCTGCTCAGGCCTTACCATCCTTAGAACGGCATTGGGCCCCACCAAATATCACTGTAAATTCTGGCTGCTACTGGGACCTGAGGTAGTTGGTTCACTAGGACGTGTGGCTGTGGCAGAACGGCCATTTCCTCTCCCAGCACCAGAGGGTCCACTAACACCACCACGACCATGTCCGCATCCGCGTCCCTTACTAGATGTTTTCCTCATTGTTACCGTTCACCACAATAAGAAAAAAATTATTTGGCCCAATGTATTGAATTCAAATTCAGGCCTTCTTTTACAGGCACCTAACACTATCTGGCTATCTATTTAGGTACCGTATTACACTAATACAGGCACAGCAGTAACGACAGATTTAGCTGAATATAAATTGTAGGCCTAGTATTTAGGCGCTGGATGACAGGTATCCCTTTTACGGACAGAATTAGACTTGGAAATGCACGGTAGCGTGTGAAGTTATTGAGGATGACCCTATCCGCACCTTCAATCTAATATACCCTTTTATGGATAGATTTAAACTTGGCCTGATAGAGCAGAAACCACAAATTTAGGGAATTGCTAAGTTGGGAATTGTATTATATACATTTATTATATAATACAATTTATTATATACATGTATTATTATACTTTTGGGATGTTAAATGTCTGTGTATTGAAAAGGGTTGTGACATTGTATGTTTAAATGGTGATTTCTGTTCTGTTGTCCCCCACATGTGTATTGGTGATTTCTCTTTGTCTTGAGAGATAATTGGATTACTCCTCGGGTGTCTCCAGGGCAGAGAGGAGGAAACCATGATGCATTGTGGGGATGTATTGTCTCTGTGAATCCTGAATTGCTACATATCTGTCATGTGTCGCAGTCTCCCTTCTGGTCCCCTAGGGGCGTGAACGATTGGTTGCTGTACTTGCATTGTATGTGTTGTAACATATTGATTGGTTGTATTTCAAAACCCTGTGGGCGGACCTGTATTTGCAACAACTGTAATAAAAACCAGGCTGGGTGTGCCAGCACCTCAGACCACTGCTTGACCCACAACACGGAGCCTTGTCTCGTTATTGGGGGGGATCCACTGTATGCTGTTAGAGACTGATTGCCAGGAGTGTAAGCTGATTCCTGTTCGTCTGCTAGCAGCTATTCGTGAGGTTCCAGTTTGGAGTGCTATTTTGTATCCAGTTCGGGAGTTTGGTGTTCTGCAGTAGCTGTGCCTGTCTCTCAGAAAGGGGCATATCGCCTAAACGGATTTTAACCCCTTGTCTGCTGAAACGGTCCGTTACAGCAGACACTAAATAGATTGACCAGCCACAGCAGTAACAACAGATTAGCTGAATATAAATTGTAGGCCTAGTATTTAGGCGCTGGATGAAAGGTATCCCTTTTACAGACAGAATTAGACTTGGAAATGCATGGTAGCATGTAAAGTTATTGAGGCTGACCCTATCCGCACCTTCAATCTAATATACCCTTTTATGGATAGATTTAAACTTGGCCTGATAGAGCAGAAACCACTAATTTAGGGAATTGCTAAGTTGGGAATTGTATTTCAACCTAGAACAAAAACTGTGCTTCGGCAGACAGCAGACAGTATTAAAATTGGCTAGTCACAGCTGAAACACCAGATTTAGGGTACTGCTATTTTGGCAATTGTATTTTATCCCTCAATAAAATAGCAAGCACAGCCAAGCCAAGCCACTATTGATGGTTAAAAATGGACTTGGTGGCAGCTTGTGCTGGCGCACCACAAGACACAAAATGGCCGCCAATCACCCCAGAAAAAAGTGACTGAAAAACGCACTGGGCAGCCTTAAAACAGTGAGCAATTGAATAGCAGAGGTTGTATGATACACAGCTGTATATCGATCACTTCAGTAAATAAATCCCTGCCTAATCTCGCCCTAACAGCAGCATCTGCATCCTCTCCCTACACTGATCAGAGCAGAGTGACGTGGGGCGCTACGTGACTCCAGCTTAAATAGAGGCTGGGTCACATGCTGCACTAGCCAATCACAGCCATGCCAATAGAGGGCATGGCTGTGATGGCCTCTTGGGGCAAGTAGTAATTTGTAAGTAATAATTTGTCCCACATTTGTGCTTCAATAATTTGTCCCACATTTGCGCTTCAATAATTTGTCCCACATTTGCGTTCTAAAAATTTGTCATACATTTGCGCTTCAATAATTTGTCCCACATTTGCGCTTTAATAATTTGTCCCACATTTGCGCCTTAATTATTTGTCCCACATTTACGCTTCAATAATTTGTCCCACATTTGCGCTTCAATAATTTGTCCCACATTTGTGCTTTAATAATTTGTCCCACATTTGCGCTTCAATAATTTGTCCCACATTTGCGCTTTAATAATTTGTCCCACATTTGCGCCTCAATAACTTTTCCCACATTTTCGCTTGATCGAAATAAAATTTTATCCATTTATCTCCCTTGGAGGTGGTCTCTTGTTCTCACACTTCCTCTCCGGCGTGGAACCCTAATTCGTCGATAACCATGATCAACATGATAGGCTCAGAAAAGAACATCGAAAATTGATAGAGAAGATATCCAAATGGATGGTGGACGTCACAGGGACGTGCGATCAGGCAGAAGTTATCTAGAGTCAACAAAGCGGCAGCAGGGCCTCTCCTTGTTAACGTCTCCAAATAGGTGACAGGAACATAAATTTCAAAAAATCGTCTGTTACACATTGTCAGGTGACATTTTACCAATTTTGCCGGATAGAAAGCCCTGCTCTGCATAGGTGACAGGGAATACAATTTCAGAAATTCTTCTTTAATTGATGCGCGCCACCTCGTTTCATTCAATGCTTAAACTTTAACAACTTGTCCCACATTTGCGCTTCAATACTTTGTCCCATATTTCCATTCTATCATATTTAATTTGAAACAATTAAACTCCCTTGGATGTGGTCTCTCTTTCTCACGCTCCCTCTCCGACGTGGAACCCTGATTCGCCGATAACGAGATCAACATGGTAGGCTCAGAAAAGAACATCAAAAGTTGATAGAGAAGATATCCAAATGGATGGTGGACGTCACAGGGACGTGCGATCAGGCAGAAGTTATCTAGAGTCAACAAAGCGGCAGCAGGGCCTCTCCTTGTTAACGTCTCCAAATACAAATACCACAGTGACATTCCCTATAATTTTTTATTAATCATTCCAATAACAGGGCATCTTAAGAGTCCTGTATTGCTATTTATTGTCACTACCTCCCCTAGTTGGGAGTGGGTAATTGTCGCGCACCCCCTCCTTTACTTGGAAGTTTATGCTTCAATACTTTGTCCCACATTTCCGCTCGATTACATTTAATTTCTTCCATTGACCTCCCTTGGATGTGATATCTCTTTCTCAGGCTCCCTCTCAAGCCTGGAACCCTGAATCCCCGCCACCCGTGATCACCATGGTAGGCGCATAAAAGAACATCGAAAGTTGATAGAGAAGATATCCAATTGGATCGTGGACATCACGGGGATGTGCAACATGGTGGGGCAGTATGTATGCACACGCCTACACGTACTGAATGATGGGTCTGCCCCCTTCAACTTCTGGGTCTCCAAATTGGGCACATGGCCTGAGCTTGCCCTTTACGCCTTGGAGGTGCTGGCCTGCCCTGCAGCCAGTGTATTGTCTGAATGTATGTTTAGCATGACTGGAGGGGGTTATCACAGGTTATATTTCCCAATGTTTTGGGGTGTACCCAAATTTTAAAAAATATAAATAAATTTAAAATTAAAAAACTGTGTAGGCTACCTCCTCCACCGCAGCTTCCACCTACACTGCCACATCCACCGCCTCCTCAACCTCCTACTCCATATGGACCTCGTCCTCCTAGATCAGGCATCCTCAAAGTGCGGCCCTCCAGCTGTTGCAAAACTACAACTCCCAGCATGCCCGAACAGCCTACAGATATCAGCCTACAGCAGGGCATTGTGGGAGTTGTAGTTTTACAACAGCTGGAGGGCCGCAGTTTGAGGATGCCTGTCCTAGATCAAGGTTATTATTTTTTATTTTTGCGTATATGTTATTTAAAGCCATTTCCATATCCACTTTTGTTTGCAGAGCACTTGCCATGCTCTTAACCACATTTTGCTGGCATTTGCAGCCCTCAAGCCCTTTCAATGACATTTTTACAGCCATTTTAATGCTCAAAAGTTCGGGTCCCCATTGACTTCAATGGGGTTCGGGTACGGGGTCAAGTTCGGGTCAAGTTCGGGTCCCGAAGTCGAACTTTTTTGTGAAGTTCGGATGAACCCGTCGAACCCGAACATCCAGGTGTCCACTCAACTCTAACCCCATTTGGCCCCCAGATAGCCCCACTCTGATACTTATCATGCGGCCTCCCTATGTAATACCCGAGTGGGATTACCATTTCTTCACCCTGCTACTGTTTTTGATTGCTACCAATAATGTCATCTATGTATTTGTTCCAGGTCCTCCTACATTGTGCATTCCTAATGTTGTTATGAAACTGTTTTGTATATGCAATGTGTTCACCAGCAGGTGGGAGTGGATATATGGCAGAGAGACCTTAAGATAGAAATACGGAACTGAGGATGCCTTAGTGTATTTAGGTTAATATATAACTTTTATTTAGGTCATATAAAATAAGTGAGACATTATGGTGTATTAAATCTACACTATAGAAGATAGGGGGCGCTATGGGTCTATAGCAGCATATGAGGCCCAGCTGCCTAGTATATTGGAGGAGGGTGGCAAATCTGGGGAGGAGCCTATGAGTCAGGACCCTAACTCACCCTGTATACTCACCCTACTTGGCCTAGTCTAATAGGTGTGGTAACCTCAATGGCTGTAGTCGGGGCACTCGTCCTGAAAAGGACGACCCCCAGCCTCAGGAACCTCGGGCCTGTGCTGTAAACCCTATTCTCTTACCTCCCTAGTAGGTGGATAAAGGTACCACCATCAACTACTAGGGAGGTAAGAGAATAGGGTTTACAGCACAGGCCCGAGGTTCCTGAGGCTGGGGGTCGTCCTTTTCAGGACGAGTGCCCTGACTACAGCCATTGAGGTTACCACACCTATTAGACTAGGCCAAGTAGGGTGAGTATACAGGGTGAGTTAGGGTCCTGACTCATAGGCTCCTCCCCAGATTTGCCACCCTCCTCCAATATACTAGGCAGCTGGGCCTCATATGCTGCTATAGACCCATAGTGCCCCCTATCTTCTATAGTGTAGATTTAATACACCATAATGTCTCACTTATTTTAAATGACCTAAATAAAAGTTATATATTAACCTAAATACACTAAGGCATCCTCAGTTCCGTATTTCTATTATTGAGACCACTGAGAATAAAAATAGGAGGTCCACTAACTATAGATCCCTAATATATACAACCTTAAGATAGAATGGAACTTACCATTCCATTCTCCCCCTTTTGGGCAGAAGTGGGTTAGTCCCATTTCCTATCAAGGGAGGGGCAACAGGAAGTGTCTAGTCAGTCTAAGCCAGGGCAGCATCAGATACAGACATGCCAAGGTTTAGCAGCAAGGGGAGGCCCTTACTAATATCTGTTTTTTTCTTTTTAACCTAACTAAAACAGGTTCTTTTAATATTTATCTGTATTGGACTATAATTTACTTGACGACAAACTATGTAACTAGTGGACAAATTAGATTATACATGCCAGATGTCTCACTTACTATTGATGATGGGATCTATCCTTTCTCAGGAGTTTCCTGACACGGGATTGCCCCTAACAGAGCGTCTATTTCATCTTTTAGCCAGGCCGTAGATTACAGGGACAGTAGTTAGGGACAGTTTTTTCCCTTTCTCATCTATTACTCACCCCTGTGGCATCTGCCATATTTTTTGTAAATTATTAATTTTACACTTACAAAGGTTTTAAGTGGTGGTGGATTTGTGGAATCTTATTAATGAAGGAAGTGTCGATTTAGCAAGTCGTTTGCATTCAGATGTTCAATTACATTTAACAATAACCGCTAAATATTTTTTGCTGTTTGCTTGTTATTGTGATCTCAGTCAGGCATATTTGTCTGATCCACTGAAAACAAACAATTTATCACTCATCATTTGATCGCTGTATCCTAATTTCATAAATTCGAACGATCATATAAAAATTTCAATGATAATCGCTCCATCTAATAGGTCCTTTAAAAAAATCATTTCAAAGTGTGTTTAATTTGGGTTTAAATGCAAAATTCATTAGTCGAGATAATTTAATATATTTATTTGACTCTATCACTACAGCCAGAGAATTAGTAATGAAAAAACATTGAATAATTACGTTTTGCACTATTAAACAGTTACACAAATGAGCTTGTAATGGATTTATTTAAAAAATGTTAATTGGTCTATTCACATGTACTTTGGCTGTAATCTTCATCTGATTTCCCTAAGTATTTTTTTTCCTGTGGAACAAATGACCTTGAGACAAGTCTGCTTCTGATTACCTTTGTTTGCACTTACTGAGAATCCAATGTTTAGAGCTCTGACTAGATAATAGCTATCAGATATGGGAGCCATTTTGCAGTGCTTTGTTAAATCACCTCAGCAGAAAGCCTGCAGTAAAGTTTTAGTAGAATGTAGTCAATCTGTACGGCATCCAATTATAACTGTAGACTGGTCATTTCTGAAAATAAAGCTATTTCTGCAATGCATCATATTTATGCTAGCAAAATCGAAGAATTGCTTAGTAAAATGGTGTCGCTCTGCGCTCCTTTGAAGCTGCTTAATTTAAATCAGCCATTAGTGTTCTGCTAAAATGCTTAATAACAGCAGAATGCAGAAAGCGAAATGGCTATTATAGGTTCTAGGACACAATATGGCACTGTTCGTTTAAAAGGTAACACATGCTATAAAACTGCAATTTCCTCTCCATTATCAATCTTTGTGTAACCCATTCAGCACAGGCAGCAAGCGCCAAGTCTCAATCAGTTCATTTATTACTCAGCCCAGGTAAGGAAGGATAAGACGTCTAGAAGGAATTTGCACTTTGTAAGAAAAGTCAGATTGCATGGTGATAATCAATGGAAGTATTCTTTAAAAGTTCTGAAACGACACCTGCTTTTAGTGTCCATTTGCCATAAAAATGGCTTCGACAATTTCTCTGGCAGATGTTTAATTTAACATGATACAGTGAATTTAAAATAATATCTGCTCACCTGAGCAGAATAGAGAAGGTCCGGGACAAAATCACTAAAATCTGATTGCAAACGAGAATTACTTTATGCAGCATTTCAGACAAATCATCTTCTTTGTGTAATTCCTTGTAAATGCCGTACCCTTTCAGAGCACTTAGTCAGGTAGATTGGAAATATATATTGCTTGTATAAAAAATGGTTTAACACAATACCATATCATAACCTTTTAAAAAGATTTCTTTCTTGTAGCTTTATTATAAAAGAATTGAAAAGAAATGCTATCTATCTATCTATCTATCTATCTATGCACCACTTTATTGCTTGACAAAGGCCTTATTGTGCTGGGCTGAAACGTTGCTATCTGGGGAATAAATGGTCCAACACCATTTCACCTTATCCGAGTGCTGCCTCATCACGGGTCTACTAGTGGACTGTCCCCTACTTTCCCAGATGGATTGCACCTAACTACCCACAGTGACAGTGCTGCTGTTTTCTTTTGCTTTTGGATTATCTATTCTATCTATCTAATATATATATATATATATATATATATAGTTTCCAAAGATGAGGCAGCACTGCCTCATCTTTGGAAACTATACGTGTTTATAGCCGTCCAAGCCTGCGGCTGAGAGGACTTGCACCCGCTATTTTTGGTCTTGTGCTGCTGTGTTTCTTTTTGGTATATATATATATATATATAAATATATATATTCAAAGAATGAAGAGGCAGCACTTCCAGTTGTTAGGTGATAGGGTGACGACCCCAAACTTTATTCCAGCTACGTTTCTGCCTTCTCAATGAGGCCTTTGTCAAGCTACAACAGTGCTACACTGTGGGGTTCATATACCCACAATCCAATACAAATTGGTGCAATTAGTGAAACCACATGTGGACAATAAAATCACATGATCCCAAAGACGTCACATCTCACATGACTATTTGTGTAAACATATTCTACATGTCAAAAATCTTTATACAAAAGTGGTAACATATTCAATAGTGAAGTACCTACTTAATAGGTTCTATATATATCATACATAGTGTTCCAATGTGCTGTATCAATATCCCTCGTGTACAGCTTCTAATTACACATATGTGAGTAAAGAAAGTGCTCCATCCATTAAGGGTTAAAATCAAATACTCGATGCAGCTGCATCATATTAAACTTTAAAAACTTTTTGGGACTAACCGTCATTGATCAGCCCGGCGCGTTGGCATCAGCGTCCCTCCGTCCACCAGGCGCATGCCTCCCCACGTCGTCGCGTCATCACGCAGGATTTCTTGCACCCAGAGCTCCACATCTGACTGTGCTGCTGCATTATTTGTGGTATAATATAATAAATATATATATATATATATATATATATATATATACAGTCAGGTCCATAAATATTGGGACATCAACACAATTCTAACATTTTTGGCTCTATACACAACCACAATGGATTTGAAATGAAACAAACTAGATGTGCTTTAACTGCAGACTGTCAGCTTTAATTTGAGGGTATTTACATCCAAATCAGGAGAATGGTGTAGGAATTACAACAGTTTGCATATGTGCCTCCCACTTGTTAAGGAACCAAAAGTAATGGGACAGAATAATAATGATAAATCAAACTTTCACTTTTTAATACTTGGTTGCAAATCCTTTGCAGTCAATTACAGCCTGAAGTCTGGAACGCATAGACATCACCAGATGCTGGGTTTCATCCCTGGTGATGCCCTGCCAGGCTTCTACTGCAACGGTCTTCAGTTCCTGCTTGTTCTTGGGGCATTTTCCCTTCAGTTTTGTCTTCAGCAAGTGAAATGCATGCACAATCGGATTCAGGTCAGGTGATTGACTTGGCCATTGCATAACATTCCACTTCTTTCCCTTAAAAAACTCTTTGGTTGCTTTTGCAGTATGCTTTGGGTAATTGTCCACTTGCACTGTGAAGCACCGTCCAATGAGTTCTGAAGCATTTGGCTGAATATGAGCAGATAATATTGCCCGAAACACTTCAGAATTCATCCTGCTGCTTTAGTCAGCAGTCACATCATCAATAAATACAAGAGAACCAGTTCCATTGGCAGCCATACATGCCCACGCCATGACACTACCACCACCATGCTTCACTGATGAGGTGGTAGGCTTAGGATCATGAGCATTTCCTTTCCTTCTCCATACTCTTCTCTTCCTATCACTCTGGTACAAGTTGATCTGTCCATAGGATGTTGTTCCAGAACTGTGAAGGCTTTTTTAGATGTCGTTTGGCAAACTCTAATCTGGCCTTCCTGTTTTTGAGGCTCACCAATGGTTTACATCTTGTGGTGAACCCTCTGTATTCACTCTGGTGAAGTCTTCTCTTGATTGTTGACATTGACACACATACAGCTACCTCCTGGAGAGTGTTCTTGATCTGGCCAACTGTTGTGAAGGGTGTTTTCTTCACCAGAGAAAGAATTGCCGTGGTCTTCCGGGTCTTTTGGTGTTGCTGAGCTCACCGGTGCGTTCCTTCTTTTTAAGAATGTTCCAAACAGTTGTTTTGACCACGCCTAATGTTTTTGCTATCTCTCTGATGGGTTTGTTTCGTTTTTTCAGCCTAATGATGGCTTGCTTCACAGATAGTGACAGCTCTTTGGATCTCATCTTAAGAGTTGACAGCAACAGATTCCAAATGCAAATAGCACACTTGAAATAAACTCTGGACCTTTTATTTGCTCATTGTTATTGGGATAATGAGGGAATAACTCACACCTGGCCATGGAACAGCGGAGAAGCTAATTGTCCCATTACTTTTGGTTCCTTAACAAGTAGGAGGCACATATGTAAACTGTTGTAATTCCTACACCGTTCACCTGATTTGGATGTAAATACCCTCAAATTAAAGCTGACAGTCTGCAGTTAAAGTAAATCTTGTTCGTTTCATTTCAAATCTAGTGTGGTGGTGTATTGAGCCAAAAATGTTACAATTGTGTTGATGTCCCAGTATTTATGGACCTGACTGTATATATCTTGAAAAAAGAGAAGGCAGCACTCAAAAAATTCATGAAAAAAGTGGGTGATTTGTTAACTCATGTGACAGCAAGACCTTGGTCGCCGGTCTTTTGAAGGAATTTGCACCTCTATTTGCTGTTTGTGTGCTACTCTTTACATATATATACAGTACAGACCAAAAGTTTGAACACACCTTCTCATTCAAAGAGTTTTCTTTATTTTCATGACTATGAAGGCATCAAAACTATGAATTAACACATGTGGAATTATATACATAACAAACAAGTGTGAAACAACTGAAAATATGTCATATTCTAGGTTCATCAAAGTAGCCACCTTTTGCTTTGATTACTGCTTTGCACACTCTTGGCATTCTCTTGATGAGCTTCAAGAGGTAGTCCCCTGAAATGTTCTTCCAACAGTCTTGAAAGAGTTCCCAGAGATGCTTAGCACTTGTTGGCCCTTTTGCCTTCACTCTGCGGTCCAGCTCACCCCAAACCATCTCGATTGGGTTCAGGTCCGGTGACTGTGGAGGCCAGGTCATCTGGCGCAGCACCCCATCACTCTCCTTCATGGTCAAATAGCCCTTACTTTCAAAGTTTTCCCAATTTTTCGGCTGACTGACTGACCTTCATTTCTTAAAGTAATGATGGCCACTCGTTTTTATTTACTTAGCTGCTTTTTTCTTGCCATAATACAAATTCTAACAGTCTATTCAGTAGGACTATCAGCTGTGTATCCACCTGACTTCTCCTCAACGCAAATGATGGTCCCAACCCTATTTATAAGGCAAGAAATCCCACTTATTAAACCTGACAGGACACAACTGTGAAGTGAAAACCATTTCAGGTGACTACCTCTTGAAGCTCATCAAGAGAATGCCAAGAGTGTGCAAAGCAGTAATCAAAGCAAAAGGTGGCTACTTTGAAGAACCTAGAATATGACATATTTTCAGTTGTTTCACACTTGTTTGCTATGTATATAATTCCACATGTGTTAATTCATAGTTTTGATGCCTTCAGTGTGAATCTACAATTTTCATAGTCATGAAAATAAAGAAAACTCTTTGAATGAGAAGGTGTGTCCAAACTTTTGGTCTGTACTGTATATATATATATATATATATAAAAAAATCTATCTATTGTCACGAACCAGTAGGTGTGAACCCACTGTGCCTCATGTCCTACCTCTTCTAAGGGCTTTGTCTAATTGAACCCCTTGATCTTCACAGTACCCATGATGGTGGGGATAGAGTTTCCAGAGGGGAACACCAGGTTGCTACCTCTTGAGGAGGATTGGAACACGAGGCAGCTGGTCCAGGCGGACCAGGAGATACCTGAGCAAGGTACCAGAGGTACAGGCGTTGTAAGCAGGCTGAGTCATAACCAGGAGCAACAGTGCAGGACCGTGGCCAGGGCTGGGAGGAAACTGTGGAGTGGATCCCAGAACACAGTACCTATACAGACAGAGCCCAGGACTGCAGCGGTGAATGGGAAGCACTAGCAGCAGATTACCCAGTGAATGGGAAGCACTGGCAGCAGTAAGCAGGGGAACAGCGGCACACAGAAGCTGCTGTTTAGGGCCGCACCGAACTTTACGGTGTTTGGCACCCGAACCCGAATATTTCAGTAAAAGTTCGGGTTTGGGTTCGGTGTTCGGGTAATATTAATATACCATCAGATTGGAGTTTTCTCCAATCTGATGGTATATTTTAACTTGAAGCGTCCCTATCACCATGGAAACGCCTCTATGTTAGAATATACCGACAGTATATTCTAACACAGAGGTGTTCCCATAGTGATGGGGACGCTTCAAGTTAGAATATACTGAGAACTGTGGACATAACGGCCCCCTGCTGCCTGGCAGCACCTGATCTCTTACAGGGGCCTGTGATCCGCACAATTAACCCTTCAGGTGCCGCACATGAGGGGTTAATTGTGCGGATCACACTCCCTGTAAGAGATCAGGTGCTGCCAGGCAGCAGGGGGCCAGACCCCCCTCCCTCCTCAGTATTAAAATCATTGGTGGCCAGTGCGGCCCCCTCCCTCCCAGTATTAAAATCATTTGTGGCTAGTGCGGCTCCCCTACCCCCCCTATTAAAATCATTGGTGGCTAGTGCGGCCCCCCACCCACCCCCTATTAAAATCATTGGTGTCCAGTGCGGCCTCCCCTCTCCCCCCCTAATTAAAATCATTGGTTAACAACCCCCCCATCATTGGTGGCATCGGAGCGGCAGTTCTGATCGGAGTCCCAGTTTAATCGCTGGGGCTCTGATCAGTTACCATGGCAGCCAGGACACTACTGCAGTCCTGGCTGCCATGGTTACTTAGCACTTTTAGCAGCATTATACTTACATGCGCTGTCTGTGGCTGGCCGGCGCTCCTCCTACTGGTAAGTGAAAGGTCTGTGCGGTGCATTGCTTATAGCACAGACCTGTTTAATTAGGGGTGGGGGGAGAGGGGAGGACGCACTGGACACCAATGATTTTAATAGGGGGGGCCGCACTAACCACCAATGGTTTTAATAGGGGGGGGAGTGGGGGGGCCACACTAGCCGCAAATGATTTTAATACTGAGGAGGGAGCGAAGGGGGCCGCACTAGCCACCAATGAGTTTAGTAGGGGGTGGGTGGGGGGGCCGCACTAGCCACAAATGATTTTAATACTGGGGAGGGAGGGGGGGGCCGCACTGGCCACCAATGATTTTAATACTGGGGAGGGAGGGGGGTCTGGCCCCTGCTGCCTGGCAGCACCCGATCTCTTACAGGGGGCTGAGATCCGCACAATTAACAATAAAGTGAAGTTCAGGTCCCCATTGACTTCAATAGGGTTCGGGTCCAAGTTCGGATCAAGTTCGGGTCCCGAACCCGAACTTTTTTTTAAAGTTCGGCCGAACTCCCCGAACATCTAGGTGTTTGCTCAACTCTACTGCTGTTACATCTATCTATCTATCTATCTATCTATCTATCTATCTATCTATCTATCTATCTATCTATCTAGTGGTAAACCTACCATGAAGACACACCAATACACTGCTATAGTCCTATATGAGAAGGCATTTTGCACTGAACTACCCTTTCTGCTTCCCTTCACAAAATTTAATAATCTGCAGCTGCCACTAGAGGGGATTTACAGCATATAGATTTAAACAGCCGCCAAATTCATTCCACAGAAGCTTTATTCATTCCACCCTCCGTTTTTTTGCCAAAGCAATTTTCCCATAGTGCCATATAACGCCATGTGACATTCTATGCAGAATTGAATATCAGTCCAGCTGTGATACCATTTGTTACCAATATAGTTGAGATCCATACTGTAGTCTATGCACTAACGCCTAAAAGGCAATAACTGCAAATACATGCCACATATTGTAACAAAGAACTGTAACATTAGTTCACACACAGCAATACCTCTAGTACAACTGTCTCCAGGTACCATATGGTATGACCCCCAGAATCCAGGACACTGTAAGTCATTTGTATAGTAATAAACTGTAATTATAAGTAAATGATATGTACTCTGTATTTATTAAATGAACATTTACTTCCGGTAAACCTCAAGCCCCATTAACATGAATGATTTGCACTGCTTTTTGTGTTTCAGTACAAGGCAGTGTTATAAATATATAAACTTAGCTTCTACTGAATAAATTGTATCTATGAATCTATCTAATTTTGCCATCACCACAGAATAAAAAAAAAAAAAGACAATATTCCACCATCAATGATTGTTAAACCGACCAGATAATAAGTATAGAAAATGTGCTGCCAGGAACCCGTTTTAAAGAATTTTGTCAATCCTCATCTGGACCTTGTTGTAAGGTGCCAGCTGAAATTCTTTTCATTGTATAGAAATGTGTGTCCTGTCACCAGAAAGAGGAGATATATAGTGTGTATCACTGCAGACCATTTTCTATGGTAATCTGGACATATGAATTAATTGGTTGGGAGCTTTAAAAAGGACTCCCATATTTCTGGGCCCATATGACTGCTAATAAATATGTTGTCATTGACATAGAAGCTGCCAAGTGATCTGAAATTCATGTGTGTGGATGGGTCTTTGTATTTGGGTCTGAAAACATAGGTTTATGGGCTTTAAGTTTACAAGACAGCAGAGATTGCCTGAGGTGAGAGCTTTTCTTTAAGCCAACAGCTTGATATTCTGTTGATATTACAGTAAGTGCTTAGGAGTTTAATGTCCAAATATTTAAAGATATACCTTATGCCTGAGGAGGTCACCTTCATATTACATATGGTTTGCTTTCCACTAGACAGCTACAATAAAAAGAAAATAATAATCTTGAAGTCGCATATATAGCAATAATAATAATCTTTATTTATATAGCGCAACAGGGGCGTTGCTAGGTCAAAACATTTGGGGCCTGGGCCCCTGATGTTTTGTCCCAGGCCCCGAATGTCCTGCCGGCCTGTTAGATATAACTGTGTTGCCATCCTCAGGACGACAATACAGTTGAATCTAATGCACTGCAAGAGCTGAAGGACCTGTGATGACCTCACAGGTCATGTGATCAGTTCTAAATGCAGTAGCTGAAAAGGACCTGGGATGATGTCACCATCATGTGACTAGTGCAGGAGAGGACGGCACAGCAGTGAAGAGAAGCCCTGGGAAGAGGCTGAGGTTAGATCTGCTACATGAGAAGAGGTAAGTGAAGATTACTCAGTGTGAGAGGCAGAGCAATGTTAGGAGTTGTAATTATTTTACCGGGACTGTATGTTAGGGCTAAAGAAAGGGAAGTTATTTACATGGGACAGTGAGGTTGAGTGATTTTAATTACATGGGATTGAAATTTGGAAGTTGCTGGGGTAGGGTAATGTTATTTACATGGGACTGTATATTGAGGGGTAATGTTATTTATATGGGACTGCATGTTGAAGGCAGCTGTGGGAGGGAGTTATAATATTTACATGAGATTAAATGTTAATGGCTAATGTTGTTTACCTGGGACTTCATGTTGGAGGTGGCTGGGGAGGGGGTTATTTTATTTACATGGGACTGTATGTTGAAGGTTTATGGGGGAGGGGGTGATTTTATTTATATGGGACTGAATATTGAGGAGGTGATGTTATGTATATAGGACTGTAGGTTGAAGGCAGCTGGGGAGGGGGTGATGTTATTTTCATGTTGAGCCTATTCCAATGGTTGTTATTTTCATGAGACTATGTTGGAAGGGGCAGGAGAGATGGTGTGATGTTATTTACATGTGGCTATATTTTGGATGGGGCTGTAGATAGTGAGGGATGTTATTTACATGGGACTATATTGGAGGGGGCTGGAGAGATGGTGTGATGGTATTTATATGGGACTCTATGGCGGAGGGAGGGAAATAGTGTTATTTACATGGGACTGTATGGCGGAGGTGCTGAGGAATTATAATTTCTGAGGACACTAAACGGAGGAATATAACTACAGGGGGCACTGCACGCGGCATTATAAATGTTGGGGGCACTTCAGGGCGAGCATTATAACAGTAGGGGGCGATATAACTACAGGGGCACTGCACACGGAATTATAAATATTGGGGGTGCTTCAGGGCAAGCATTATAACAGTAGGGGGCAGTATAAATACTGGGGACACTGTGGGGGCATTTTAAATCCAGGGGACATTAGGCGTTCTTATTACTACTGGGGGCTCTATAGGAGAGATCCGCATTATTTCTACTAAGAGCACTATGGGGGCCTTATTACTACTGAGGGGTCTGTAGAGAGCTTTATTACCACTGGGGGAATAATAGGGGGCCTTATTTCTACTGGGGACTCTGTGAGGGTGTTATTAATACTGGAGGGCTCTTCTACTAATGTAGGCACTCTTGTGGAGCATTGTCACTGTTGGGTCCAGTAGGGGGCAGTATTACTAATGAGAGCATTCTAGAAGGCAATTACTATTTGTGGGAGTATGAGGAGTACTGTTACTATGGGGGAGGTCACAAATTTTTCTTCAGGATAGTATTTGGGGGTACAGAAAAGTAAGGAAGCTAAGATGTCTGTGCGTCACACTTTGCAGAGACTAGGCGGCTGAGAGAAGTGTCCGGACCGAATGGAGAAGATGATGACAGAGAAGATCTACATCAGAGGAGACGTCACCTGGGAGGCCCTGGATGTGAGAGGTACGTGCTGCTGTATAGCAAGTACAGTAAAATGTCTTCAGTGCTAGTGTTTGCAGGGTGGAGGGGGGATGCGGTTGGGACATATATTCATTGGTCCTTGGGCCCCATATCTTTTGAGAACCTAGCAACGTCCCTGTAGCGCAACCATATTCCGCAGAGCTTTACAGTTCAGGGGTTCATGTACAGACAGTCATAAATAGCATAGCAACAGACAAGTCAATAATACAACAAGAGGAATGCAGGCCCTGCTCACAAGAGCTTACAATCTATAGCATATGGAAAATGCACAGTACCACTACTCCTGAACTGTATACTGGGTGAAATTCTCAGTATCTGCTCTTATTCTATATATATGGACACTGCACAGTACCACTTCTCCTGTCCTCTATAGTGGGTATAATTCTCAGTATCTGCTCTTATTCTCTATATATAGACACTGCACAGTACCACTTCTCTTGTCTTCTATACTGGGTGTAATTCTCAGTAGAGATGTCACGAACATAAAATTTTCCGTTCGCGAACGGAGAACACGAATTTTCGCAAATGTTCGCGAACGGGCGAACCGCCATAGACTTCAATAGGCAGGCGAATTTTAAAACCCACAGGGACTCTTTCTGGCCACAATAGTGATGGAAAAATTGTTTCAAGGGGACTAACACCTGGCCTGTGGCATGCCGGAGGGGGATCCATGGCAAAACTCCCATGGAAAATTACGTAGTTGACGCAGAGTCGGGCTTTGATCCATAAAGGGCATAAATCACCTAACATTCCTAAATTGTTTGGAATAACGTGCTTTAAAACATCAGGTATGATGTTGTATCGATCAGGTAGTGTAAGGGTTACGCACGCTTCACAGTGACAGACCAAACTCCCCGTTTAACGCACCGCAAACAACCGCAAACAGTCCATTTGCACAAACGCAAACTCTCCATTTGCACAAGATTGGATACCAAGCTAGCCATGTCCCGTTCCTTGTCCTCACTGACGTCATCGAAGGTCTCTTCCTCCACCCAGCCACGTACAACACCAAGGGTCCCCGAAAGGTGACAACAAGCAACCTGGGACGCCTGCTGTGGTTGGTCTTCCACCTCCTCAAAGCCACCTTCCTCCTCTGACTCCTCTTCTTCAGACTCCTCTCTCTGCGTTGCCGCAGGTCCAGCAATCGACAACGACAAGGCTGCTTCTGGTGGTGATGGTGACCACAACTCTTCCTCTTCATGCTCATCTACGGCCTGATCCAGGACTCTTCGCAGGGCACGCTCCAGAAAAAACGCATATGGGATGAGGTCGATGATGTTGCCTTGGGTTTGACTGACCAGGTTTGTCACCTCCGCAAAAGGACGCATGAGCCTACAGCCATTGTGCATGAGCGTTCAGTAATGCGGCCAAAAAATACCCAGCTCCGCAGAGGCTGTCCTCTTTTTTTTAAATTAAAAAAAATCTGTTCTTAACAGTTTAATCTCTGTTTTGTCTGGTGTATGGAAAAGATTTTAGGAACCGGGAGATGGAAAAAGATGCTTGGTCGGTCCTCTTACTTCCAATTTGGGGCATTGCGCGTACGCCTTGCAATGTACTGTGCCACCAGATATGAGTGGTGTGTTTAAGTAGTACTATTCCTATCAGTTTAATCCCTGTTACGTCCCCTATCAGGGGACGTGTATGGAATAGATTTTAGGAAGGCCTCATGCACACGACCGTTGTGTGCACCCGTGGCCGTTGTGCCATTTTCCGTTTTTTTTCGCGGACCCATTGACTTTCAATGGGTCCGTGGAAAAATCGGAAAATGCACCGTTTGGCAGCCGCATCCGTGAGCCGTGTTTCCTGGCCGTGAAAAAAATATGACCATTCCTATTTTTATCACGGCCAACGGTTCACGGACCCATTCAAGTCAATGGGTCCGTGAAAGAACACGGATGCACACAAGATTGGCATCCGTGTCCGTGATCCGTGGCCGTAGGTTAGTTTTTATACAGACGGATCCGAAGATCCGTCTGCATAAAAGCTTTTTCAAAGCTGAGTTTTCACTTCGTGAAAACTCAGAACCGACAGTATATTCTAACACAGAAGCGTTCCCATAGTGATGGGGATGCTTCTAGTTAGAATACACTACAAACTGTGTACAAGACTGCCCCCTGCTGCCTGGCAGCACCCGATCTCTTACAGGGGGCCGTGATCAGCACAATTAACCCCTTCAGGTGCGGCACCTGAAGGGGTTAATTGTGCTGATCACGGCCCCCTGTAAGAGATCAGGGCTGCCAGGCAGCAGGGGGCAGACCCTCCCCCCCCCCCCCAGTTTGAATATCATTGGTGGCCAGTGCGGCCCCCCCCCCTCTATTGTAATAATAGGTTGGTGGCCAGTGCGGCCCCCCCCTCCCTCTATTGTAATAATTCGTTGGTGGCACAGTGTGCGCCCCCCCTCCCTCCCTCTATTGTAACTATTCGTTGGTGGCACAGTGTGCGCCCCCCCTCCCTCCCTCTATTGTAATAATTCGTTGGTGGCACAGTGTGCGCCCCCCATCGGCCCCCCCTCCCTCTATAGCATTAACAACATTGGTGGCCAGTGTGCGGCCTCCCATCTCCCCCCCCCTTCCCCCATCATTGGTGGCAGCGGAGTTCCGATCGGAGTCCCAGTTTAATCGCTGGGGCTCCGATCGGTAACCATGGCAACCAGGACGCTACTACAGTCCTGGTTGCCATGGTTACTTAGCAATAGTACAATAGTAGAAGATTCATACTTACCTGCTGCTGCGATGTTCGTGTCCGGCCGGGAGCTCCACCTACTGGTAAGTGACAGGTCTGTGCGGCGCATTGCTAAATGAACCGTCACTTACCAGTAGGAGGAGATCCCGGCCGGACACGAACATCGCAGCTCCCAGGTAAGTATGAATCTTTTACTATTGTACTATTGCTAGTAACCCGCTGCCACCAATGATCGGGGGGGGGGGGGGGGGAGGTGGGAGGCCGCACACTGGCCACCAATGTTGTTAATGCTATAGAGGGAGGGGGGGCCGATGGGGGTCGCACACTGTGCCACCAACGATTTATTACAATAGAGGGAGGAAGGGGGGGGGCGCACACTGTGCCACCAACGAATTATTACAAAAGAGGGAGGAAGGGGGGGGCGGGGGGGGCACACTGTGCCACCAACGAATTATTACAATAGAGGGAGGAAGGGGGGGGGGCCGCACTGGCCACCAATGATATTCAAACTGGGGAGGGGGGGGTCTGCCCCCTGCTGCCTGGCAGCACCCGATCTCTTACAGGGGGCCGTGATCAGCACAATTAACCCCTTCAGGTGCGGCACCTAAAGGGGTTAATTGTGCTGATCACGGCCCCCTGTAAGAGATCGGATGCTGCTAGGCAGCAGGGGGCAGTCATGTACACAGTTTGCAGTATATTCTAACTAGAAGCGTCCCCATCACCATGGGAACGCCTCTGTGTTAGAATATACTGTCGGAAATGAAGTTTCACGATCTAACTCATATCCGACAGTATATTCTAACATAGAGGCGTTCCCATGGTGATGGGGACGCTTCAAGTTAAAATATACCATCGGATTGGAGAAAACTCCGATCCGATGGTATAAAAGGGACTCCAGACTTTATATTGAAAGTCAATGGGGACGGATCCGTTTGAAATGGCACCATATTGTGTCAACGTCAAACGGATCCGTCCCCATTGACTTGCATTGTAATTCAGGACGGATCCGTTTGGCTCCGCACGGCCAGGCGGACACCAAAACGACTTTTTTTTCATGTCCGTGGATCCTCCAAAAATCAAGGAAGACCCACGGACGAAAAAACGGTCACGGATCACGGGAAAACGGAACCCCGTTTTGCGGACCGCAAAAAAATACGGTCGTGTGCATGAGGCCGAACCGGGAGATGGAAAAAGATGCTTGGTCGGTCCTCCTACTTCCAATTTGGGGCACTGCGCCAGCGCCGTGTAATGTACTGTGCCACCAGATATGAGTGGTGTGTTAAGTAGTACTATTCCTATCAGTTTAATCCCTGTTACGTCCCCTATCAGGGGACGTGTATGGAATAGATTTTAGGAACCGGGAGATGGAAAAAGATGCTTGGTTGGTCCTCCTACTTCCAATCTGGGGCACTGCGCGTGAGCTGTGTAATGTACTGTGCCACCAGATATAAGTGGTGTGTTAAGTAGTACTATTCCTATCAGTTTAATTCCTGTTACGTCCCCTATTATTATTATAATAATTATTATTATAATTAGGTGTGTTAAGCAGTACTATTCCTATCAGTTTAATCCTTGTTACGTCCCCTATCAGGGGCCGGTGTATGAAATAGATTTTAGGAACCGGGAGATGGAAAAAGATGCTTGGTCGGTCCTCCTACTTCCAATTAAGGGCACTGCGCATGCGCCGTGCAATGTACTGTGCCACCAGATAGGAGTGGTGTGTTAAGTAGAACTATCCCTATCAGTTTAATCCCTGTTACGTCCCCTATCAGGGGACGTGTGTGGAATAGATTTTAGGAACCGGGAGATGGAAAAAGATGCTTGGTCGGTCCTCTTACTTCCAATTTGGGGCACTGCGCGTACGCCTTGTAATGTACTGTGCCACCAGATAGGAGTGGTGTGTTAAGTAGTACTATTCCTATCAGTTTAATCCCTGTTACGTCCCCTATCAGGGGACGTGTATCGAATAGATTTTAGACAACCGCAAAGAGTTGTCAATAGTTGACACACTCATGACATAAATTTTATTCCTCTATGCGTCAATCTTGGTGTAGTGATGACTGTGCTCGTGAGCACGTTTGGGAGATTGCAGGCGATGGGGTTTTTTCAAAGCCTATGGTCGTGCTGAGGTAGTTCAGTGACAGTTAAGTGACCCAGAAAACAATGATTCTGCAGTGTGGGCCTTTGTTGGCCTAGCAGGCTTTAATGATCACCTTAGATGATCACAAAGAAAATTAATGTTTTTCTATGCAAAATTATCCAGCCGATCGCTTTTGGTCTGTTCACAATGAAGCAACGACCTTATCATCTGGGGTCTGCCAACATTGCCATTGCCAACACACTCATAGAGGTGGTCGCTTCATTGTGATACGCAAGCCCCTTCACCACAACAAGGTAACGATCACGAAGGGGAATTGACACATGTATGTGCCTTTTTTTTTGTTTTGTTTTTGCAGCCACAGTGCAGCACCAGAGGCCAGAAAAATTTGGCATGTACACATGCCTGAAAAATTAGGTATTGTTGCAGCGGCCAGAAAAATGTATGTTTCCCAGGCAGAAAGTGCCCTAAAACATTGCGGCTTGAACCCTAGTTGGTGGCGGAGAAGTCACGCAAGTCATCCGGCATTCAGAGATAAAATACAGCAGCGTGTGGACCATTTTTAGCCCAAGGCAGCTCATCTCATCAGGCCTTTTTTAGTCTAATGTATCGCCCACTGTCAGTCCCTTCGGGATCCATGCCTCAGTCATCTTAATAAAGGTGAGGTAATCTAGACTTTTTTGACCTAGACGACTTCTCTTCTCAGTGACAATACCTCCTGCTGCACTGAAGGTCCTTTCTGACAGGACACTTGAAGCGGGGCAGGCCAGAACTTCTATCACAAATTAGGATAGCTCAGGCCACAGGTCAAGCCTGCACACCCAGTAGTCAACGGGTTCATCGCTCCTCAGAGTGTCGATATCTGCAGTTAAGACGAGGTAGTCTGCTACCTGTCGGTCGAGTCGTTCTCTGAGGGTGGACCCCGAAGGGCTGTGGCGATGCGTAGGACTTAAAAAGCTCCGTATGTCCTCCATCAACAACACGTCTGTAAAGCGTCTTGTCCTTGCCGGCGTGGTCGTGGTAGGAGGATGATTACTTTCACCTCTTCCCCTGTTAGATTCCCGTTGTGCTGTGACATCACCCTTATACGCTGTGTAAAGCATACTTTTTAATTTATTTTGGAACTGCTGCATCCTTTCCGACTTGCGGTAATTCGGTAACATTTCAGGCACTTTCTGCTTATACCGGGGGTCTAGTAGCGTGGCCACCCAGTACAGGTCGTTCTCCTTCAGCCTTTTTATACGAGGGTCCCTCAACAGGCACGACAGCATGAAAGACCCCATTTGCACAAGGTTGGATGCCAAGCTACTCATGTCCCGTTCCTCGTCCTCAGTGATCTCACTGAAGGTATGTTCTTCCCTTCAGCCACGTACAACACCACGGGTACCAGATAGGTGACAACGAGCACCCTGGGATGCCTGCTGTGGTTGGTCTTCCTCCTCCTCCTCAAAGCCACATTCCTCCTCTGACTCCTCTTCCTCACACTCCTCTTCCAGCTTTGCCGCAGGTCCAGCAAGCGATGCTGATAAGGCTGTTTCTGGTGGTGATGGTGACCACAACTCTTCCTCTTCCTCTTCACGCTCATCTACGGCCTGATTCAGCACTCTTCGCAGGGCATGCTCCAGGAAGAAAACAAATGGGATGATGTCGCTGATGGTGCCTTCGGTGCGACTGACTAGGTTTGTCACCTCCTCAAAAGGAAGCATGAGCCTACAGGTATTGCGCATGAGCGTTCAGTAACGTGGCAAAAAAATTCCCAGCTCCGCAGAGGCTGTCCTAGCACCCCGGTCATACAAATACTTGTTGATGGCTTTTTCTTGTTGGAGCAGGCGGTCGAACATTAGGAGTGTTGAATTCCAACATGTCGGGCTGTCGCAAATCAAGCGCCTCACTGGCATGTTGTTTCGCCGCTGGATATCTGAAAAGTGCGCCATGGCCGTGTAGGAATGCCTGAAATGGCCACACACCTTCCTGGCCTGCTTGAGGACGTCCTGTAAGCCTGGGTACTTATGCACAAAGCGTTGTACGATCAGATTACACACATGTGCCATGCACGGCACATGTGTCAACTTGCCCAAATTCAATGCCGCCAACAAATTGCTTCCGATGTCACACACCACTTTGCCGATCTCCAGTTGGTGCGGAGTCAGCCACTGATCCACCTGTGCATTCAGGGCGGACAGGAGTGCTGGTCTGGTGTGACTCTCTGCTTTCAGGCAAGTAAACCCCAAGACGGCGTGACACTGTCGTATCCGGGATGTGGAATAGCCCCTGGGGAGCTGGGGGGGGTGCCGTTGATGTGGAGCAAGACGCAGCAGCAGAAGAGGACTCAGCCGAGGAGGTTATGGAAGAGGATGGAGTAGGAGGAGTAGAGGAGGTGGCAGCAGGCCTGCCTGCAAGTCGTGGCGGTGTCACCAACTCCTCTGCAGAGCCACGCATTTCATGCTTGGCAGCCGTCAGCAGGTTTGCCCAATGCGCAGTGTAGGTGATATACCTGCCCTGACCGTGCTTTGCAGACCAGGTATCAGTGGTTAGATGGACCCTTGCCCCAACACTGTGTGCCAGACATGCCATTACTTCCTTTTGCACAATCGAGTACAGGTTGGGGATTGCCTTTTGTGCAAAGAAATTTCGGCCGGGTACCTTCCACTGCGGTGTCCCAATAGCTACAAAATTTTTTTAAGGCCTCAGACTCCACCAGCTTGTATGGTAAAAGCTGGCGGGCTAAGAGTTCAGACAAGCCAGCTGTCAGACGCCGGGCAAGGGGGTGACTTTGTGACATTGGCTTCTTATGCTCAAACATGTCATTGACAGACACCTGACTGTGGGCAGATGATCAGGAACTGCTCAAGGCGAGAGACGGAGTGGCGGATGGTTGAGATGGGGCAAGGAGGACAGCAGTGGCTGACGTGGCTGAAGATGCTGGACCAGGAGGAGGATGGCGGCTTTGAGTTTGTGTGCTGCTTGTACTCATGTGTTGATCCCATAGGCGTTTGTGATGTGCGATCATGTGCCTTCGCAAAGCAGTTGTACCTAGGTGGGTGTTGGACTTCCCACGACTCCGTTTCTTTTGGCACAGGTTGCAAATGGCATCGCTGGTGGTGGCAACAGCATGCGTTGATTGGCGTGCTGTCTGGCTGACCCCGGGTGCCGATGCATGCTGTCTGACTGTGCCACTAGCTCCTTGCGACGACCTCCCCCTGCTTCCAACTCGTCTCCTCCTCCTCTCTGTCTCCCCATATGAACTTTCCCCCTGTTCTTCTTCTCTTCGAGCGGGCACCCACGTGACATGTGTCAACTTGCCCAAATTCAATGCCGCCAACAAATTGCTTCCGTTGTCACACACCACTTTGCCGATCTCCAGTTGGTGCGGAGTCAGCCACTGATCCACCTGTGCGTTCAGGGCGGACAGGAGTGCTGGTCCGGTGTGACTCTCTGCTTTCAGGCAATTGACGAATATAATGAATATAGCTCTCAATCTTCGTTATATTCTAGCAATACAACAACCATTAGGAACCCAGCTCTAAGTTGAATTCGCAATGCGATTAATATAACCTGTATTAATCGCATTGCGATTACAACTTAGTCAAATTTGTGACACTGCAGCTTCAGAATGAATCTAAGATGGATGCTGTCCTTGCTTTTTGATAGGAGGTGGGAGGGTCTGGGAGGGAGGGTATGCTGCTGATTGGCTGGAATGTGTCTGCTGACTGTGAGGTACAGGGTCAAAGTCACCTAAAGAATTATTAGGAACACCATACTAATACGATGTTGGACCCCCTTTTGCCTTCAGAACTGCCTTAATTCTACGTGGCATTGATTCCGCAAGGTGCTGATAGCATTCTTTAGAAATGTTGGTCCATATTGATAGATAGCATCGTCACATCGTCATCATCAACCGCTTCACTTTTATCTGACAACTCAGCAAAAGCAAAGGAAGCAGCAGCGGGTACAACATCATCATCATCACACTGTACGTCCATGTGTGTAATGCTGCCTGACTGAGACATATCCCTGTTATCTACATCATCTGGCAATAATGGTTGCGCATCACTCATTTCTTCCAACTGATGTGTAAATAACTCCTCTGACAGATCAAGTGAAGCGGCTGTGGTGCTAGTGTTGGTGGTGGCGGCAGGCGGGCGAGTGGTAACTTGAGAGGTGCCCGAAGCTGAGCTGGAGGAGGATGGTGCGTCAAGGTTCGGAGCGGAAGCTGTAGAAGATTGGGTGTCCTGTGTTAGCCAGTCAACTATGTCCTCAGAACTTTTCGAGTTCAGGGTACGTGGCCTCTGAACACTGGGCATTATTCTAGGGCCAAAGGAAATCATAGCACCATGACCACGACGGCCCCTGCGGGGTGGCCTGCCTCTGCCTGTCATTTTAGATTAGTTTAGTTGTACTATGCGTGCAAGCTACTGTGACACCAGATATGAGTGGCACTGTGCACTGGCAGAAGTTGGCAGAGTAGACGCTGTAGGCCTGACACACACGCTTGCAGACAACTAACTGCTATTCAATCTATTACAGTCAAAATTGTTTTAAAAAAAAAAAATTTAATCTACTGTAACACCAGATATGAGTTGCGCTGGTGACACTATGCACTTGCAGGGCCTGAAACACACACACGTGCAGGCAACTGACTGCTATTATTTCACAGTCAAAATTGTAGTGTTTTTTTTTTTATGTAAACTACTGTGACACCAGATATGAGTTGCACTGGTGTGACACTGTGCACTTGCAGGGCCTGAAACACACACGCGTGAAGGCAATTGACTGCTATTATTTCACAGTCAAAATTGTATATATTTTTTTTATGTAAACAACTGTGACACCAGATATGAGTTGCACTGGTGTGACACTATGCACTTGCAAGACCTGAAACACACAAGAGTGCAGGCAACTGACTGCTATTTTTTCACAGTCAAAAATTGTAGTTTTTTTTAAAATGTAAACTACTGCGACACCAGATATGAGTTGCACTGGTGTGACACTGTGCACTTGCAGGGCCTGAAGCACACACGAGTGCAGGCAACTGACTGCTATTATTTCACGGTCAAAATTGTATTATTTTTTTTTAATGTAAACTAATGTGACACCAGATATGAGTTGCACTGGTGTGACACTATGCACTTGCAGGGCCTGAAACACACACGCGTGCAGGCAACTGACTGCTATTATTTCACAGTCAAAATTGTTTTTTTTTAAATGTAAACTTCTGTGACACCAGATATGAGTTGCACTGGTGTGACACTGTGCACTTGCAGGGCCTGAAACACACACTCGTGCGTAGCAACTGACTGCTATTATTTCACAGTCAAAATAGTTGTTTTTTTTAAAATGTAATCTACTGTGACACCAGATATGAGTTGCACTGGTGTGACACTATGGACTTGCAGGGCCTGAAACACACACGCGTGCAGGCAACTGACTGCTATTATTTCACAGTCAAAATTGTAGTTTTTTTTTTTATGTAAACTTCTGTGACACCAGATATGAGTTGCACTTGTGTGACACTGTGCACTTGCAGGGCCTGAAACACACACGTGTGCAGGCAACTGACTGCTATTATTTCACAGTCAAAATATATATATTTTTTTAATGTAATCTACTGTGACACCAGATATGAGTTGCACTGGTGACACTATGCACTTGCAGGGCACAAAACACACGCGCATGCAGGCAACTGACTGCTATTATATTACAGTCAAAAAAGTTTTTTTAGTTTTTAAATGCAATCTACTGTGACACCAGATGTGAGTGGTGGCACTGGGCAAGTGGGCACGGTATACGCTGTGAGCCTGACACACACGCTGGCAGGCAACTGCAATTAGATTACACAGGAAGAAAAAAAAAAAAAAGCAGACTGATGTTCTAGCCCTTAAAAGGGCTTTTTGGGGTGCTGTCCTTACAGCAGAGATCAGATGAGTCTTTCAGGACTGTAGTGGACACTGAATACACTAGCCTAGCTATCAATTTCCCTATTGAATCAGCAGCAGTTACACTGTCCCTCCTCTCACTAAGAATGCAGCTTCCGAATGAATCTAAAATGGATGCTGTCCAGGAGGTGGGAGGGTCTGGGAGGGAGGGTCTGCTGCTGATTGGCTGGAATGTGTCTGCTGACTGTGAGGTACAGGGTCATTAGGAACCCAGCTCTAAGTTGAATTCACAATGCGATTAATATGACCTGTATTAATCGCATTGCGATTACAACTTAGTCAAATTTGTGACACTGCAGCTTCAGAATGAATCTAAGATGGATGCTGTCCTTGCTTTTTGATAGGAGGTGGGAGGGTCTGGGAGGGAGGGTATGCTGCTGATTGGCTGGAATGTGTCTGCTGACTGTAAGGTACAGGGTCAAAGTCACCTAAAGAATTATTAGGAACACCATACTAATACGATGTTGGACCCCCTTTTGCCTTCAGAACTGCCTTAATTCTACGTGGCATTGATTCCGCAAGGTGCTGATAGCATTCTTTAGAAATGTTGGTCCATATTGATAGCTAGCATCTTGCAGTTGATGGAGATTTGAGGGATGCACATCCATGGCACGAAGCTCCCGTTCCACCACACCCCAAAGATGCTCTATTGGGTTGAGATCTGGTGACTGTGGGGGCCATTTTAGTACAGTGAACTCATTGTCAAGTTCAAGAAACCAATTTGAAATGATTCGAGCTTTGTGACATGGTGCATTATCCTGCTGGAAGTAGCCATCAGAGGATGGGTACATGGTGGTCATGAAGGGATGGACATGGTCAGAAACAATGCTCAGGTAGCCCATGGCATTTAAACGATGCCCAATTGGCACTAAGGGGCCTAAAGTGTGCCCAGAAAACATCCCCCACACCATTACACCACCACCACCAGCCTGCACACTGGTAACAAGGCATGATGGATACATGTTCTCATTCTGTTTACGCCAAATTTGGACTCTACCATTTGAATGTCTCAACAGAAATCGAGACTCATCAGACCAGGCAACATTTTTCCAGTCTTCAACAGTCCAATTTTGGTGAGCTCGTGCAAATTGTAGCCTCTTTTTCCTATTTGTAGTGGAGATAAGTGGTACCCGGTGGGGTCTTCTGCTGTTGTAGCCCATCCGCCTCAAGGTTGTGCGTGTTGTGGCTTCACAAATGCTTTGCTGCATACCTCTGTTGTAACGAGTGGTTATTTCAGTCAACGTTGCTCTTCTATCAGCTTGAATCAGTCGGCCCATTCTCCTCTGACCTCTAGCATCCACAAGGCATTTTCGCCCACAGGACTGCCGCATACTGGATGTTTTTCCATTTTCACACCATTCTTTGTAAACCCTAGAAATGGTTGTGCGTGAAAATCCCAGTAACTGAGCAGATTGTGAAATACTCAGACCGGCCCGTCTGGCACCAACAACCATGCCATGCTCAAAATTGCTTAATCACCTTTCTTTCCCATTCTGACATTCAGTTTGGTGTTCAGGAGATTGTCTTGACCAGGACCACACCCCTAAATGCATTGAAGCAACGTGAAGCCATGTGATTGGTTGACTAGATAATTGCATTAATGAGAAATAGAACAGGTGTTCCTAATAATTCTTTAGGTGAGTGTATATTTGGACAGAGACAAAATTTTTCAAATTTTTGTTCTGTACATTATCACAATGGATTTTGAACAAAACAATTCAGATCATCTCATCTCATGAGATGATTTTTGTGGGATAAATATTGGAAATTGGAAAAGTTGCTGCTTACGTTTTTATAATAGCAATTTGCATATACTCCAGAATGTTATGAAGAGTGATCAGATGAATTGCATAGTCCTTCTTTGCCATGAAAATTAACTTAATCCCAAAAAAAAGCTTTCCACTGCATTTCATTGCTGTCATTAAAGGACCTGCTGAGATCATTTCAGTAATCGTCTTGTTAACTCAGTTGAGAATGTTGACGAGCACGAGGCTGGAGATCATTATGTCAGGCTGATTGGGTTAAAATGGCAGACTTGACATGTTAAAAGGAGGGTGATGCTTGAAATCATTGTTCTTCCATTGTTAACCTTGGTGACCTGCAAAGAAACGCGTGCAGCCATCATTACGTTGCATAAAAATGGCTTCACAGGCAAGGATATTGTGGCTACTAAGATTGCACCTCAATCAACAATTTATAGGATCATCAAGAACTTCAAGGAAAGAGGTTCAATTCTTGTTAAGAAGGCTTCAGGGCGTCCAAGAAAGTCCAGCAAGCGCCAGGATCGTCTCCTAAAGAGGATTCAGCTGCGGGATCGGAGTGCCACCAGTGCAGAGCTTGCTCAGGAATGGCAGCAGGCAAGTTTGAGCGCATCTGCACGCACAGTGAGGTGAAGACTTTTGGAAGATGGCCTGGTGTCAAGAAGGGCAGCAAAGAAGCCACTTCTCTCCAAAAAAAACATCAGGGACAGATTGATCTTCTGCAGAAAGTATGGTGAATGGACTGCTGAGGACTGGGGCAAAGTCATGTTCTCCGATGAAGCCTCTTTCCGATTGTTTGGGGCATCTGGAAAAAGGCTTGTCCGGAGAAGAAAAGGTGAGCGCTACCATCAGTCCTGTGTCATGCCAACAGTAAAGCATCCTGAGACCATTCATGTGTGGGGTTGCTTCTCATCCAAGGGAGTGGGCTCACTCACAATTTTGCCCAAAAACACAGCCATGAATAAAGAATGGTACCAAAACACCCTCCAAACAGCAACTTCTTCCAACAATCCAACAACAGTTTGGTGAAGAACAATGCATTTTCCAGCATGATGGAGCACCGTGCCATAAGGCAAAAGTGATAACTAAGTGGCTCGGGGACCAAAACGTTAACATTTTGGGTCCATGGCCTGGAAATTCCCCAGATCTTAATCCCATTGAGAACTTGTGGTCAATCCTCAAGAGGCGGGTGGACAACCAAAAACCCACTAATTCTGACAAACTCCAAGAAGTGATTATGAAAGAATGGGTTGCTATCAGTCAGGAATTGGCCCAGAAGTTGATTGAGAGCATGCCCAGTCGAATTGCAGAGGTCCTGAAAAAGAAGGGCCAACACTGCAAATACTGACTCTTTGCAGAAATGTCATGTAATTGTCGATAAAAGCCTTTGAAACGTATGAAGTGCGTTTAATTATATTTCACTACATCACAGAAACAACTGAAACAAAGATCTAAAAGCAGTTTAGCAGCAAACTTTGTGAAAACTAATATTTGTGTCATTCTCAAAACTTTTGGCCACGACTGTATGTAGTTATAACAGTACAATGCGTTCACTAAAACTGCACAGTATCTAGATGTAATACAATATGTGAGAAAAACACAAAACAAAATAGCACTTTGTGCCACATTACATATGATAAATAAATATGAGGTACTTGGTAGATATATTGATCAAGAGATATCTGAGCCCACCCAGCTCGGCCAGGTGACCTCCATCGTGCATGTATGGCACTGCGGGCAGTGTCTAAAAGCCCAGCGCTGTACGTGTATGGTGCACTAATCGGGCGGGTGCAGGAGATGTACTCAATCAGCGTTAGGGGACCGGCTCTTACTCACAGCTGTTCCCCTGTTGTATCCGCAGGCATCAGCAACAAGTCTGATGCCAGCGTATCAACACTTTAAATGCAGTGGTCAATGCTGACTGCACCACCTAAAAGGTCTGCATGCTATCACTGGTCCTTGTATTACTCCATCGGGACCCTGCCCTGCGGTGGTGGGGTCCTAATGGTTTCCATGGCACCCAGAAGCCTTACAAAGGCTCCTGGGCCTGCCAGGTACAGATGCCTATGATGCCTATGAATCCCAACCCCCATGCAAAGTACACAGTCAGTGTAGTACTGACAATTTAATGCATTCCATGTTATGTAATGCATTGTAGAGAGGATAAGACGCCAAAAAGTTGAAGTTCCATAGTGAGACAAAAAAAAAAAGAAAAAAAAAATATATAATTTAAAAAATTAAATCAAAAAAAGGTTCAAGTTAATAAAATGTCCCATTCCCATAATAAAGTGAAAGCAAAAACTCCAGCAATGAGGTAGTAGAATTGTTGAGTTTTTTTAAGGAACGCAGCTACTGATGCGCTTTCCCTACTGTGCGATTGCACCTCCCTCTCAGCACACGTCCTTCCACCTCTCCTCCTGCGGCACCAGTTTGAAAAAAGGCCATATGTGGCCGAAATGTCACACTTGATTAGAGATGTCCCGAACTATTCACCGGCGAACATCGCTTGTTCGCGTTCGCCGCGGCGGGCGAACATATGCGATGTTCGGTCCGCCCCCTATACGTCATCATTGAGCAAACTTTGACCCTGTACCTCACTGTCAGCAGACACATTCCAGCCAATCATCATACCCTCCCTCCCGGACCCTCCCACCTCCTATCAAAAAGCAAGGACAGCATCCATCTTAGATTCATTCTGAAGCTGTAGTGTTAGTTAGAGCAGGGAGAGTGCTGCTGAATTAATAGGGAAATCATTAGCTAGGCCAGTGTTCGGTGTCCACTCCAGTCCTCAAAGACTCGAAAAGTCCTTACAGCACCCCAAAAAGCCCTTTTTAGGGCTGGTACATCAGTCTGCTTTTTTTAAAATATATATATATTGCAGTTGCCTGCCCGTGTGTGAGAGGCCACAGGCCCACAGACTGTACTGTGTGCACACCACTCATATCGTGTGGCACAGTACCTTGCAGATAAAAAAGTAATTAATTTTTTTTTCTGTAATAAAATTGCAGTTGCCTGCCAGTGAGTCTCAGGCCCACAGACTGTACTGTGCCCACTGCCCACCACTCATATCGGGTGGCACAGTACCTTGCAGATAAAAAAGTTATTTAATTTTTACCCTTTAATATAATTGCTGTTGCCTGCCAGTGTGTGTCAGGCCCACAGACTGTACTGTGCCCACTGCCAGTGCCCACCACTCATATCGGGTGGCACAGTACCTTGCAGATAAAAAAGTTATTTAATTTTTACCCTTTAATATAATTGCTGTTGCCTGCCAGTGTGTGTCAGGCCCACAGACTGTACTGTGCCCACTGCCAGTGCCCACCACTCATATTTGGTGGCACAGTACCTTGCAGATAAAAAAGTCATTTAATTTTTTCTCTGTAGTATAATTGCAGTTGCCTGCCAGTGTGTGTCAGGCCCACTGACTGTACTGTGCCCACTGCCCACCACTCATATAGGGTGGCATAGTACCTTGCACGCATAGTAACACTAATCTAAAAAACAATGACAGGCAGAGGCAGGCCACCCCGCAGGGGCCGTCGTGGTCATGGTGCTGTGATTTCCTTTGGCCCTAGAATAATTCCCAGTGTTCAGAGGCCACGTACCCTGAACTCAAAAAATTCTGAGGACATAGTTGACTGGCTTACACAGGACACCCAATCTTCTACAGCTTCCGCTCGGAACCTTGACGCACCATCCTCCTCCAGCTCAGCTTCGGGCACCTCTCAAGTTACCACTCGCCCGCCCGCCGCCACTACCAACACTAGCACCACAGCCGCTTCACTTGATCTGTCAGAGGAGTTATTTACACATCAGTTGGAAGAAATGAGTGATGCGCAACCATTATTGCCAGAGGATGTAGATACCAGGGATATGTCTCAGTCAGGCAGCATTACACACATGGACGTACGATGTGATGATGATGATGTTGTACCTGCTGCTGCTTCCTTTGCTGAGTTGTCAGATACAAGTGAAGCGGTTGATGATGACCATGTGTCCGTGGATGTCACGTGGGTGCCCGCTCAAAGAGAAGAAGAACAGGGGGAAAGTTCAGATGGGGAGACAGAGAGGAGAAGGAGACGAGTTAGAAGCAGGGGAGGTCATCGAAAGGAGCTAGTGGCACAGTCAGACAGCATGTATCGGCACCCGGGGTCAGCCAGACAGCATGCTAATCAACACATGCTGTTGCCACCACCAGAATGCCGTCATTGTAAAGCTCGGCAGTGTGGCATTTTTTGTGTGTGTCTGCCTATGATAACAGCGATGCCATTTGCAACATGTGCCAAAAGAAACGGAGTCGTGGGAAGTCCAACACCCACCTAGGTACAACTGCTTTGCGAAGGCACATGATCTCACATCACAAACGCCTATGGGATCAACATATGATGAGTACAAGCAGCACACAAACTCAAAGCCACCATCCTCCTCCTGGTCCAGCATCTTCAGCCACTGCTGTCCTCCTTGCCCCCTCTCAACCACCCGCCACTCCTCCTCTCACCTTCAGTAGTTCCTGCTCATCTGCCCACAGTCAGGTGTCTGGATGTTTGAGAGTAAAAAGCCAATGTCACAGAGTCACCCCCTTGTCCGGTGTCTGACAGCTGGCTTGTCGGAACTCTTAGCCCGCCAGCTTTTACCATACAAGCTGGTGGAGTCTGAGACCTTCAAAAAATTTGTAGCTATTTGGACACCGCAGTGGAAGGTACCCGGACAAATTTTTTTTTTCACAAAAAGCAATCCCCAACCTGTACTCTATTGTGGAAAAGGAAGTCATGGCATGTCTGGCACACAGTGTTGGGGCAAGGGTCCATCTGACCACTGATACCTGGTCTGCAAAGCACGGTCAGAGCAGGTATACTGTACACTGCGCATTGGGCAAAGCAGGTATACTGTACACTGCGCATTGGGCAAACCTGCTGACGACTGCCAAGCATGAAATGCGTGGCTCTGCAGAGGAGTTGGTGACACCGCCACGACTTGCAGGCAGGCCTCCTGCCACCTCCTCTACTCCTCCTACTCCATCCTCTTCGCTAACCTCCTCGGCTGAGTCCTCTTCTGCTGCTGCGTCTTGCTCCACATCAATTGCACCCCCCCAGCTCCCCAGGGGCTATTCCACATCCCGGATACGACAGTGTCACGCCGTCTTGGGGTTGACTTGCCTGAAAGCAGAGAGTCACACCAGACCAGCACTCCTGTCCGCCCTGAACGCACAGGTGGATCAGTGGCTGACCCCGCACCAACTGGAGATCGGCAAAGTGGTGTGTGACAACGGAAGCAATTTGTTGGCGGCATTAAATTTGGGCAAGTTGACACATGTGCCGTGCATGGCACATGTGTGTAATCTGATCGTACAACGCTTTGTGCATAAGTACCCAGGCTTACAGGACGTCCTCAAGCAGGCCAGGAAGGTGTGTGGCCATTTCAGGCGTTTCTTACACGGCCATGGCGCACTTTTCCAATATTCAGCGGCGAAACAACATGCCAGTGAGGCGCTTGATTTGTGACAGCCCGACACGTTGGAATTCAACACTCCTAATGTTCGACCGCCTGCTCCAACAAGAAAAAGCCGTTAACGAGTATTTGTACGACCGCAGAGCTGGGTATTTTTTGCCATGTTACTGGACACTCATGCGCAATGCCTGTAGGCTCATGCGTCCTTTTGAGGAGGTGGCAAATCTAGTCAGTCGCACTGAAGGTACCATCAGCGACATCATCCCATTTGTTTTCTTCCTGGAGCGTGCCCTGCGAAGAGTGCTGGATCAGGCCGTAGATTAGCGTGAAGAGGAAGAGTTGTGGTCACCATCACCACCAGAAACAGCCTTATCATCATTGCTTGCTGGACCTGCGGCAACGCTGGAATGGGAGTCTGAGGAAGAGGTGTCATAGGACGAATGTGGCTTTGAGGAGGAGGAGGTAAACCAACCACAGCAGGCATCCCAGGGTGCTCGTTGTCACCTATCTGGTACCCGTGGTGTTGTACGTGTCTGGGGGGGGAGAACAGACCTTCAATGAGATCAGTGAGGATGAGGAACGGGACATGAGTAGCTCGGCATCCAACCTTGTGCAAATGGGGTCTTTCATGCTGTCATGCCTGTTGAGGGACCCTCGCATAAAAAGGCTGAAGGAGAACGACCTGTACTTGGTGGCCACGCTACTAGACCCCCATTATAAGCAGAAAGTGGCTAAAATGTTACCGAATTACCGGAAGTTGAAAAGGATGCAGCAGTTCCAAAACAAGTTAAAAAGTATGCTTTACACAGCGTATAAGGGTGATGTCACAGCACAACGGGAATCTAACAGGGGAAGAGGTGAAAGTAATCATCCTCCTACCACGACCACGCCGGCAAGGACAGGACGCTTTACAGACGTGTTGTTGATGGAGGACATGCAGAGTTTTTTTAAGTCCTACGCATCGCCACAGCCCTTCGGGGTCCACCCTCAGAGAACGATTCGACCGACAGGTAGCAGACTACCTCGCCTTAATTGCAGATATCGACACTCTGAGGAGCGATGAACCCCTTGACTACTGGGTGTGCAGGCTTGACCTGTGGCCTGAGCTATCCCAATTTGCGATAGAACTTCTGGCCTGCCCCGCTTCAAGTGTCCTGTCAGAAAGAACCTTCAACGCAGCAGGAGGTATTGTCACTGAGAAGAGAAGTCACCTAGGTCAAAAAAGTCTAGATTACCTCACCTTTAATAAGATGAATGAGGCATGGATCCCGAAGGGACTGACAGTGGGGGATGCATTTGACTAAAAAAGGCCTGATGAGATGCCTTGGGCTAAAAATGGTCCATACGCTGCTGTATTAAATCTCTGCATGCCGGATGACTTGTGTGACTTCTCCGCCACCAACTAGGGATCAAGCCGCAATGTTTTAGTCCACTTTCTGCCTGGAAAACATCAGCAGCGGCTGCAACAATACAAAAAAAGGCACATACATGTGTCAATTCCACTTCGTGATCGTTACCTTGTTGTGGTGAAGGGGCTTGCGTATCACAATGAAGCGATCACCTCTATGAGTGTGCTGGCAATTTTGGCACACCCCAGATGATAAGGTTGTTGCTTCATTGTGAACAGACCAAAAGCGATCGGCTGGATAATTTTGCATAGAAAAAACATTCATTTTCTTTGTGATCATCTAAGGTGATCTTTAAAGCCTACTAGGCCAACAATGGGTCCACACTGCAGAATCATTGTTTTCTGGGTCACTTAACTACCTCAGCATGACCATAGGCTTTGAAAAACCCCCATCGCCTGCAATCTCCCAAACGTGCGCACGAGCACAGTCATCACTACACCAAGATTGACACATAGAGGAATGACATTTATGTCATGAGTGTGTCAACTATTGACAACTCTTTGCGGTTGTCTAAAATCTATTCGATACACGTCCCCTGATAGGGGACGTAACAGGGATTAAACTGATAGGAATAGTACTACTTAACAAACCACTCATATAGGGTGGCACAGTACATTGCACGGCGCACGCGCAGTGCCCCAAATTGGAAGTAAGAGTACTGACCAACCATCTTTTTCCATCTCCCGGTTCCTAAAATCTATTCCATACACCGGCCCCTGACAAAACAGAGATTAAACTGGTAAAAACAGATTTTTTTAATTTAAAAAAAGAGGACAGCCTCTGCGGAGCTGGGTATTTTTGGCCGCGTTACTGAACGCTCATGCACAATGGCTGTAGGCTCATGCGTCCTTTTGCGGAGGTGACAAACATGGTCAGTCAAACCCAAGGCAACATCATCGACCTCATCCCATATGCATTTTTTCTGGAGCGTGCCCTGCGAAGAGTGCTGGATCAGGCCGTAGATGAGCATGAAGAGGAAGAGTTGTGGTCACCATCACCACCAGAAGCAGCCTTGTCGTCGTCGATTGCTGGACCTGCGGCAACGCAGAGAGAGGAGTCTGAAGAAGAGGAGTCAGAGGAGGAAGGTGGCTTTGAGGAGGTGGAAGACCAACCACAGCAGGCGTCCCAGGGGGCTTATTGTCACCTTTCGGGGACCCTTGGTGTTGTACGTGGCTGGGTGGAGGAAGAGACCTTCAATGACGTCAGTGAGGACAAGGAATGGGACATGGCTAGCTTGGTATCCAACCTTGTGCAAATGGGGAGTTTGCAGTTGTGCAAATGGACTGTTTGCGGTGCGTTAAACGGGGAGTTTGGTCTGTCAGAGTTTGGTCTGTCACTGTGAAGCGGGTGTAACCCTTACACTACCTGATCGATACAACATCATACCTGATCGTATACACACACTGGATGTTTTAAAGCACGTTATTCCAAACAATTTAGGAATGGTAGGTGATTTATGCCCTTTATGGATTAAAACCCGACTCTGCGTCAACTACGTAATTTTCCATGGGAGTTTTGCCATGGATCCCCCTTCGGCATGCCACAGTCCATGTGTTAGACCCCTTGAAACAACTTTTCCATCACTTTTGTGGCCAGAAAGAGTCCCTGTGGGTTTTAAAATTCGCCTGCCTATTGAAGTCTATGGTGGTTCGCCTGGTTCGCCCGTTCGCGAACATTTGCGGAAACTCACGTTCGCCGTTCGCGAACGGAAAATTTTATGTTCGCAACATCTTTACACTTGATCTGTACAGCCACGTTCCTTAATAAAACTCAACAATTCTACTACCTCATTGCTGGAGTTTTTGTTTTCACTGAGAACGGGTTGGGAACCCGACTCCTGGCATTTAATTATAGCAGAGTGCCATGAAGTTTTGCTTCACCACTAATTTTCCCTTAATAAAGTCCTTTTAAATTGTAAAAAATTAATAAAAAACTGATGTATTAGATTTTGCGTCCAAAGCAATTGGCTCTATAAAATATCACATGATCTAAAAACACCCATTTTTCGGTTACTTTGCCTCACAAAAGGTTTAATATTGAGCTATCAAAAACTAACATCCTCCCCAAAAGAGTACCAATGAAAACCTCACTTCATCCTGCAAAAATGAGCCCCTATAGAAGACTATAGCCAGTAAAATGGAAAAAAAAAATTGGCTTTCAGAAAATGGTGACACAAAAAACATTTTTTCTTTTCAAAAATACTTTTATTGTGTAAAACTGAACAAAAATAAAAAAACATATTAGGTATCTCTGCAGCCATAATGTCCTGCACTATAAAAATATCACATTATCTACCCTGTGTAATTTTCACTGCCAAGGGTTTCTAAATTCTATGAAATAACTGGTAGGTCAAGATACTTACTACACTTCTTTAAAAATTCCAAAATGGGGTCACTTTTTTGGGAGATTCCACTGTATAGAGTACCTTAGAGTCTGTACAAATGCGGCATGGTGCCTGTTCCAGTGAAATCTACCCTACAAAAGCCATATGGTGCTCCTTCCCTTCTGAGCCCTGTGATGTGCCCATACAGCAGTTTATGACCACATATGGGATGTTGCCATATCCAGGAGAAAATGGGTAACACAATGTGGTGTTCTTTTTCTCCTGTTAACCCTTTCGAAAATGAAAATTTGGGCGTAAATCGACATTTTCTTGTAAAATATGTAATTTTTCATTTTCACAGCCAAGTTTTTCTAAATAGGGTCACTTCTACCTGTGGGGGTTTTTCAAATGTGGCATAGTGTCTGAAAATTATTGCTGTGAAATCTATCCTCCAAAATCCATATGGTGCTCCTTCCCTTTGGAGCTTTTCTGTGTGCCCATACAGCAGTTTATGACCACATGTGGGGTCTTGCCATATTCAAGAAAAAATGGGTAACAAGTTGTGGGGTGCTTTTTTGTTACCCGTTGTGAAAATAAAAAATCTGAATCTAAAAAAACATTTTATTGGACAAAATAGCCTGTGTGGTCAAATCATTCACTACACCCCCTCTAAAAATTATGTGAAGGGAGATTCCAAAATGGGGTCACATTTTGGGGGTTTCCAATATTGGGGTACCTGAGTATCTCTTCAAACGCGACATAGCACTCGAAAACTACCGTATATACTCGAGTATAAGCCGACCCGAGTATAAGCCGAGCCCCTAATTTTACCCCCAAAAAATGGGAAAAATTATTGACTCGAGTATAAGACTAGGGTGGGAAATGCAGCTATAATGCAGAGTGTATGTGTATATAATGCACACACTCTACATTATATACACACATCTGCAAGAGGGTGACTCCCTGTATTTAATGCAGAGTGTGTGCATTATATACACACACACTCTGCATTAAATACAGGGAGCCATCCACAGATCTCCCCCCTAAACAGTGCCATCCACATATCCCCCCTAAACAGTGCCATCCACAGATCCCCCCTCCCCTAAACAGTGCCATGATGGCACTGTTTAGGGGAGGGGGTATCTGTGGATGGCACTGTAGGGGGATCTGTGGCTGGCACTGCCATCCACAGATCCCCCTACAGTGCCATCCACAGATCCCCCTACAGTGCCATCCACAGATCCCCCTACAGTGCCATCCACAGATCCCCCTACAGTGCCATCCACAGATCCCCCTACAGTGCCATCCACAGATCCCCCTACAGTGCCATCCACAGATCTCCCTACAGTGCCATCCACAGATCCCCCTACAGTGCCATCCACAGATCCCCCTACAGTGCCATCCACAGATCTCCCTACAGTGCCATCCACAGATCCCCCTACAGTGCCATCCACAGATCTCCCTACAGTGCCATCCACAGATCCCCCTACAGTGCCATCCACAGATCCCCCTACAGTGCCATCCACAGATCCCCCTCCCCGACGCTCACAGCAGTATGCTTACTTTGTCTTTGCTCCGGTAATACAGGCAGTGCGGGGAGCGGCGCTCACTCACTGACGTCACGCGCCTTCTCCCACTAGGCGGCGCAGGCGCATGACGTCAGTGAGTGAGCGCCGCCCCCCGCACTGCCTGTATTACCGGAGCTAGACTAGACTCGAGTATAAGACGAGGAGGCTTTTTGAGCACAAAAATATGTGCCAAAAAACTTGTCTTATACTCGAGTATATACGGTATTTCAGCAAAATCTGCCCTTCAAAAACCAAGTGACTCGCTTTCCCTTCTGAGCCTTTTCGTGTGCCCATACAACAGTTTATGACCATATGTGTGGTGTTTCTATGAACTGCAGAATCAGAGTAATAAATATTGCGGTTCGTTTGGCTAATAACCTCTGCAGTGTTAGTACTAAAATGTATTAAAATGGAAATATGCAAAAAAAGTAAAATTTGGAAATTTTCTCCATATAGCATTCAAATGTATGGGTTCTACCGTGGTGAAATTCATTATCTCTGAAGTCTCACGAGAATTCAGGAAATAACTTCAGACTTCAATTTTTCAACTTGAAAACAATTTTAAAACTGGGATCTGAAGTCAACTTCAGTATCTACTGGTACCTGGGTACTGAAGCCAACTTTGGATTCCAGTTTTAAAACTGTTTTTTGATCTGAAGCTTGCTTCACTCAATACTAGTTTCTAGTATGTAAGCCCCTCAAAGTGACTTCATAACAGAATTGGTCCTTTAATAATGGAGTTTGGGAATTATTCTTGAAAATGTAAACAAATTCCTTCTAAAATTCTAAGCCGTCTAATGTCTTAAAAAAATATAAAATGATACCAACATAAAGTAGACATATGGTGATTGTTAAGTAATACCGAGAATTTACAAGGATAATTGGATCCCCGTGCTGGACAAGACACGGGGATCCAATTATCCTTGTAAATTCCAGTAACTAGACTACCTTTTGAGTTCAGGCAGGAATCTCATACGGAGAACCAGCAGCGGCTCCCTGAGTAAATCAGGGTAGTAAAGACACAAGTGACATTTGTAAGAGCGGCAGCGCAGGGGTAATTACTTAGTGTTAAGTAATACCTATTTTATGAGGTATCACTATTTGCCTTAAAAGCAGAGAAATAAAAATTTTGAAAATTGAAAATTTTTCTAAATTTGCCATAAATTTTGGATTTTTTTTAATAAAGAAAGGTAAAACATATGGATTCAAATTAACCACTGTTATGAAGTACAATGCATCATGAGAAAACAATCTCAGAATGGCTTGCATAAGTAAAAGTGTTCCAAAGCTATTACCACATAAATTGACTTTTTTTCAGATTAGCAAAAAACGGCCTGGTCCTTCAGGCGAAAAAAGGCTTGGTCCTGAAGGGGTTAATACCTTATCTCTGTGCCAGTGGACATTAAAATGAAAAATAGAACTGCTGGTAACAAGAACCTGTTACATACAAACATCAACTAAGGTAACCTAAAAATCCGAGATGTTCACTTTACAGGTAATAGTAATTTAAAATGTATTTTCACAGATGCCAGAAGTCTAGCTAGCAAAATGAGGGAGCTGGAGGCAATTGTACTAGAAGAACAGATAGATATAGTTGGTGTGGCTACCCTGGGCACGTCGCATATGAGGCGGTGAGCGGGAAGGCCGTAGTTACGCTGCAGCGCTGACAGGCGAGCAGCAGCAGGGTGAGAGTGCCGAAAGAGCGCACAGACTGCCCGCACTTTATGCAGCAGCTCTGACATGTCGGGGTAATTTTTAAGGAGTCTCTTCACCACCAAATGATCCTGCTACATACTGCTGCCACCTGCTGGTGTACATGGAAATTACAGCATAATATATAAAACAGGCCTGGATAATGCACATAATTAAGAATGCAATGTTAGATTACACCAGATGACAATATACATACACCTAACATGTTGTAGTGGGGAGAAAGAGTTTAGTGACATACTCCAGGATGTTACATTCCCCTTTACTTTAAGGTAAGCCGTCCTTGGCTATGCTTAGGAGGGTGAGAAAGAAACCAGCTCTGGGTGCCCAATGAATACAAAGTGCTGCGTGAATTACATAGAAAGACATACAAAGACAAAACATGAAACGGCTTTCCCCAGGTTCCTGCCGGCTAGAGTAAGGTGTCCAACACACAGTTTCCTTCTCTTGGTATAGCCAGGTAACCTAAATACTGCACAAAGCAAAACCTTTACTGACTGACTTTGTATGTCTTTAGCGCTGATGACATCAAAGAAAGCATGGGGGTGTCTTTACTCCGTAATCCCACCATTATGTAATGGAATGCCCGCAAATGAAAGGGTGACTTTATCCTGTATTCCCTTTCCTGCACCATAGCCTGAAGAAATTTGGCTTGTAGCACGATCACTATGATGACTGTGGGGTAGCTAGAATATGTGGCTCTAAGGCTTGAGGCGCCTTACCTTAGGCAAAAGCTCAGAAGGGGAGGTATTTATCGTCTCCGTATACTTCTGGCAAGTCACAGGAGGAGGGCAGTACGGTCCCATGGATCTCCTGGAAATGAGACACCTCAGGATGGGAACAATCCTGAACATTTAGCAAGCGGGAAGGAGCAGCCTAGGGCTTCTAATGATTCCCGAAGCAGCAGGGGTACCTGTGTAACTACTGGATCTGCCTGGACGTTTGGTCCTACGCTGGCTGGTTTGAACTATCGAAAGCCTTGTCTTTGCCGGTTCTTGTTAATGATGCTGTCGAGTATGTGGTGTCTAAGATAGTGGATGTCAGGAGAGTGCGTAATTCCTTACAGTACCTAATCCACTGGAAGGGGTATTCACCCGAAGAGAGATCTTGGATACCTGCTAGGGAGGTTCATGCTCCTAGACTGGTTAGAAAATTTAATTTAGAACATCCTGAGAAGCTGTCGCCTGTAGTCTTGGGTCCGGTGGCCCCGCTTAAGAGGAAGGGTACTGTCAGGGGACGCTGACGAGGCGCTCGCTCTGTGCAGGAGCAAGGATGCGCACCGCGTCCTTGTCTCCTAGGTGATAGGGGGCGGGACAGACTGGCCGAGCAAGTCTCCTCCGCGCGGCCGGCGTCCTTAGTTCCCCCTGGCAACCAGGAGAGGTCTGAGCACCGAGCTGGGCACTCGGTGCTCAGCTGTATTCACTAGCATGGGTCATGTGGTGCTGGCCACGTCACATGACCCCAGCTAGTCAGTATTTAACAGGCGGCCAGCTGGCCACAGGTTGCCTGGTAATTAGGTTCCTTTGCGATTTTGTTACCTGGCATAGTTACCTGTTCCTGTGTTCCCTGACAATCCTCTGCCTGCTCCTCATGTACTGCGCTGCTCCCCTGGTATTCTGACCCCGGCTTCCACCTGACTATTCTCTGCGGACTCCTGTGGTACTTTATTACTCTCCTGGTATGTGACCCCGGCTTCTCCTGACTATTCTCTGCTTACACATTTTGTACTTCGTTGCTCTCTTGGTATTTACCCGGTCCGTTCACTATCCGTTATTTGTCCTGTCTGTCCTCGCAGCACGTATTCTAAGCTAGGGACTTCCGTTCAGTTGTCCCCTGTCATCAGGACTTGCGAGGCAAGCAGGCAGGGCCAGGGTTGAGGGTGGAGCGCAGTGATCATTATCCCCCCCCTGTGTGTGTGTGTACGTGACCGTTACAACAGGCCTTTGGAACCTTCACCAGGCCACAGGTCAATCGGAGTTCTGCCCTTTCACAGTAGAAGCTCTGGTCAGAAGGTAGAGGGAGCCTCCTACTTCTGCCTGACTCCACAGATGCTGCACTCACTATTGACCACAGCATCTGAGGAGTTAAATGACTAGGTTTGTTTATATTGTCATTCCCTGTCATTGTAACTCTGGTGCCTGGTATGTTCCACAGCCAGCACCCACCTTGTATGGAGCGGGCTCAGCGCAGGAACCCACCTAATACATTCCCTCAGCCACTATGACGTACATGTAAATAGTCATTGTAGTGCAACGCGTTCACTAAAACTACACATTATTTAGATGTAATACAATGTGTGGAATCAAACGTCTATATTAAGGGAATTATTGCATCGCAACATGTTCACTAAAACTGTTCGGTATCTTGCTGCAACACAATGCGTGGGATGAAACAGCTATATTAATGCAGCTATTGCAGTATAACACTAGAATTTATGAATGAATTGCTAGCAGTCTGCAGTAAGAGTACATAAGGGTGGTAGCCAGTTTGGGGGTGTCCCTTCACAGACTCAATCTATCCAATCAGTGCTGCCATTTTCAGAATGTGCAGGCACCCCCCCCCCAACTTGTTACCACCCCTCTGTACCCTTACTGCAGACTGCTAGCAATTAATTCAGAACTTTTAGTTGAAATAATAAAGAAATGGCACAACATAGTCATAAGACTAGATGCTCCAGAATTGTTATTACATGGAGAATGCACAAAGCTATTAAAACAAGCATGTCTGGAGTGATGACAGGCCCTCTTTAAATGAAAAACATTATGTTTGGAGAAAGACATTGCATTCCAGCATGAAAACCTCAACCTATCTCTGCAACACGGAGGTGGTAATGCCATGGTTTGGGTTTATTTTGCTACATCTGGGACAGGACATATTGCCATCATTGATGGCACAAAGAATTCTGAATTATACCAGCAAAGTAAACTGTCACCGCATCTGTTCATGTGCTGAATCTCAAGAGAATGTGGATTATGCAGCAAGACAATCACAAAAATCTTTCTACCAGAAAATGGTTAAAGAAGAAAAAAGTAAAGTTAATCCAATACAAATATTATGGAAGGACCTGAAGTGAGCAGTAAATGGAAGAAAACCCGTCAACATAGCACTGTTTTGCATCGAGGAATGGGTTAAAATTCCTGCAAGCTGATGTGCAGGACTAATCAACAAGTTGCAGTTATTGCTGCACAAGGGGTTAAGCTAGATACTGAACACAAAGGTTCACATACTTTTGCCACTTACAGACATGTGATATTGGACCATTTTCCTCAATAAATGATCAAGTCTAATACTTTTCACTTATTTGTTTGATTTGGTTATCTCTATCTACTTTTAGGACTTGTGTGAAACTCTGACGTACTGTAGTTTCAGGTCAAATGTATACAGAAATATAGAAAATTCTGAAGGGTTCACAAACTTCCAAGCACAACTTTATTCATTAATAGCAATAAATAATTTGTATAAATAAAAATTATTGGCTCTTATCATTTGTTTTTTCAACATCAGTGGTGCACAAGAAACCTCCTTTTTCATAGTTATAAAACTATCTAGCCAAAGGAAAACAAACAGAAGATACAGGCTTGGACCAACACAAGAGCAGTCTTCTTTACATGCCTAAAACAGTAAGGTATTCACCTTAGTTCCAATCTTGGGATATCTTTGTAATTAAATCTAGCTTTCAGGCATTTAGTTAAGGCTTCTTGCACAATTGCAAAAAACGGATCCGCAAAAAATACGGATGACGTCCGTGTGCATTCCATATTTTGCAGAATGGAACAGCTGGCCCCTAATAGAACAGTCCTATCCTTGTCCGTAATGCGGACAATAATAGGACATGTTCTATATTTTTGCGGAACGGAAATACGAAAGTACAGAAACGGAATGCACACGGAGTACCTTCAGTTTTTTTTTTGCGGACCCATTCAAATGAAATGGAATGGAAACAGAATGAAAATACTTTTTTGTGCAAGAGGCCTAAATGTAATTTTTTTCTGCCAGCTGAACAGTGCATTAGAATAGATGTGTGTCCCCACACATGAATGCATTTTCAAAAATGTCCTATAGGCTGGTATCATACTGTATATTTATAATAAAAAATTTTAGCTGCGATTTTTGGTCATTTTTATAGTTTATTTTTTAAATGCAAAATCCTACAACTAGTTGCTAGATGTTGGGCAATATTAAAATATAAAAAGCCATGCAAAGTTTTTTTTTTGTAATCACAGCATGCTTCAGGTGTGGTATTTTTACAAGTATTTTCCAGTCGACTTTGCAATAGGAAAAATAAAATCCTTAAAAAAATACCACAATTTTATTCTGTCTCTAAAAACCGTCACTCCTCAAAATAAGATTGTGAAAAATTACTGAATTTCATGCCAAAAAAGCAGGAAAAATGTAGTGTGGCAGCACCCATAATGACGATAGTGTTACAAGAATCATTACCTAGCATGTTTGTCATATAGAAGTCACAAATACTATTGGGTTAACCACATGACCACATTCTGTTTAGTATGATGATTTGAACCTGTCTCAATAAATATAGGTCAATCACATTAATATTTTAGAAAACCAAAGCAGCATAAACAGATCATTACAGTTTATGGCAAGTGTTCCTACAGATCATGGAAGGAACAGCAATGCACCAATATAGCTTTTATTTATTTTTTCTTAAAAAAGCTCATCCCAGTTATTAGTAAGTGAGCATTACTTATTTTTACATGTTAATGTTTTGTTCAAAGGGAAAGGACAAACTCACTGCTTTTCAAGCTTTAAATGTCTTGATCAAAAGCAAAATTCTATATTTTACTACTCAGATGTTGGCTTAAAGAGAGATGTAACACAAACATGATATCATAGCAGCTGTTTTACACAATTCCACTTGCTCTAAATTCAAATAAGAAACATTTCTAGACACACTAAAACTGTTTTGTATCAGTCATTCATTTATGGAAATATTTACTGCAAGACAAAATTTATGAGTTTTCTGCCTCAGTCCTCTTTTGAAATATTTATATCTGAAAATGATTTCAGTTTCATTTGCCAGCATATGCAATTCTCAGTACAATTCTCAGTACAATATTATATAAGTCACATATTTTAGAAGAATGTAAATCTTCAGTAGACAAGATTCCACTTGATTTTTAATATTGAACAGGACAATTACTATGAAGCTTAATAATAGAAATACCTTCATAATTGTGTACTTTTAGCCTTTAACTCCATCCTAACTGCCACTGTACATATACTACAGAAGACTTGTCTTTAAAGAATACGCTTGCCCATGAGTGCAGAGGGCGCTATAGCTTCCCTGTTTCTGCTTTTTTAAATGGCAGACACCTGAAGCCACTGTCTGCGATTTGCGATAACACCGATTTCAGACATTCAAACCCTCAGATCTCATGGCCAATTGTGACCATAGCATCTGAGGAAGCTTTCCTCTGGAGGGTTGTGCTCCCAGGGCCTGAAAGACTCCCCTGTTCAGTGATTTTCTACATTCAGAAAAGACCGCTTTTTCTTCAGATATACAATATATAAACATAGAGTACAACCATAAAAGGCTGCTATTTATACAAGCAGGAGGACGAATGGAGAGGAAGAGGGAGAGAGCAAATGGGGTAGGGTACAAAGAGCTCTAGGCCACAAAAAATATTCAAAACATTGCAATAAATATATGATAAAACACATAAATAAGAAGTGGATATAAATTTCATATAAATGAATAAATATTATTAACACACTAATTATAAGACATGTGGGCAGCAGGTAATTAAAATGTATCAGCAGAGGTGTGTGGCACGAGGACGCAAGTAGCAGAAACATGCCCTTTGGTAGTCAAGGTTACAATCCTCTTCTGTGCCTGTCAGCTAAGCATGATCTATCTATTTCCATTTACATCACACTCTCCCTCCTGTGATCCTAATATCGCCCAATAATAATAACTGGTCTCCTAACCACTGGAACCCTCCTCTCCTCAGCATAAGAATGGGGTTGTGTTTCATCTCCTCTATGAAAAGAGTAGTGGTCAAGCTACCACTCCATTCATCTCTGCGAGCTTCATTTAAATGAAGGACATGGGTCCTTTATTCAGATGATGGCTTGAGTCCCAGCAGTTGGACCCCTACTGATCTAACTGATATGAAAGGAGAATTCTTGTGACAAGTTATCCTCATTCACTGAAATACCCCTTTATTTTTACACAGTATAATTGTGTTCATCATGGTGTACAACAATTCAGATCCCAGCAGTCTATACAAGATATGACAGATTGCAGATCATTTAAAAAACAGCATTGATTTCATACATACATAATTTACCCAATATTTAATTGAAGACATCTGTCATTATCATAGCAAGATTATATTTTTTTTCCCCCCAACTTTCACAAGTTTCACCTAGTTTTGAAACCTGACATTCTTGTGTAATTTTTTTTTTACTTTCTTACAACTGTAACATTTTCATTCTTCCCATAGTTCTGACAATACACAAAACACAGTACGCACAGGCAATCTATCTTATTTTTGGCTGGGAAGGAAAAGTTATTGAACTTTGGCATACACAGCAGCCAATTTTCTCTTCAACTGTCATAAACACAACACAATATATGACCAGCATAAATTTCATAGTAGTTTCTTTAGTAGACACCTATTCACTTAAAAATAAACAGGCTATCCTAATAAGATTTACAATACACTATTTTTGATATGAATAATAATTTTTCTTAAATTTCCCTCCTTAGCTAAAAAATATTTTCCCAAAAATGAAAATATCTTTTGGTTTTTGTTTAGATGTTGCAAATGCGAAATAGTGCACACAACTTTCTACCATTTTTCGATATTTTATTGTGAACCACAGGTTAAATTTCAAGTGATTGAACCATGCTTAAAGAAAACTCCAATTGAAATAAAAAAATCTGTGATAACATACATGTTTTTCCCAAACATACAATGGAAAGAATGTGTGCTCCCTTATAGAGTACTGCTTCTACATTGATAGAGGTTGTGACTAGTGTTGAGCAAAGTTAGAAAAATTTGATTCGGCTGCTTCGACAAATTTCGCAAAGAAATTCACTTCATGATGAATTACTTTGTCACAAAGTGCATTTCTTTGTAAGTAGCGGGTGCAATGACGGGGAATGGGGATTGCGCAACCCCCCATCATTGAACCCCTCAGATGCTGCGTTCATCGCTGATCGTGGCATCTGAGAATAATAGTGAGGGCTTTCAGGGGTTAATCTGGTTAAAAAAATAATACTTACCTTATCCATTTGAGCGTGAAGAGGCCACCGCATCCAACTTGACTGAAGACGCTGCGCGAAATCTCGTGCAGTACATGATGACGTCATCACGCTGGCTGGCATGGTGACATCATACATCACCGTGCACGAGATTTCACGCAGGAAATTTAATCAAGATGGCCACAGCAGCCGCTTCACGCTCAAATGGATGAGGTGAGTATGTCCACCCCACCCGCAATTTCAGGGAAAATTGCTACACAGCACCATAATATTTTGGACAGTAGGAATGTAGTCCCACTATGCAATGCATTATAATTAGAGATGTCCCGAACTATTCGCCGGCGAATAGTTCCCGGCGAACATCGCTTGTTCGCGTTCGCCGCGGCGGGTGAACATATGCGATGTTCGGTCCGCCCCCTATTCGTCATCATTGTGTAAACTTTGACCCTGTACCTCACAGTCAGCAGACATATTCCAGCCAATCAGCATCATACCCTCCCTCCCAGACCCTTCCACCTCCTGGACAGCATCCATTTTAGATTCATTCGGAAGCTGCAGTGTCACAAATTTGACTAAGTTGTAATCGCAATGCGATTAATACAGGTTATATTAATCGCATTGCGAATTCAACTTAGAGCTGGGTTCCTAATGGTTGTTGTATTGCTAGAATATAACGAAGATTGAGAATATAGTGCTATATTCATTATATTCGTCAATTCTAGCAATACAACCATTAGAAACTCAGATCTAAGTTGTAATCGCAATGCGATTAATACAGGTTATATTAATCGCATTGTGAATTCAACTTAGAGCTGGGTTCCTAATGGTTGTTGTATTGCTAGAATATAACGAAGATTGAGAATATAGTGCTATATTCGTTATATTCGTCAATTCTAGCAATACAACCATTAGGAACTCAGATCTAAGTTGTAATCGCAATGCGATTAATACAGGTTATATTAATCGCATTGCGAATTCAACTTAGAGCTGGGTTCCTAATGACCCTGTACCACAGTCAGCAGACACATTCCAGCCAATCAGCAGCAGACCCTCCCTCCCAGACCCTCCCACCTCCTGGACAGCATCCATTTTAGATTGATTCGGAAGCTGCATTCTTAGTGAGAGGAGGGACAGTGTAGCTGCTGCTGATTTAATAGGGAAATCGATAGCTAGGACAGTGTATTCAGTGTCCACTACAGTCCTGAAAGACTCATCTGATCTCTGCTGTAAGGACAGCACCCCAAAAAGCCCTTTTTAGGGCTAGAACATCAGTCTGCTTTTTTTTTTTTTTTCCTGTGTAATCTAATTGCAGTTTCCTCCCAGCGTGTGTGTCAGGCTCACAGCGTATACTGTGCCCACTTGCCCAGTGCCACCACTCATAACTGGTGTCACAGTAGCTTGCATTTAAAAAAAACAAAACTTTTTTGACTGTAATATAATAGCAGTCAGTTGCCGGCACGCGAGTGTGTTTCATGCCCTGCAAGTGCACAGTGTCACCAGCGCAACTCATATCTGGTGTCACATTCGATTCCATTTAAAGAAAAACAACAATTTTGACTGTGAATAAATAGCAGTCAGTTGCCTGCACGCGTGTGTGTGTGTGTGTTTAAGGCCCAGCTGTAAGCGCATAGTGTCACTTCAGCGCAACTCATATCTGGTGTCACATTTGATTCCATTTAAATAAAAACAACAATTTTGACTGTGAATAAATAGCAGTCAGTTGCACACACGTGTGTGTGTGTTTAAGGCCCAGCTGCAAGCGCATAGTGTCACTTCAGCGCAACTCATATCTGGTGTCACATTTGATTCCATTTAAATAAAAACAACAATTTTGACTGTGAATAAATAGCAGTCAGTTGCACACACGTGTTTGTGTGTTTAAGGCCCAGCTGCAAGTCCATAGTGTCACTTCAGCGCAACTCATATCTGGTGTCACATTCGATTCCATTTAAAGAAAAACAACAATTTTGACTTAGAATAAATAGCAGTCAGTTGCACACATGTGTTTGTGTGTTTAAAGAGGACCTTTCACTTGTAAAAACTATGTGAACTAAGTATGCTGCCATGTAGAGCGGCGCTTGGGGATCTCACTGCACTTACTATTATCCCCGGGCGCCGCTCCGTTCTCCCGTTATGCCCTCCGGTACCTTTGCTCCTTAAGTTATAGTAGGCGGGTCTTCCCTTGTCCTGTGGGCGTCTCCTTCTCCTAGGCTGTAGCGCTTGCCAATCGCAGCGCACAGCTCACAGCCTGGGCGAAAAAAACCTCCCAGGCTGTGAGCTGTGCGCTGCGATTGGCCAGCGCTGCAGCCTAGGAGAAGGAGACGCCCACAGGACAAGGGAAGACCCGCCTACTATAACTTAAGGAGCAAAGGTAACGGAGGGTATAACGGGAGAACGGAGCAGCGCCCGGGGATAATAGTAAGTGCAGTGAGATCCCCGGGCGCCGCTCTACATGGCAGCATACTTAGTTCACATAGTTTTTACAAGTGAAAGGTCCTCTTTAAGGCCGAGCTGCAAGTCCATAGTGTCACTTCAGCGCCATTCATATCTGGTGTCACATTCGATTTCATTTAAATAAAAACAACAATTTTGACTGTGAATAAATAGCAGTCAGATGCACACACGTGTTTGTGTGTTTAACGCCCAGCTGCAAGTCCATAGTGTCACTTCAGCGCAACTCATATCTGGTGTCACATTAGATTGCACATGCTGTGCCCCAAATTTGAAGTAGGAGGACCGACCAAGCATCTTTTTCCATCTCCCGGTTCCTAAAATCGATTCCATATACATGTCCCCTGATATGGGACGTAACAGGGATTAAACTGATAAGAATAGTACTACTTAACACACCACACATATTGGGATTGCACAGTACATTACACAGCGCACGCGCAGTGCCCCAAATTGGAATTAAGAGGACCGACCAAGCATCTTTTTCCATCTCCCGGTTCCTAAAATCGATTCCATATACACGTCCCCTGATAGGACACGTAACAGGGATTAAACTGATAAGAATATAGCTACTTAACACACCACTCATATCTGGTGGCACATTAGATTGCACGCGCAGTGCCCCAAATTTGAAGTAGGAGGACCGACCAAGCATCTTTTTCCATCTCCCGGTTCCTAAAATCGATTCCATATACACGTCCCCTGATAGGGGACGTAACAGGGATTAAACTGATAGGAATAGTACTACTTAACACACCTTACAATAATAATAATACTAGTGAACGTAACAGGGATTAAATTGATAGGAATAGTACTACTTAACACACAGTACTGTGTTATCTTATGTTGTATTGCTAGAATTGCTAGAATTGACGAATATAGCACTATATTCTCAATCTTCATTATATTCTAGCAATACAACCATTAGGAACTGAGATCTAAGTTGTAATCGCAATGCGATTAATACAGGTTATATTAATCGCATTGCGAATTTAACTTACCACACTCTGCGTCAACTACGTAATTTTCCATGGGAGTTTTACCATGGATCCCCCTCCGGCATGCCACAGTCCAGGTGTTAGTCCCCTTAAAAACAACTTTTCCATCACTATTGTGGCCAGAAAGAGTCCCTGTGGATTTTAAAATTCGCCTGTCTATTGAAGTCTATGGCGGTTCACCCGGTTCGCCGGTTCGCGAACATTTGCGGAAATTCCCGTTCGCCGCTTGCGAACGAAAAATTTTAGGTTTGCGACATCTCTAATTATAATTAGCATAATTAGCAATGAAAGTGGAATTTCTGCTGTTCTCCATCATTTAAAATCTTGTACATGGAGGTCTACATAGGAGGAGACAAAAGTTAGTTTGCCCTACTTTAACAACCGTATTTGTGGTGATCACTTTACATTTTTTTTATGTTAATCAATATAAATTGTAAACTAATGAATATCTGTCCAAATGGTTATAACATGTGGTACAGTATGTTAGCAAGAAGCAGTGGACAAATAGAAGTTAATATAATCAAAAGATCAGACTACAAAAGGTTCCTTTGTTGTCTGTAACCATAGAGACACATAGGAATGTATAGAAGCTGTAGGTGGTAGGATATCTTTAAAGACTATTTGCAACGCTGACTTTTATTTTGATGCCTAGGAACATGTGACTTCAAACCATTGGTAGCAAAAAACAAGTTAGCAACAGGAGAAAAGAGTTGTACTCTAAAAGGCACTTTAAAAGAAACCTTGAAGCAGCAGTATGGAAACTTTTTTAGAATGATAAATGCAACAGCCCACAAGATACAGTGAACAGAAAGAGTCAGCAGTAATGAAACAGCTGGCGTTGGAAATGCCATTGAGAAAGTCAGTATATAGAGGCCTAGCTGCTAAAGTTTTATTTGAAAAATGGGCGAAATAAGAGGCTGAAGATAGATGATGTACTTTTGACGAAGAAAGAAAATCAAGACACTGACCAAGAAGGACATGGATGGATGATGCTATTGACACAGTAAAAGCTAAAGGAATTAATTTAGTTGAATGACTCAGATTACTTTATCTTTTTATACCTGGGAGACATAGAAAGGACGTTTATACAAGTTTCTAAAATACTATTTAAAGGCTTAAGACCAAATTTGTTATTATACAAAAAAAATCTGTATTTTGCTGGATATACAAGTACAAATTTGAGTTTATAAAAAAAAAATGTGCTGGCATAAGTGATGTGTAAATGTTGAAGTGATTAATATGATAAAAACGATATACCATGGTAAAGAGAAAGTCAAGCAAACATGAAATCATTTCTTCCCACTAACATGGCTCACATTGTATCAGTGTTCTATGTATTTTTATTACCTATGTTCTTTTGTTTTATAATACTTTACATCACAAGTATTTGTGGCAGCTACATATTCAATGATGCCTTGCCATCACAACTGTACAGTATTTGTGGGTAAATTAAATCTGTAAAAAATGAAAACAGTTTTATGGAACATTACAAAATTGTAAGGAGGATGATTACAGATTCATGCCTGGGCACAGGAAACGGTACAGGTAAGTCTGTAGGGTGCACCCTTTTTATGTCATAAAGATAAGAAAAAAGTATGGTGCCATGTTAGCCACTAAAAATGGGTTTATTGTTCTTATTCAGAGAAGCAAAATCAGAGTCTTGCAGCCATTATATATTTTAATGGCTGACAAAAATAGAAGCAATGATGTTACATAGCAAGCTTTCGAGACAACTTCAGTCTCTTTGTCAGACGTACTACAAGAATGAAGAATCGGCAATATTTATATACAAAAAGAACAAAGACATAGTGTAATGAATGGACATTTGAAAAGCAACAGACTATTACAAAAAAAAAAACTATAAATGGGTCCTTAGTCTCTAAATTGATGCTAGCTCTGAGGCCTGGTGCCCCCACTATCTTTATATCAATGTACAACACATTCAGTAACATGGCTATAATAATGGCATTAGGATTGCCATATGATTGTGGTAAAATTTTTAATGTTTTATTTTAAGTAATAACAACAATTCACTAAAATTCAGGAAAGACAATGCAATTTTTTTATATATGAGTTGGGCAGCGATCAGCTATGGAAGAAATGGAGCACTATCAGAATAGAAACAGGTCCAATGCCGCTGTTCACACTGTGTCAAAGAAGCAAAAGTATCTCTGGCTCTAAATGTCTCTTCTAGAGATGAGCGACTTTAAAAAAAATTTGATTCCGGCCGGTTCGCCGAATTTTTGGGGAAAATCGATCCGAATTTGTTCGCGGCGAATCGCATTAAAAAACAGCTATTTCCTGGCTGCAGAGAACAGTTGTTGTGTAGAACACTGTGCTTTGTAGTAACACGCATAGGGAGTCTGCTGTGGTAGTGAAACAATACTGTGAGTCAGTATGACATGCAGATGACAGGCGTCGCTCTTAAAATCACTGCACACTTCACTTATTTGGGCAGTCACGGGCCAAAATTGACCAAATAACTCAAGTATGAACTCAAGCTTACAGGTCGATGTTACGGTCAAGAAGAAGCGCACTCCTTTTACACCGTCATCAGCTGATTCCACACATAGATGTCTACAGAACCTGTTCTATTAAAAGCTTATACAAGTAGAGCCCCCCCGACAGAGTGGAGAGGTTGTCAGCAGCAAGTTTGTGTTGACATCACTGATTATTTTTCCCTTCCTCTGATCCGTCAGAACAATAACCCCCAAAAAACTGATCCTGTCTGTAATTTATCAGTATTGCTAATGTAAAAAAAAAAACAGGAGTGGATCCAAAACAGAGATGACTGAGTCAACCATTCAAGAACCGCTGGATTGCTGGTCAAGACACTACCACTAGGAGCTCAGGCCTCTCGAAGTGACCCCCTGCTGCCACGGCCCTTTACTCTGCTGCGACCTCTGCCTGCCCCAGAAACATTTAGGCATCTGCCACTCCCCTGTGCAGTGCCTGGCACTTCTTTCTGACATGCTGTTGGATCAAATAAATAAATAAAAAGGAATTAAAGCACCCCCAAAAGGTCTGTAATTTTCTCACTTTACCACACAATGGCTAATAAGCCCTTTTTTTCACACTAATACTCACAAAAAAGGGCTTTAGAACATATAACTGCACCGCTGAACGGCAGATATATTTTTTCTATTTCCACTAATACACGCCTAAAAAGGCTTTAGAACAGATAACTGCACCACTGATCGGCAAATATATATTTTCTTTTTCCACTAATACACGCCACAACAGGCTTTAAAACATATAACTGCACTGCTGACAGGCAAATACCGTATTTTTCGCACCCCAGGTTTAAGAGGAAAGTAAGAAAAAAATATTTTTCATCAGACCTCATATCAAATCCTCAGATCAGACCCCCATAAATATCAGGATATCAGATCAGGCCCTCATATCAGGACATCACATTTGACACCCTTGTCAGGACATCACATCAGCCCTTCATGTCAGACCCCAATCAGACCTCAGATCAGTCCACCTTTTCAGACCCCCATCAGACTTCAGATTAGCCCACCTTGTCAGACCCTCTTCAGACCTCAGATCAGCCCACCTTGCCAGACCCCCATCAGAGCTCAGATCAGCCCATCTTGTCAGACCCCCATCAGACCTCAGATCAGCCCACCTTGTCAGACCCCCATCAGATCTCAGATTAGCCCATCTTGTCAGACCCTCTTCAGACCTCAGATTAGCCCACTTGGTCAGACCCTCTTCAGACTTCAGATTAGCCCACCTTGTCAGACCCCCTTCAGACCTCAGATCAGCCCACCTTGTCAGACCCTCTTCAGTCCTCAGATCAGCCCACCTTGTCATACCCCCCATCAGACTTCAAATCAGATTAAAATAAAAAACTCCTCTTACCTATCCTGTGCTGCGTCTCCTCTCCACCTCCGGAAGAAGTCATGCTGCCCATCTTCCCGGCCTGCGCTGCTCTGTCACCTGAATCTGTACATGGTCAGGACAGTGACCAGCCCCAGGAATGAAGACTGGGAGGGTGATTATTACAAGCACTTGTGGTGCTTCGCTCCCCGCTCCCAGCACCTAATGGATACTAGTGAGCGCTTCCATATGGAAGCGCTCACTAGTATTCGCTTTATAAGACGCGCGGCCATTCCCCCCCACTTTTGGGTGAAAAAAAGTGTGTTTTATAAAGCGAAAAATACTGTATATTTTTTTTCTTTTTTTACTAATACATGCCACAAAAGGCTTTAGAACATATAACTGCACAGCTGACTGGCAAATATATTTTTCTTTTTCCACTAATACATGCCACAAAAGGCTTGAGAACATATAACTGCACCACTGACCGGCAAATATATTTTTTCTTTTTCAACTAATGCCCGACACAAAGGGCTTTAGAACATATAACTGCACCGCTGAACGGCAAATATATTTTACTTTTGCCACTAATACACAACAAAAAGGGCTGTAATTTTAGCACTTCACCGCACAGCGGCTAATAAGCCCTTTTTTCCCATTAATACAAGCCAAAAAATGCTTTAGAACATATAACTGCACCGCACAAGGGCAAATAAGACGTAGAAATATTTCTTTGTAATAAAAGGTTTGCTGGAATTATAGAGCTGTATAATGGCAATTTGGATCCCCAGTCAGTAGAGCAAGGTGTAAGTTGTAGGATTGTTCCTATTACCCAGGCTGTAACCTCCCCTACTGAACCCTGTTCAACATAAATGCTGTGAATGATTCATCCCTATCCTTTCCCTACACACTGAATAATCTTGCCCTGCACTTGTAAATCGTTCTTTAGCACAATGAAGCTTTTTCTAACACTGTCCCTAGCGCCTGCTGATGTCTCTCCCTGTACTAGATACACTGGTAAATGGCAGAATCTAAAATGGCTGACACTATTTATAGGGCTGTAATATCACAGGGCTGTCTGGCTGCTGATTGGCTGCATGCATGGCATTATGAGTGATCCCACCTTCCTAGAGTTCCATTTCTCCATGTCCTCACACTTTCGGCAGCCATTTTAGGAAAAAATGCGATTCGTTTACCACGAAGCACGAGGAAATTCGGCTTCGGTGCGAATCAAGTTTTTCCTGAAATTCGGATGAAATTCCATTTTGTCAGCTTCGATTCGCTCATCTCTAGTCTCTTCCAATAGTAACACAGAGGTCTTTGGGACTCACCACCACCATCTCAGAAGAAATCGAGGGTAAGAAGGCCTCATATTCAGTCCTGTATCTCCTTCCACCGACTCCACATAGACGCTCGACACAGATGTCCCGCAATCTCGTCCTGGAAGAAGCCGATAGTGGGCAAAACCCTGCAATAGTGGGCAAAACCCTGCAATAGTGGGCAAAACCCTAGATCAGGCATTTTAACAATGTTTGTTACATGTTTTCATACTTTGAGGAGGATGGGAAGAAAACCAGTGAAAAATCTTAGATCATGTAATTTTTAAAGGGAATCTGTCACCTGCTTTTACCATTTTAAGCTGTCACCATCGCTATGTTCACTAAAGTACCTTATTTCCAGCATTTTTCTTTTTACTTTATTTCGTTTTGTCCTTTTGATATAAAAGCCCTTTTTATGATATGCTAATGAGGATCCAAGGTGCCCAGAGGGGTGCTCCGGTGCCCAGTGACGCCCCCTGCAGTGCCCAAGAGCGCCTCCTGATCCTGAAATAACCTCCCACAGCCCCGGCAAACGGTTCCGCCCCCTCCCCACGTCATCGTCTATCTTCTAGAAATGCCCCGTCCTTCTTTCTGTCGGCGGCCAGAAAACTCACGCAGGCGCAGTACCGCCTGCGGCCTGCGCCTGCGCGATCATCAAGCTCCTGAGGGCAACAGCCTCAAAAGTCTCACTGGGCATGCGCCGAGCCCAGTGATGTAACCTGAGCGCTGTTGCCCTGAGGAGGTTGATGATCGCGGTACTGCGCCTGCGCAAGTTTTCTGGCCGCCGACAGGAAGAAGGACGGAGCATTTCTAGAAGGTAGACGATGACGCGGGGAGGGGGCGGAACCGTTTGCTGGGGCTGTGGGAGGTTATTTCAGGATCAGGAGGCGTTCTTGGGCACTGCAGGGGGGTGTCACTGGGCACCGGAGAGGGGAACCTTGGAGCCTCATTAGCATATCATAAAAATGGCTTTTATATCAAAAGGACAAAATGAATTAAAGCAAAAAGAAGAATGCTGGAAATAAGGTACTTTAGTGAACATAGCGATGGTGACAGCTTAAAATGGTAAAAGCAGGTGACAGATTCCCTTTAAAAATTACATGATCTAAGATTTTTCACTAGTTTTCTTCCCATCCTCCTCAAAGTATGAAAACATGTAACAAACATTGTTAAAATGCTGGATCTAGGGTTTTGCCCACTATCGCAGGGTTTTGCCCACTATCGGCTTCTTCCAGGACGAGATTGCGGGACATCTGTGTCGAGCGTCTATGTGGAGTCGGTGGAAGGAGATACAGGACTGAATATGAGGCCTTCTTACCCTCGATTTCTTCTGAGATGGTGGTGGTGAGTCCCAAAGACCTCTGTGTTACTATTGGAAGAGACTAGAGATGAGTGAATCGAAGCTGACAAAGTGGAATTTCATCCGAATTTCAGGAAAAACTTGATTCGCACCGAAGCCGAATTTCCTCGTGCTTCGTGGTAAACGAATCACATTTTTTCCTAAAATGGCTGCCGAAAGTGTGGTAAACGAATCGCATTTTTAGCGATGGTGACAGCTTAAAATGGTAAAAGCAGATGACAGATTCCCTTTAAGTCTAACTTTGCATTGTGTGGTTGCACCAAATTTATGAAATGGTGCAAAGTTTTCACAGTTCAATGGTGAAACTGCATTGTATTGCAGGACTTTCCTCCAGGGGCCGCCTGGCATAGGAAGTGACTTTTTTGCAACATTTCCAAGTGTCACAGATAATAAATGTGCCATAATCCAGGTCTAATCTCACTTTTTAGGTTTAAACATAGACCCCTTTGAGAAGTGGAGTGGCGCCCTGAATGTCACAGTAAACGCTACAATCACCATGTCGTTTGACATTTTTACACCAAAAACCAGACCTAACTGGTTTGATAAATGCGCCCCTTAAATTTTATTTTTTACAGTCTTATGGAAATTTCCATTCAGAAATCACATTTCATAGCAAATAGTTTTTTAATGACCCCCAAACCTTTCACTTTTTTCACTTTTGAAGTACAGATATTTTATGCAAAATGTAATTTCAGTTATTTCATTTATCTAAATGCAATATAAAGGTTTCAACAAATCATAGACTTTTCGTTTTTCAGGATATAATTACCTATGAAAATATCTTACTGGCATCTTTCTCAGATAAAACATTTTTCAGTTATTTGCAAACTATAATTGTAATTATTTTTTTTCTAGTAGTTTTTATATATGTTGTATGTTAGTTTTTATTGCTATACTGAAACCACCAACATTAGACTACGTCTACACGACGACATTTGTCGCGTGACATTTTGTTTCACTAATGTCGCGCAACAATTTTTATAATGGCAGACTATGGTGTCGCACTGCAACATGCAACATGCTGCGACTGCAACGCAACAGTCGCAGAAAATCCATTCGAGATGGATTTTTCTGTGACTGTTGCGTCGCAGTCGCAGCATGTTGCATGTTGCATGTTGCAGTGCGACACCATAGACTGCCATTATAAAAATTGTCACGCGACATTAGTGCAACAAAATGTTGCGCTACAAATGTTGCAGTGTAGTTGTGCCCTATCTGTCGCGCAACTTATTGTCGCGCGACAAATGTCGTTGTGTAGACGTAGCCTAAAGGTGAATGCTATTTGTAGCCTGCTTTCTTTTCGATTAACCAGATATAACATAAGATATTGTTCTCATGTCTATGATGCAGCCTGATTTATTTAGCCTGCATAATGTATCTTTTCTAAGAAGATGTTAGCTTGGTTTGTTCTCTAGTGATGATGTATAAGCACCATACAGTATACCTGGAAAACTTAATGTGATTGAACTGAGATTGAAAAAGTATAAACTGCTAGTGGTGCATGGATAATGATAACACAGTGAAGGTGGTGTTTCCTATATTTTGGGTTCTGCAGCAGGGTATATGTTGAGACACAGTCCCATTAATACTGGGTGGCATCTCCCCTTGCGGTGATACAGCCTGCTGGATATATTCCTGTACTATGTCATTCTAAGCTCATTCAACTTGAGACTATAGTTCAGCCAAACTGTTTAATGGCTGCTCTGCATGGGAGATCTTTTGTCCCATCCAGTCCTATACGTTCTCGATAGGGAAGAAATCTGGTAATTGAGCTGGCCAGGGGAGCTGTTGGAAACCCTGAAGAGCATGTTACGTAGTATGAGTGTTATCTTGTTGGAGTCAAAAAAGTCAGTATGACTGGGACGACGATGTCCTGGACATACTGAAGTCTGGTCAATGTTCCCTCCACATAACAGATTACAGTAGCTAATAGTACCCACACCATGACACCTGTTGTTGGTCCTGTGTGTCTCTGACATACAGTGGGATGCAAAAGTTTGGGCAACCTTGTTAATCGTCATGATTTTCCTGTATAAATCGTTGGTTGTTACGATAAAAAATTTCAGTTAAATATATCATATAGGAGACACACACAGTGATATTTGAGAAGTGAAATGAAGTTTATTGGATTTACAGAAAGTGTGCTATAATTGTTTAAACAAAATTAGGCAGGTGCATAAATTTGGGCACCACAAAAAAGAAATGAAATCAATATGTAGTAGATCCTCCTTTTGCAGAAATTACAGCCTCTAAACGCTTCCTGTAGGTTCCAATGAGAGTCTGGATTCTGGTTGAAGGTATTTTGGACCATTCCTCTTTACAAATCATCTTTAGTTCATTCAGGTTTGATGGCTTCCGAGCATGGACAGCTCTCTTTAAGACACACCACAGATTTTCAATTATATTCAGGTCTGGGGACTAAGATGGCTATTCCAGAACGTTGTACTTGTTCCTCTGCATAAATGCCTTAGTGGATTTTGAGCAGTGTTTAGGGTCGTTGTCTTGTTGAAAGATCCAGCCCCGGAGTAGCTTCAGCTTTGTCACTGATTCCTGGATATTGGTCTCCAGAATCTGCTGATACTGAGTGGAATCCATGCGTCCCTCAACTTTGACAAGATTCCCAGTCCCTGCACTGGCCACACAGCCCCACAGCATGATGGAACCACCACCATATTTTACTGTAGGTAGCAGGTGTTTTTCTTGGAATGCTGTGTTCTTTTTCCTCCATGCATAACGCCCCTTGTTATGGCCAAATAACTAAATTTTAGTTTCATCAGTCCACAGCACTTTATTCCAAAATGAAGCTGGCTTCTCCAAATGTGCTTTAGCCTCACTCTCGCATACAGAATCTCCTTGTGTAAAGTGTGCCGAATGGTTGAACGATGCACAGTGACTCCATCTGCAGCAAGATGATGTTGTAGGTCTTTGGTGCTGGTCTGTGGGTTGACTCTGACTGTTCTCACTATTCGTCGCTTCTGTCTATCCGAGATGTTTCTTGGTCTGCCACTTCGAGCCTTAACTTGAACTGAGCCTGTGGTCTTCCATTTCCTCAATATGTTCCTAACTGTGGAAACAGACAGCTGAAATCTCTGAGACAGCTTTCTGTATCCTTCCCCTAAACTATGATGGTGAACAATCTTTGTCTTCAGGTCATTTGAGAGTTGTTTTGAGATCCCCATGTTGCTACTCTTCAGAAAAAATTAAAAGAGGAGGGAAACTTACAATTGACCCCCTTAAATACTCTTTCTCATAATTGGATTCACCTGTGTATGTAGGTCAGGGGTCACTGAGCTTACCAAGCCAATTTGAGTTCCAATAATTAGTTCTAAAGGTTTTGGAATCAATAAAATGACAACAGTGCCCAAATTTATGCACCTGCCTAAATTTTGTTTAAACAATTATAGCACACTTTCTGTAAATCCAATAAACTTCATTTCACTTCTCAAATATCACTGTGTGTGTCTCCTGTATGATATATTTAACTGACATTTTTTATCGTAACAACCAACGATTTATACAGGAAAATCATGACGATTAACAAGGTTGCCCAAACTTTTGCATCCCACTGTATGCATGATGGCAGTAGGCGCTTTCCAGTCCTCCTGTGAACTTTGATGCTGCTATGATTAGAATACCTGCTTTCATCACTGAGCACTATTGTTTGCCATTCATACATACAATGGGCTCTCTGAAGGCACCATTAAAGTGCTTTTAGCAATTATGAGAGTTCAGTGGCAAATGATCTAGTGGAGAGCATGAATGCAGTCCAACTTCAAATAAACAGTTTCTTATGGTCGAGGCATTCACTGCAGATATTAATGCAGAATCAGTTTGTAATGCTGTGCAAGTCCTTCTTGTTCATCTCTTTCCAAGATTTGACAGATGGACCATCTAGTCACTATTTGGCACTTTTTAAAGTCTAATTAATTGCACAAAACATGAACACCTTCGATTAGAAAGCTTAGTGAACATTTCAACAATTCTCAGTCAACAGTCCTGTAAGGCCTCATGCACACGACCATTGTTGTGTTCCATTCCGCAAAATGGGGTTCCGTTGTTCCGTGATCCGTTTCCGTTTTTGTTTCCGTGTGTCTTCCTTTATTTTTGGAGGATCACCAGACATGAAGGAAAGTTAAAAAAAATCTAACTCAAGTTTGCCATGCAAATGATAGGAAAAAAACGGACGCGGACGCGGATGACAATCTTGTGTGCCTCCGCGTTTTTTCACGGTCCCATTGACTTGAATGGGTCCGCGAACCGTTTTCCATGAAAAAAATAGGACAGGTTATATTTTTTTGACGGACTGGAATCACGGATCACGGACGCGGGTGGCAAACGGTGCATTAGCCGAGTTTTCAACGGACCCATTGAAAGTCAATGGGTCCGCAGATAATCACGAAAAACGGAACAACGGACACGGAATAAAACAACGGTCGTGTGCATGAGGCCTTAGAGAGAAGACAAAATACAGTGCTGTCAGACAAAAAACATTATCTGTATGTAAAGTAAGGATCTTGGAACTTTGATCACTACATGTAACATCCTCCAGCCTTACCATATTGTAAAATAGGCTTTTTACCTTAACCCCTTAAGGAACCTGCTATTTTTCACCTTAAGGACCAGGCCATTTTTGGGAAATCTGATATGTGTCACTTTATGTGGTGATAACTTTAAAATGCGTATACTTAACCAACCCATTCTTAGATTGGTTTCTCATCACATATTGTACTTCATGACAGTAGTAAATTTGAGTCAAAATTATTTCATTTTTATTTATAAAAAATACCAAATTGACAAAAAAAAATTACAATTTGCAATGTTAAAATTTCAATTTTAAAACAGATAGTGATACCTCCTAAAAACAGTTATTACTTTACATTTACCATATGTCTGCTTCATGTTTGGATCATTTTATAAATTACATTTTCTTTTTTTGGGATGTAAGAAGGCTTAGAAGTTTAGATGCAAATCTTAAAATTTTTCTGAAAATTTCCAAAACCCACTTTTTAATGACCAGTTCAGGTCTGAAGTTACCATGTGAGGCTTACATAATAGAAACCACCCATAAGTGGCCCCATTTTAGAAACTACACCCCTCTAGGTATTTAAAACAGATTTTACGTTCTTAACCCTTTAGGAGTTCCACAAGAATTAAAGGAAAATGTGGATGAAATTTCAGACTCTCACTTTTTTGGCAGATTTTCAATTTTAATCAATTTTTTCCAGTAACAAAGCAAGGGTTAACAGCCAAACAAAACTCAATATTTATTGCCCTGATTCTATAGTTTACAGAAATACCCCATATGTGCTCGTAAACTGGTGTACGGGCACACGGCAGAGCGCAGAAGGAAAGGAATGCAATATGGTTTTTGGAGGGCAGATTTCACTGGCATAATTTTAAGTTGCCATATCACATTTGAAGACCACCTGATGCAGCCCTAAAGTAGAAACTCCAAAAAATTACCCCATTTTGGAAACTATGGGATAAGGTAGTAGTTTTGTTGGTACTATTTTATGATTTTTGGTTGCTCTAAATTACACTTTTTATGAGGCAAGGTAACACAAAATAGCCGTTTTGGCACGGTTTTTATTTTTTGTTATTTACAATATTCATCTGACAGGTTAGATAATTTGATATTTTTACAGAGCAGGTTGCTACGGACGCGACAATACCAAATATGACTTTTTGAAAAATATATATTTTAGTGTCTCCATATTCTGAAAGCCATATATTTTTTTTTTGGGGCGACTGTTTTATGTAGGGGCTAATTTTTTTCAGTATGAGATGAATGACGGTTTATTGGTACTTTTTTAACCACCTCCGGACCGCCTAACGCAGGATCGCGTTCCGGAGGTGGCAGCCCTGCGCACAGTCACGCATATATGCGTCATCTCGCGAGACGCGAGATTTCCTGTGAACGCGCGCACACAGGCGCGCGCGCTCACAGGAACGGAAGGTAAGAGAGTTGATCTCCAGCCTGCCAGCGGCGATCGTTCGCTGGCAGGCTGGAGATGTGTTTTTTTTAACCCCTAACAGGTATATTAGACGCTGTTTTGATAACAGCGTCTAATATACCTGCTACCTGGTCCTCTGGTGGTCCCCTTTGTTTGGATCGACCACCAGAGGACACAGGTAGCTCAGTAAAGTCCCACCAAGCACCACTACACTACACTACACCCCCCCCCGTCACTTATTAACCCCTTATTAGCCCCTGATCACCCCTGATCACCCCATATAGACTCCCTGATCACCCCCTGTCATTGATTAGCCCCCTGTCATTGATCAACCCCCTGTAAAGCTCCATTCAGACGTCCGCATGATTTTTACGGATCCACTGATAGATGGATCGGATCCGCAAAACGCATACGGACGTCTGAATGAAGCCTTACAGGGGCGTGATCAATGACTGTGGTTATCACCCCATATAGACTCCCTGATCACCCCCCTGTCATTGATTACACCCCTGTCATTGATTACCCCCCTGTAAAGCTCCATTCAGACGTCCGCATGATTTTTACGGATCCACTGATAGATGGATCGGATCCGCAAAACGCATCCGGACGTCTGAATGAAGCCTTACAGGGGCATGATCAATGACTGTGGTGATCACCCCATATAGACTCCCTGATCACCCCCCTGTAAAGCTCCATTCAGATGTCCGCATGATTTTTACGGATGCACTGATAGATGGATCCGATCCGCAAAACGCATCCGGACGTCTGAATGAAGCCTTACAGGGGCGTGATCAATGACTGTGGTGATCACCCCATATAGACTCCCTGATCACCCCCCTGTAAAGCTCCATTCAGATGTCCGCATGATTTTTACGGATGCACTGATAGATGGATCCGATCCGCAAAACGCATCCGGACGTCTGAATGAAGCCTTACAGGGGCATGATCAATGACTGTGGTGATCACCCCATATAGACTCCCTGATCACCCCCCCTGTAAAGCTCCATTCAGATGTCCGCATGATTTTTACGGATGCACTGATAGATGGATCGGATCCGCAAAACGCATCCGGACGTCTGAATGAAGCCTTACAGGGGCGTGATCAATGACTGTGGTGATCACCCCATATAGACTCCCTGATCACCCCCCTGTCATTGATTACCCCCCTGTAAAGCTCCATTCAGACGTCCGCATGATTTTTACGGATCCACTGATAGATGGATCGGATCCGCAAAACGCATCCGGACGTCTGAATGAAGCCTTACAGGGGCGTGATCAATGACTGTGGTGATCACCCCATATAGACTCCCTGATCACCCCCCTGTCATTGATTACCCCCCTGTAAAGCTCCATTCAGACGTCCGCATGATTTTTACGGATCCACTGATAGATGGATCGGATCCGCAAAACGCATCCGGACGTCTGAATGAAGCCTTACAGGGGCGTGATCAATGACTGTGGTGATCACCCCATATAGACTCCCTGATCACCCCCCTGTCATTGATTACACCCCTGTCATTGATTACCCCCCTGTAAAGCTCCATTCAGACGTCCGCATGATTTTTACGGATCCACTGATAGATGGATCGGATCCGCAAAACGCATCTGGACGTCTGAATGAAGCCTTACAGGGGCGTGATCAATGACTGTGGTGATCACCCCATATAGACTCCCTGATCACCCCCCTGTCATTGATTACACCCCTGTCATTGATTACCCCCCTGTAAAGCTCCATTCAGACGTCCGCATGATTTTTACGGATCCACTGATAGATGGATCGGATCCGCAAAACGCATCCGGACGTCTGAATGAAGCCTTACAGGGGCATGATCAATGACTGTGGTGATCACCCCATATAGACTCCCTGATCACCCCCCTGTCATTGATCAACCCCCTGTAAAGCTCCATTCAGATGTCCGCATGATTTTTACGGATGCACTGATAGATGGATCGGATCCGCAAAACGCATCCGGACGTCTGAATGAAGCCTTACAGGGGCATGATCAATGACTGTGGTTATCACCCCATATAGACTCCCTGATCACCCCCCTGTCATTGATCACCCCCCCTGTCATTGATCACCCCCCTGTCATTGATCACCCCTCTGTCATTGATCACCCCCCCTGTCATTGATCACCCCCCCTGTCATTGATCACCCCCCTGTCATTTATAACCCCCCTGTCATTGATCACCCCCCTGTAAGGCTCCATTCAGACATTTTTTAGGCCCAAGTTAGCGGAATTTTTTTTTTTTTTTCTTACAAAGTCTCATATTCCACTAACTTGTGTAAAAAAATAAAATCTCACATGAACTCACCATACCCCTCACGGAATCCAAATGCGTAAAATTTTTTAGACATTTATATTCCAGACTTCTTCTCACGCTTTAGGGCCCCTAGAATGCCAGGGCAGTATAAATACCCCACATGTGACCCCATTTCGGAAAGAAGACACCCCCAGGTATTCTGTGAGGGGCATATTGAGTCCATGAAAGATTGAAATTTTTGTCCCAAGTTAGCGGAACGGGAGACTTTGTGAGAAAAAAATTAAAAATATCAATTTCCGCTAACTTGTGCCAAAAATTTTTTTTTTCTATGAACTCGCCATGCCCCTCATTGAATACCTTGGGGTGTCTTCTTTCCAAAATGGGGTCACATGTGGGGTATTTATACTGCCCTGGCATTCTAGGGGCCCCAAAGCGTGAGAAGAAGTCTGGTATCCAAATGTTTAAAAATGCCCTCCTAAAAGGAATTTGGGCACCTTTGCGCATCTAGGCTGCAAAAAAGTGTCACACATCTGGTATCGCCGTACTCAGGAGAAGTTGGGGAATGTGTTTTGGGGTGTCATTTTACATATACCCATGCTGGGTGAGAGAAATATCTTGGTCAAATGCCAACTTTGTATAAAAAAATGGGAAAAGTTGTCTTTTGCCAAGATATTTCTCTCACCCAGCAAGGGTATATGTAAAATGACACCCCAAAACACATTCCCCAACTTCTCCTGAATACGGCGATACCACATGTGTGACACTTTTTTGCAGCCTAGGTGGGCAAAGGGGCCCATATTCCAAAGAGCACCTTTCGGATTTCACAGGTCATTTACCTACTTACCACACATTAGGGCCCCTGGAAAATGCCAGGGCAGTATAACTACCCCACAAGTGACCCCATTTTGGAAAGAAGACACCCCAAGGTATTCCGTGAGGGGCATGGCGAGTTCCTAGAATTTTTTATTTTTTGTCACAAGTTAGTGGAAAATGCTGATTTTTTATTTTTATTTTTTTTTCATACAAAGTCTCATATTCCACTAACTTGTGACAAAAAATAAAAACTTCCATGAACTCACTATGCCCATCAGCGAATACCTTGGGGTGTCTTCTTTCCAAAATGGGGTCACTTGTGGGGTAGTTATACTGCCCTGGCATTCTAGTGGCCCAAATGTGTGGTAAGGAGTTTGAAATCAAATTCTGTAATAAATGACCTGTGAAATCCGAAAGGTGCTCTTTGGAATATGGGCCCCTTTGCCCACCTAGGCTGCAAAAAAGTGTCACACATCTGGTATCTCCGTACTCAGGAGAAGGTGGGGAATGTGTTTTGGGGTGTCATTTTACATATACCCCTGCTGGGTGAGAGAAATATCTTGGCAAAAGACAACTTTTCCCATTTTTTTATACAAAGTTGGCATTTGACCAAGATATTTCTCTCACCCAGCATGGGTATATGTAAAAAGACACCCCAAAACACATTCCCCAACTTCTACTGAATACGGAGATACCAGATGTGTGACACTTTTTTGCAGCCTAGGTGGGCAAAGGGGCCCATATTCCAAAGAGCACCTTTCGGATTTCACTCTTCATTTTTTACAGAATTTGATTTCAAACTCCTTACCACACATTTGGGCCCCTAGAATGCCAGGGCAGTATAACTACCCCACAAGTGACCCCATTTTGGAAAGAAGAGACCCCAAGGTATTCGCTGATGGGCATAGTGAGTTCATGGAAGTTTTTATTTTTTGTCACAAGTTAGTGGAATATGAGACTTTGTATGTAAAAAAAAAAAAAAAAAAAAAAAATCATCATTTTCCACTAACTTGTGACAAAAAATAAAAAATTCTAGGAACTCGCCATGCCCCTCACGGAATACCTTGGGGTGTCTTCTTTCCAAAATAGGGTCACTTGTGGGGTAGTTATACTGCCCTGGCATTTTCCAGGGGCCCTAATGTGTGGTAAGTAGGTAAATGACCTGTGAAATCCGAAAGGTGCTCTTTGGAATGTGGGCCCCTTTGCCCACCTAGGCTGCAAAAAAGTGTTACACATCTGGTATCGCCGTACTCGGGAGAAGTTGGGGAATGTGTTTTGTGGTGTCATTTTACATATACCCATGCTGGGTGAGAGAAATATCTTGGCAAAAGACAACTTTTCCCATTTTTTTATACAAAGTTGGCATTTGACCAAGATATTTATCTCACCCAGCATGGGTATATGTAAAATGACACCCCAAAACACATTCACCAACTTCTACTGAATACGGAGATACCAGATGTGTGACACTTTTTTGCAGCCTAGGTGGGCAAAGGGGCCCAAATTCCTTTTAGGAGGGCATTTTTAGACATTTGGATACCAGACTTCTTCTCACGCTTTGGGGCCCCTAAAATGCCAGGGCAGTATAAATACCCCACATGTGACCCCATTTTGGAAAGAAGACACCCCAAGGTATTCGCTGATGGGCATAGTGAGTTCATGGAAGTTTTTATTTTTTGTCACAAGTTAGAGGAATATGAGACTTTGTATGAAAAAAAAAAAAAAAAAAAATTCATCATTTTCCACTAACTTGTGACAAAAAATAAAAAATTCTAGGAACTTGCCATGCCCCTCACGAAATACCTTGGGGTGTCTTCTTTCCAAAATGGGGTCACTTGTGGGGTAGTTATACTGCCCTGGCATTCTAGGGGCCCAAATGTGTGGTAAGGAGTTTGAAATCAAATTCTGTAAAAAATGACGAGTGAAATCCGAAAGGTGCTCTTTGGAATATGGGCCCCTTTGCCCACCTAGGCTGCAAAAAAGTGTCACACATCTGGTATTGCCGTACTCAGGAGAAGGTGGGGAATGTGTTTTGGGGTGTCTTTTTACATATACCCATGCTGGGTGAGAGAAATATCTTGGCAAAAGACAACTTTTCCCATTTTTTTATACAAAGTTGGCATTTGACCAAGATATTTATCTCACCCAGCATGGGTATATGTAAAAAGACACCCCAAAACACATTCCTCAACTTCTCCTGAATACAGAGATACCAGATGTGTGACACTTTTTTGCAGCCTAGGTGGGCAAAGGGGCCCATATTCCAAAGAGCACCTTTCGGATTTCACTCGTCATTTTTTACAGAATTTGATTTCAAACTCCTTACCACACATTTGGGCCCCTAGAATGCCAGGGCAGTATAACTACCCCACAAGTGACCCCATTTTGGAAAGAAGAGACCCCAAGGTATTTCGTGATGGGCATAGTGAGTTCATAGAAGTTTTTATTTTTTGTCACAAGTTAGTGGAATATGAGACTTTGTAAGGAAAAAAAAAAAAAAAAATCATCATTTTCCGCTAACTTGTGACAAAAAATAAAAAGTTCTATGAACTCACTATGCCCATCAGCGAATACCTTAGGGTGTGTACTTTCCGAAATGGGGTCATTTGTGGGGTGTTTGTACTGTCTGGGCATTGTAGAACCTCAGGAAACATGACAGGTGCTCAGAAAGTCAGAGCTGCTTCAAAAAGCGGAAATTCACATTTTTGTACCATAGTTTGTAAACGCTATAACTTTTACCCAAACCATTTTTTTTTTACCCAAACATTTTTTTTTTATCAAAGACATGTAGAACTATAAATTTAGAGCAAAATTTCTATGTGGATCTCGTTTTTTTTTGCAAAATTTTACAACTGAAAGTGAAAAATGTCATTTTTTTGCAAAAAAATCGTTAAATTTCGATTAATAACAAAAAAAGTAAAAATGTCAGCAGCAATGAAATACCACCAAATGAAAGCTCTATTAGTGAGAAGAAAAGGAGGTAAAATTCATTTGGGTGGTAAGTTGCATGACCGAGCAATAAACGGTGAAAGTAGTGTAGGTCAGAAGTGTAAAAAGTGGCCTGGTCTTTCAGGGTGTTTATGCACTGGGGGCTGAGGTGGTTAAGGTGCATATGACTTTTTGATCGCTTGATATTACACTTTTTGTGATGTAATGTGACAAAAAATAGCATTTTTGACACACTTTTTATTTTTTATGGTGTTCACCTGAGGGTTTAGTTCATGTGATATTTTTATACAGCAGGTTCTTATGGATGCGGCGATACCTAATATGTATACTTTTTTTTATTTATTTAAGTTTTACACAATAACAGCATTTTTGAAACAAAAAAATCGTCTTGTAGTGTCTCCATATTCTGAGAGCCATATATTTTTTTTATTTTTTGGGCGATTGTCTTAGATAGCATTTCATTTTTTTGCGGGATGAGATGACGGTTTGATTAGTATGATGGTGGGGTGCGTATGACTTTTTGATCACTTGGTATTACACTTTTTGTGATGTAAGGTGACAAGAAAATGGCTTTTTTGACAAAGGCTTTATTTTTTTATTTTTTTACAGTGTTCACTGTATTTTTTATTTTTTGGGCGACTGTCTTAGGTAGGGTATCATTTTTGCAGGATGAGATGACGGTTTGATTAACACTATTTTGGTGTGCATATGACTTTTTGATAACTTGCTAATACACTTTTTGTGATGTAAGGTGATAAAAATGGCTTTTTTGACACCTTTTTTTTTTACAGTATTCACCTGAGGGGTTAGTTCATGTGATATTTTTATACAGCAGGTTCTTATGGATGCGGCGATACCTAATATGTATACTTTTTTAAATTTATTTAAGTTTTACACAATAACAGCATTTTTGAAACCAAAAAATCATGTTGTAGAGTCTACATATTCTGAGAGCTATAGTTTTTTGTATTTTTTGGGTGATTGTCTTAGGTAGGTTATCATTTTTGCAGGATGAGATGACAAGATCTTGTCCGTCATCAATCCCATTGCCTTCCATCTTGATCTTACTCAGACTTGGAAGATCCATAATATTTTTCAGAGGTCCCTATTAAAACCTTATGTCCAACCCACTGTACCCTCCTCTTTGCCTCCTCCTCCGATTGTTATTGATGGTAATCTTGAATTTCAGGTCTCTAGGATTGTGGATTCTCACATTATCCGTGGTTCTCTCCAGTACCTCGTTCATTGGGAGGGTTATGGTCCTGAGGAGAGGATGTGGGTCCCAGTAGCGGACATTAAGGCCACTCATCTCATCAGGGCTTTCCATAGGTCTCATCCTAAGAAGGTGGGCTCTGAGTGTCCGGAGTCCACCCGTAGAGGGAGGGGTACTGTCACTGCCAGTTCTGTGAGAAGGTCTGGCAGACGTCCTTCTCTACCTCTTGCATGACGTTCTTTGTTTTGGTTTCACTTTGTGATGTCCTTTCCTTCTCCCAGGTGTCACCTATTTAGACTAATCGTCTACCTTTATATTCCCTCCCATACTGCCTCACTTTGCGGTTTATACTACTTCCTGGATGAAGTGTTCACTGCTGGAGGCTGCTGCTGCTGTTTGCTCAGATAAGTCTTTTCGTGTATTGTGTTTCCTTTCTGGCTTGATTCTAGGTGACCCTGACTCCGTCCGTATTAAGTGCAGGGAGCCGGTGGTCGTGTCCCCTCACTATTATAGGGTTTCCAGGTGTCACACAGTCTTAGGTACGTGGGCATGCAATCGTCTACCATTGAGACCCTTGCATGGGCATAGCAGTCAGGGAGAACTCTTAGGGTTTTATAGGGCTCACCTATATGCTCCTTAGTTTGGGATCAAGCCAGTTGGACTTTTATGCATAAGTTCCAGCTATCTGCAACATCATCCGTGACAGATAGCAAACTAGAACCTATTGCTTAGGCTCCCTCCCACAAAGTAAAGTACCTAAAGTACTCCAGGGTAACCATTTATTAGCTGAGGAAAATTTGGGTACACGTGCACTAGCTTATTAAGCGCTGCAAAGAGTTAGTGCACACACCCCATTTTCAGAGGAAGGCCCTGCCTGCAAGAAACAGACCTCATATAGAATGAGGATTGCTACTCCAGCAGACAGAAACACGGAGCATGGGGGAGACAGTGATATTGGGCCATCGGAGTCCTGGAGCTATGAAGCAGGTGAGCATGGCTGCGGCCATGGCCACCAGCAGGAGAGTAGCAGCAGTTTAAGGGTTTACTGCACTTTTAATTTTTGCTTGGCTTCCAATGCTGGGTTTTTTATGCAGTGGCCGCAGAGCAGTAGTTTACCGACCAGCTGTGTATTCAGGGGTGTAGCTATAGTGCACCTGTCTTTGTTTTTGTTATGTTATTGTGTAGCTATAGTGGAAGCAGGGGAAGTGACTGCTACAGGGCCCAAACCAAGAAGAGGCCTACCCGTGGGGAGGACTGAAAGGTTTTATTGTCAGTGCACCCTCAGCAGTATTATACAATGACATTTATATAAGGTGACAGTATACACAGGGACATGACATACAGTATATATGTGTAGGAAAGGGCAGTTGTATGGCCTGGTTTGATCTTAACTACCTGCAGGACTGAGGGTTACACAGGATGAGGGGGTTGCTGGGGAGAGGCAGGGCCCAGTCAGTTTTAGTTATGCCACTGTATGTATCTTATGGCCAAACTGTGGGGGTTTACTCCAAATTCCTACAATTTCTGTGCATGTGCAAGTGCAGAACATCAAATCATATAGTCCACCTGTATTTGCCAAGAAACTGCAGCAATTAAGGTAAACTGCTGTCATCGCTACTGTAAGGCATGAAAATCCAGCCTATTAATTCACGGTTAAAATTCCCAGCAACAGTCAATACAGCAATGTGAATTTTATAGTTGTGATGTGCACTCTGATATCTATTTATTTAGATCCATATAGTAATTACAAAAGTAAACACTTGCGTTGACTTCCCTTTAGTGATGATCGAGCATGTTTGGCCGAACACCTGCTCAGCCAATAAATGTACTGGTAGGTACTGCCCTCACTGTAATGACAGTAGCCATGTTGGCTACTGGCATTACAGTGATTGGCTGGCCGAAACGCGTCATCGGGTGCTATATAGCACCCGATGACGCATGTTCGGCTCATTCACAGTCAGGGAGAGCTGAGCATAGGAAGGGACAGAGAGTGTAGGGAGTGTAATTGAATTTTTTTTGGTACAAAAACGTTTCAGAGACCCAAAAGTCCTTTTAAGGACTATTGTGTGTGACTGCAGCAATATATGTTTGTAGCGCAACCTGCGCTAAATTTCTCAGTGTTAGAAAAAGCTGTGTATAGGAAGGGACAAGCAGTGTAGGGAGTGTAATAGGAAGATTTTTATACAAAAAACTTTTCAGAGACCAAAAAGTCCTTTTAAGGACTATTGTGTGTGACAGCAAAAATATATATTTTTAGCTCATCCTGCGCTAAATACCGTATATTAGGCCACTTCTGACAGTTAAATTATCCGTGCCACATCTCCTGTTTAAATTGCGGGTATCCCTAAAATATCAGTGACATCCAGTGCACTTTTACCATAGACGGTGTCAGCTGCGGACAGTTATTATCAGCGCCACATCTCATGTTTAAAGTGTGCGCATCCCTAAAATATTAGTGACATCCAGTGCACTTTTTCCGTAGATGGTGTTGTGGCGAAACCAACCTCGCCACTGGGTTTTGGAGGGGCCTGGCTGCTGGCCTCTTGCCCCAGGATTATGGGCCCTCTCATCAGCCAGGCCTCATTTGTTCACAAAGGACTTGAACTAACTTGAACTCCTGGTTTAAGTCGTGCCATTGTGGGATGTTAAATGTCTGTGTCTTGAAAAGGGTTGTGACATTGTATGTTCAAATGGTCCACTTGGGAGGAAATGCTGGGTGTGTTTCTATTGTGCCATTGTCCCATTGTGTGTTTAAATGGTGATGTCTGTCCTGTTGTCTGCACATGTGTATTGGTGATTTCTCTTTGTCTTGAGAGATAATTGGATTACGCCTCGGGTGTCTCCAGGGCAGAGAGGAGGAAACCATGATGCATTGTGGGGATGTATTGTCTCTGTAAAACCTGCTTGAGCCAGATTGCCATGCTGCCAGCCAGGGCCCAAAAGATACTTTTACTAACTTTTCAACCCCTGGTCTGATTCATGCCATTTTGTAATATGTTGTTCCCCTGAATGGATTGATTGTGAATATGTAATTTTTTATGTGAATGTGATGTATGGTTTTAGAGTTATGAAAGTTAGGTAGAAAGTATGTTTTAACTGTATGTGTAATTGAGTTTCCTCTCAGGATAAGGGGAGGGAATATGTGGGATGTAACTGATATGTGATTGGTTGTTTTATACCTCCCTGTGGGCGGACCTGTATTTTAAAAGACTGTAATAAAAACCAGGCTGCGTGTGCGAGCACCTCAGACCACTGCTTGACCCTCAACACGGAGCCTTGTCTCATTATTGGGGGGATCCGCTGTATGCTGTTAGAGACTGATTGCCAGGAGTGTAAGCTGATTCCTGTTCGTCTGCTAGCAGCTATTCGTGAGGTTCCAGTTTGGAGTGCTATTTTGTATCCAGTTCGGGAGTTTGGTGTTCTGCAGTAGCTGGGCCTGTCTCTCAGAAAGGGGCACATCGCCTAAACGGATTTTAACCCCTTGTCTGCGGAAACGGTCCGTTACAGGTGTCAGCTGCGAACGGTTAAATTATCCGCGCCACATCTCCTGTTTAAAGTGTGCGCATCCCTAGAATATCAGTGACATTCAGTGCACCTTTTCCATAGACGGTTTCCGCTGGGTACAGTTAAATTATCCGTGCCACAAACTCTTGTTTAAAGTGTGCGCATCCCTAAAATATCAGTGACATCCAGTGCACTTTTTCCATAGGCGGTGTCCGCTGCGGAAATTCAAACTATCCACGCCACATCTCCTGTTTAAAGTGTGTGCATCCATAAAATATCAGTGGCATTCAGTGCACTTTTTCCGTAGATGATGTCCCCTGCGTACAGTTAATCTATCCGCGCCGCATCTCCTGTTTAAAGTGTGCGCATCCCTAAAATATCATTGACATCCAGTGTACCTTTTTCCGTAGACACTGCTAACAGTGACATTACCTGTGGTACCTGCCCTGTATAACAATTCCTAATCACAAATACCTTTGTAAACTTTTTCGCACATACACATCCAAATCCTACGCTACTGTACGTGTGACATACTTTCAAGCATATACCACATTTAAAATGAAGAAGGCAAGCAGTAAGGGATGGGGAAGTGGCCGTGATGCTGATGGTGCACGCAGAGGCCGTGGCCCTGGGCGCGGAGAAACAGTGCCTGCTGCCAGAGCACAAGAAAAACAATCATCCAAGAAACCTAGCTTCATGTCCCAGTTTGCAGGGCGGCACAGGACACCACTCTTGAAGATAATGCTTCCAGTCGGTTAAGCACCACCCTGTTTTAGTAGCCAGGAGTCTGGTCAACACAATCCTCACCCTGATCCTCCTTCCTCCCACCATTTACAGTCTGGCCAAACAAGTGATCCCACACTCGGATATTCCAAGGACCTCTTTTCATTGCCATTCCTTGATTTGGCCCTCTTGCCAAGCTCGCTTGAAAAGGGAAATGAGATCTTGTGCCCTGATTCCCAACCTCTTGAGCATCCACAGTCACAAGAACATGATTGTGGGGAATGGCAATTAGTGTATAATGAGGTGGATGACGATGAATGGCAATTACTGTCTCAAGAGGTTGATGAAGGGGATGAGACACAGTTGTCAATCACTGAGGTTGTGGTTAGGTCAACAAATCAGGAGAATGATCACAGTGAGGAAGTGGAAGAGGAGGTGGTGGACGATAAGGTCACTGACCCAACCTGGGAAGCGGGAAAGTCGAGAGAGGACAGCAGTACAGAGGGGGATGGATCTGTAGCACCACAACAGGCTGGAAGAGGCAGTGGGGGTGGCAAAATGGAGAAGGCGGGTCAATCCAAACAGGCCCACATCTGTTCCACGGAGCACCCCCTTGCAGATATCTCCCTTGCCAACAGGTAGATGTTCCGCAGTATGGCGCTTTTTTGAGGAAAGTGCGGACGACAAAAGAATAGTAGTTTGCAACTGGTGCCATACGAAAATGAGCCTGGGCGTGAACACTAGCAACTTCACCACCACCAGCATGATCCGCCACATGGCATCCAAGCACCCTAATAAGTGGGACGAACACCTCGGTCCACAATCTGTGTCTGCGGGTCACACCACTGTCTCCTCTTCCCCTATGTTACATGCTGGCCAATCCCCTGTCAATGGAGCAGGCCCGAATACCTCCCGCCCTGCACCTGGACCTTTGCAAGCACCATCAGCGACCACATTCACTTCCATGTCCCACCGCAGCGTGCAATTGTCCTATCCCCATGCCTTTGAACGCAAGCGAAAATACCCAGCCACCCACCCACAGTCCATAGTACTAAATGCGCAGCTTTCCAAATTACTGGCCCTGGCAATGTTGCCATTTAGGCTTGTGGACACTGAGGCCTTCTGCAGCCTGATGTCGGCGGCTGTCCCGCGTTACGCAATCCCCAGCCGCCACTATTTTTTTAGAGTGTGCCGTGCCCGCTTTACATTAACATGTGTCCCGTAACATCACACGTGCCCTGACCAACACAGTTACTGGGAAGGTCCACTGAACCACGGACACATAGACAAGTGTAGTCGGCCAGGGACGCTACATTATCCTGACGGCACACTGGGTGACTGTTGTGGAGGCCGGGAGCGAGACATACCCTGGGATGGCACAGGTGCTATCGATGCTAAGGATTGCGGGCCCTATGTCGATCAGGGTTTCTGCCAGCACCTACATTAGTGGCTCCAAACCCCACTTCTCCTCCTCCGCCTCCTCCTCCACTTCCACCTCTGATTTATCTGTGTGCAGCACCAGTCAGTCATCAGCTGGTAGCCGGAAGCAGTGTAGAACTCTAGTGGGGAAGTGGCAACAGGCCGGGCTGAAGCTGATATGCTTAGGGGACAAACAGCACACCACCGCTGAGCTGTGAAAGGGGATAAGAGACCAGACTGAGCTGTGGCTCTCGCCACTCAACCAAGAACCAGGCATGGTTGTGTCTGATAATGGCCGTAAATAGGTGGCTGCTTTGGAGCTCGGCAAGCTCAGACACATCCATCCCATGCCTAGCCCACGTCTTATACTTAGTGGTTTAGCAGTTTCTCAAAACCTACTCCAATTTGCCTGAGCTACTGGTGAAGGTGCGCCGCGTATGTGCACATTTCCGCAAATGATTGACAGCTTCAGCCAGTCAGCAGCGCTTTAACTGGCAAGCTCACCGGCTGTTGTGCAACGTAAGCATGCGCTGGAACTCCATGTTCCACATGTTGGCCAGGCTTTGGGAGCAGAAGAGGGCAGTAGTGGAATACCAGCTGCAACATGGTCGTCGCCTTTCCAGTCAGCTTCCGCTATTCACAAGCGAGGAGTGGCAATGGATGTCTGGCCTCTATGAGGTTTTAAGAAACTTTGAGGAATCAACACAGATGGTGTGAGCGGTGATAATGGGAAGACATTACACAGGGTGATAGTCAGACCACCCTCAGTTTGTCTTCTCAGCATGAGTTGGACGATGAAGAGGAGGAGGAGCAGGAGATGGTTGCCTCTGCTACAGAGGGTAGTACCCATAGAAGTTTAATTCCATCTGTTCTGCGTGGGTGGTAAGAAGAGGATGAGGAGATTGAGAGTGATCCTCCTGATGACGAAGTCTTGCCTGTTGGTACTCTGGCACACATGGCTGACTTCATGTTAGGCTGCCTTTCCCGCGACCCGAGCGTTATACGCATTTTAGACAACACGGATTACCGGTTGTTCCCCCTTCTCGACCCCTGCTACATAGAGAACTCCTCATCTCTCATTCCTTTGGTGGAGAGGATGAGCAAAACGGTGCAATACCAGAAGATCCTTGTTGAAAAATTGCTCCAAAAATTTCCATCTGACAATGCTGGCAGCAGAGTCCGTAGTTCCTTGGCCAAACGAGGAGGGGAGAGAAGGGGAACACACAGCAGTTCCAACAGAGACAGGGCAACACTCTCCAAAGCCTGGGACAGTTTAATGACACCCCGCCAGCACCCTCACCCTGACAGATAAGCATATCCGCCTGCCAACTGAAAATGCTGACAGGTTGACTCTTATAAAAATGAACAAGGGCTGGATTGACCATGACTTCCCAACTCCACCAGAGGAAAGCGGCTGAACATAAAGGCACTTTAAATGTGTTGTTTATAATGTACTGAATACACTGTATTACCATGCACCCCTTCCACCACAAACAAGGGTATATGGTTGGTTCATCCTTTTCTCATCCTCCTTCTCCTCTTCCATCATATCAACACATGCTTATTTGTCGCATATAATGCCCTCCATATATGCCCTTCGCATATAATGTTTTACAGGGTCAGCTCAGCTGCAGGCCCTCGCATATAATTTTTTTGAGGGTCAGCTCACCAACAGGCCCTTGCATATAATGTTTTACATGGTCAGCTCACCAGCAGGCTCTCGCATATAATTTTTTAGAGTGTCAGCTCACCAGCAGGCCCTCGCATATAATTTTTTACAGGGTCAGCTCACCAGCAGGCCTTCACCTACAATCTTTTACAGGGTCAGCTCACCTTCAGGCCCTCGCATATAATGTTTTAGAGGGTCTGCTCACCTGCAGGCCTTCACCTACAACCTTTTAGAGGGTTAGCTCACCAGCAGGCCCGCACCTAAAATCTTTTACAGGGTCAGCTCACCAGCAGGCCCGCACCTGAAATATTTTAAAGGGTCAGCTCACTAGCAGGCCCGCACCTAAAATCTTTTACAGGGTCAGCTCACCAGCAGGCCCGCACCTGAAATATTTTAAAGGGTCAGCTCACTAGCAGGCCCACACCTAAAATCTTTTACAGGGTCAGCTCACCAGCAGGCCCGCATCTCAAATTTTTTACAGGGTCAGTTCACCAGCAGGCCCTCACATATAATTTTTTACAGGGTCAGCTCACCAACAGGCCCTCGCATATAATTTTATTACAGGGTCAGCTCACCAGCAGGCCTTCACCTACAATCTTTTATAGGGTAAGCTCACCAGCCGGCCTGCACCTAAAATGTTTTAAAGGGTCAGCTCACCTGCAGGCCCGCGCCTAAAATCTTTTACAGGGTCAGCACACCTGCAGGCCCTCACCTAATAGGTAATTTGCACGCATGCTGCCTTGCTTGGATGTGATAGCCATAGCTGTTTCTCAGGCTCCCTCTCCGGAATCGAACCCTTCGGTTTGTATTATTGTCAGTCTGTAAAAGTGGCATACTACTCAGACAACATCGTTCCCAGCAGCGACCTGAGAGTCCAAGATGCATCCAGACATCCTCCCCATGCTATTCCCGAACCATTTTGGTGGTGCTTTCATCAGTTTCTGACCTTTTCTTATGAACCAGGCACCCTCTTCTCTTCAGAGCAGGGGGTGCCTGGTTTAATTCTAGGGTTCTCCCATTGACTTCCATTATACTCTACCGAGCACCCGAGCATCCAAATGTGTTCGGCCCGAGCCCCCAAGCACCCAAGAACTATGGTGCTCGATCAACACTTACTACCCTATTTTACCCAAAATAATTTTTTTAGGTGACTTTTTCTCTGTGGAAAGTACCTTTTGTCTGAGCTTTTTATATGTGTGAAATTTCCTTTGAGCTGTACTGAGAAAAGATTATTATGAAGTACATTTCCCGAAAGATTTATAAAAAAATGAATAGAAACTTCATTATAATTATCGCTAGACTTTCAGAAGGAAAGAATAAGTAGTGCAAATTATTCTGAACTATAGAGGTCTCAGTAGCAGAAATGCTGACATCGAAAGGTACTTTTACTGGCACAATAGGCAGGATTTGGGAGGTAATATGAAAGCTCTGTATTTTTACATTTAGGATTTCAGAGAAAGGAAATAAAATGTGATTATAATTCTTAGGCTGGAAAGATGCAATTTATTATCAGGTCTGTTCATGGTAACATCAAATTAGATACTCAGATAACCTGTACTATGAATTTTCACATATATGGACGTGAAATAATTCTGTTCCCACTGTTCTAATAAGATTGTTAAAAAAAATGAATATTTACAGTTTTACCTTGTAAAGAATTGAATGGTCAGAAACTCAAACTATTGTTAGCCTGCAAAACATTAATTATCCCGACTAACCTTTTCCTGGACTGTGGACGTGTCGTTTTTGAAATACAAAAGAGTGCATATTACTATTAACTGCTAATAGAACATATGTGCAAGCATAGTATCTTCCTTTAAGCATCATCTATGAATAATAAGCACCCGATGTACAATTAAACATGGATTCTATATATGTAATAAAAGTTATGCTAGACTATATTCTTAGCGCTGTTATGAGGCAGTCTAACTTTTTTAACCAGAGCCAATACTAAAATGTATATATTGTAATGTAATTATATAATTAAATTAAATCATACTGTGCCTCAGATATTCCGATATTAATGATACTTAAATATATATGATAGTCTCATGTGATTTTCAAAGCAGTATGCAATAATGAGGGTATATCATAATTTCAGATAACCTTGGGGGCAGAGCTTGCTGCAGACTAAGATGACTTGATAGAAGAGCTCAGAGCAGTGGCGTACATAGAGAAGTAAGGGCCCCATAACAAGGATCAAACCAGGCCCCCCACACAGGACAGAAGATTTTCTGCCTAAACCCCTTTCAATGACCCTTGGACCATTTTTCCCACTATATCATGAGCTACAAGTTGCTCCTTTAGTTTCAGCCGAAAAATTGGGAAAACTTTGAAAGTAAGGGCTATTTGACCATGAAGGAGAGTGATGGGGTGCTGCGCCAGATGACCTGGCCTCCACAGTCACCGGACCTGAACCCAATCGAGATGGTTTGGGGTGAGCTGGACCGCAGAGTGAAGGCAAAAGGGCCAACAAGTGCTAAGCATCTCTGGGAACTCCTTCAAGACTGTTGGAAGACCATTTCAGGGGACTACCTCTTGAAGCTCATCAAGAGAATGCCAAGAGTGTGCAAAGCAGTAATCAAAGCAAAAGGTGGCTACTTTGAAGAACCTAGAATATGACATATTTTCAGTTGTTTCACACTTGTTTGTTATGTATATAATTCCACATGTGTTAATTCATAGTTTTGATGCCTTCATAGTCATGAAAATAAAGAAAACTCTTTGAATGAGAAGGTGTGTCCAAACTTTTGGTCTGTACTGTACTTATTAGAGTTCATTTTTTCCAGATCAAAGAAAGAATACTAGCTGCAGTGAGATCACAATCTATGCTACCAGAGCCATATTCCAAACTATTCCTATTTGCTGACCTATCGGCAATTACCTCACTGTTCAATTGAAAATTTGATGCAGATCACAAGCTCTCACAAACCAGTTAATTATATCCAGGAAAGGAATTATCCACATTATCCTGAACGCTGAAGAAGGAGCAAAAGTATTGCAGAAAATTAGAGCTCCCCCCTGTGGATGCAACAGACAATAGATCACCGGTGGCAAGAATCCTACCAGATTGGAAGATTACTTGAGGCTCCAGCTGTCTCCAGATGTTTAAGCTTGAAAGACAAGAACTTATTGTTGGAGAAGACATAGAGGCACATTTATTAAGACCAGAGTTTTAGATGCCAGTCTTAATAAAGGCCCATTGCTGGTGGTGAATCCGCAGATATTATGAAGAGGAGCAGGCCTCTCCATAACTTCAGCGCATCAAGGGCGAGTACTAAATGTAAGACGTCTTCCCAGCTGTCTTACATTTAGACCATTTTCTATGCCAAAAACAGGTGAAGAAAATTATTAATGATGTAGGCCTGCTGGTCCGTACCCTTCCCCACCCACGCCATGAAGACAATTTTAGACCTGGCGTGAGCGTGGAAAAGTCACAGATAATGGCGAAACTAACCATATAACGTCACCACTCCTGCCAGCTTGATGAGGCCATCACGCACCGTGTGAGATTTTGCTTGGGATCTTCAATCAAGATGGCCTCTTCACACTCAAATGGATAAGGTAAGTACTATTTATTTATTTTTTAAACCGAATTATCCCTGAAAGCTTTAATTTTTTATCTCAGATGCTGTGATCAGCAATAAACCCGGTATCTGAGGGGTTCAATGACGGGGTGGTGCAATCGCCATTCCTCATCGTTGCGTCTGCTACTTACAAAGAAATGCACTTCGTGATGAAGTAATTAGTTACAAAGCAAATTTGTTGTGAAATTATGCTAAGCAGCCGAATCAAACTTGTAAACTTCACTCGTCTCTTATAAGGCTTATATAATGCAGCCTATATAAAATAGTATATTGTGCTGTACTACTTTTCCTCCAATGATGTGTCTCGCACTTCCACACATCAATAGGCATTTGATGTTCGGTTACTCACTGTTTTTGCTTTAGGCAGTCATTGGTTTGATGTTTCTGACTGTTCTCTGAATAGGATGCAGCTATATACTTATACAGTGGAAATAACACATAGGAGCAGCAGTAAGATCATGGTCACAGGTACATTTCTAATGGTACTTTCACACTTGCGGCAGAGGATTCCGGCAGGCAGTTCCGTCGCCGCAACTGCCTGCCGGATCTGTCAAACCGCATGCAAACTGATGGCATTTGTCAGACGGATCCTGATCCGTATGACAAATGCATTGAAATGCCGGATCCGTCTCTCCGATGTCATCTGGAAAAAACGGATCCGACATTTATTTTTTTCAAATTTTTTGTGGTCTGAGCATGTGCAGACCGCAATGCTGGATCCGTTTTGCCAGAACACTCAGGCCGGATCCGGCATTCAATGCATGTAAATGGGAAAAAATGCCGGATAAGGAATTCCAGCAAGTGTTCTGGAATTTTGGACGGAGATAAAACCGCAGCATGCTGCGATATTATCTATGTCCTGAAAAGTCAAAAAGACTGAACTGAAGACATCCTGATGCATCCTGAACGCATTGCTCTCCATTCAGAATGCATTAAGATAAAACTGATCAGTTCTTTTGCGATATTGAGCCCCTAGGACGGAACTCAATGCCAGAAAAGAATAACGCTAGTGTGAAAGTACCCTAAGCATTCCTTCTGGTCTCCATTGAAATCTAAATTTCCTTGTCTGTATATATCAGCCTGCAAAAGAAAAATGAGGGGAGTTATGATGGCTGTTAAAGACTTTGTGGGGGAGATTTTTCAAGCTGGTATAAAGTAGAACTGGCTTAGACTACTTTCACATCTGCATTTTAGCTGAATCTGTCATGGATCAGCAAAAACGCTTCCATCATGATAATACAACCGTCTGCATCCGTTATGAACGGATGCGGTTGAATTGTCTCTAAAATAGCCATGGAACTGTAAGCCAATGGGTGACGGATCAGTTTTCTTTTGTGAGTCATGACAGATCCGTCATGACCGGCGTCACACGGAGGGAGGGAAATGGGAAGGCCCTGTCCAAGTGAGAGGGAAAGGTGGTGACCCCTGACTCACCTTGAGGCTGGCACCTGACTGCCCTGACGTCCCTAGACGGGTTCCTCACCCGTACGCCGATCACGTGCCTAAACCCTGGCTTTCCCTAAGATGAGCCCTACGTAGTGAACAGGGCGGTGGGATCACTAGTCCGCACCACTGACACTAAAGGAAAACACCAAGGAGAGGACAGACAAAACAGACAAAACATATAATCCCAGGTGGGCTACAACAACAAAAGCCCAACAGGGATCCGGAGGGTAACACTCTGGAACAACAACCAGGGATCACAGCTACTCAGCTCCAGTGGGTCAGTACAGAAGTCCAGGCAGGAAGCTCTATATCTGGCAACCAGAGAAGTGGGAGAGGGGAATATAAGGAGGTTGGGAGTTCTGGACAAGAAACAGCTGAGGAGAAGAAGCTACGGATCTCTGAGTGAGCCAAAAAGGGTTGCAAGGCAAACCCGGAAAGCTACCATTAAGAAGCAGCACTATCTTTATACATAGAGCGCGCAGCCACCCGCTGAGACTTCCTGACCCCGGATATAACGGAGTCAGACGTGGCTCTTGACACCCTCGTGACAGTACCCCCATTTCCACGAGGGGCCTCCGGACACTCAGGACTAGGTCTCTCAGGATGAGAGGCATGAAAAGCCCGATCTAACCTGTCGGCGTTTACCTCAGACGCTGGAACCCACATTCTTTCCTCGGGACCGTAACCCCTCCAATGCGCCAGATATTGAAGAGACCGGCGGACCCGGCGAGAATCAACAATTTTGGATATTTGAAACTCTAGATTACCATCCACAATAACAGGAGGGGGTGGCAGCGGTGATGGTTCTAGAGGTGGAACATACTTTTTGAGTAACGACTTATGGAAGACGTTATGGATTTTAAAAGTCTGAGGTAGCTCCAGGCGAAAAGCCACGGGGTTAATGATGGCTATTATTTTGTAAGGACCAATGAACCTAGGACCCAGTTTCCAAGAGGAAACCTTTAATTTAATATTCCTAGTAGATAACCACACATAGTCATTCACACCTAGGTCCGGACCTAGCGACCGTTTCTTATCAGCCATGTATTTATATTTACCTCCCATATTTTTCAAATTAGTTTGCACTTTCTGCCATACAGATAAAAGAGATGACGAAAACCGTTCCTCTTCGGGAACCCCAGAAGACCCCCCCTCCTTGAAAGTACAGAATTGGGGATGAAAACCATATGCACCAAGAAATGGTGACTTGCCAGTGGATTCCTGACGGCGATTATTTATGGTAAACTCGGCTAACGGTAAATATGATGACCACATCTCTTGGTTTTCAGACACAAAACACCTTAGATATGTCTCAAGGTTTTGGTTGATACGCTCAGTCTGTCCATTCGACTGAGGATGAAAAGCTGAGGAAAAGGACAAGTGTACCCCCAAACGGTAACAAAAAGCTTTCCAAAACGTAGAAATAAACTGGGTTCCCCGATCCGAAACAACATCGGAAGGGACCCCGTGAAGCTTCACGATTTCACTGATGAATACCTGAGCAAGAGTCTTAGCATTAGGTAGTGCGGGTAACGCAATGAAGTGTACCATCTTGCTAAACCTGTCTACTACTACCAAGATAACTGTTTTACCCGCAGACAAAAGTAAGTCAGTAATAAAATCCATTGACAGATGTGTCCATGGCGTATTGGGAATGACAAGTGGCAATAAAGACCCTGCAGGACGTGTATGAGAGACTTTCGCGCGCGCACAAGTAGAACAAGTAGATCCATAACATCCTGACGCAACCTTGGCCACCAAAAACGACGAGGCAATAGTTCCAAGGTTGCTTTACTACCCGGGTGCCCAGCAAGTGCCGAATTATGATGTTCCTTTAATAATTCGAGACGCAGGTTTAACGGTACAAACAATTTCTCTGAGGGGCAAGAGACCGGGGCGTCCCCCTGGGCCTCTAACACCTTCCCCTCCAGAACAGAGTGTACTGCAGAGACAACCACTCCCCTTTGTAGAATGGGTACCGGATCACTCACATTACCCCCTCCAGGGAAACAACGAGATAATGCATCTGCCTTGGTATTTTTTGCCCCAGGACAATAGGTAATAACAAAGTTAAACCTGGTAAAAAATAGCGACCACCTAGCTTGTCTAGGGGTGAGACGCTTAGCTGATTTGAGGTACAGAAGATTCTTGTGGTCTGTAATCACCGTGACGGGGTGAATTGCCCACTCTAAAAAGTGACGCCATTCTTCAAACGCTAGTTTAATAGCTAATAGTTCCCTTTTGCCAATATCATAGTTCTTCTCCGTTGCAGATAGTTTTTTAGAAAAGACAGCACAAGGACGCCATTTGCCAGGAGACGGACCCTGAGACAATACAGCCCCCACTCCCACCTCTGACGCATCTACTTCAAATTAAAAGGCTGGGAGACATCAGGTTGGATTAGTACAGGTGCCGAGGTAAACCTCTCTTTTAGAGAGGAAAAAGCAATTTTAGCGACGTCAGACCATTTAGAAAAATCAGTCCCCTTCCTAGTCATGTCAGTAAGGGGTTTGACAATCACCGAATAATTTTTAATGAACTTTCTGTAGAATTTTGCAAAGCCCAAGAACCGTTGCAGTGCTTTGAGGTTCTCAGAAAGATCCCAATCTAAAATTGCCTGGACCTTCCTAGGATCCATACGGAAACCTGAGGCAGATAATAAATAACCTAGGAACTGTATTTCCTGAACGGCGAAGACACATTTTTCAATTTTCGCATATAATTTATTCGTCCGTAGGACCTGCAGTACCTGTCTGACATGCACCTCATGTGTTTTCAGATCAGACGAATAAATTAAAACATCATCTAGGTATATCACCACAAACCTGCCGATAAGATGACTAAAAATGTAATTAACGAAATGTTGGAAGACAGCAGGAGCATTGGTCAGGCCAAAAGGCATGACTAGATTTTCATAATGCCCCTCAGGGGTGTTAAAAGCTGTCTTCCACTCATCCCCTTCCTTGATACGAATCAGATTGTAGGCCCCCCTAAGATTAAGTTTGGAGAACCACCTAGCACCCGCAATCTGATTAAACAGGTCAGGAATGAGAGGAAGAGGGTAAGGGTCTCGGATGGTTATCCGGTTTAGTTCGTGGAAATCTAGGCAAGGACGCAGGCCCTCATCTTTCTTTTTAACGAAGAAAAACCCTGCAGCCACGGGTGAAGAAGAGGGTCTGATGTGTCCCTTAGCCAAGCTCTCGGAAATATAATTTTTCATGGCTTGTCTCTCCGGACCCGAAAGATTATATAACCTGGTCTTGGGTAATTTTGCACCGGGAATCAGATTAACCGGGCAATCGTAAGGATGATGGCAACCCTTTTCAGAAAAAACGTCCTCAAAGTCCGAAACAAATTTAGGTAGAGCAGCTATGGAGGCGACTAAGCAATTGCTATTTAAGCAATTTTCTCTGCAATGCTCACTCCACTCCAATATCTCCCTGGCCTGCCAATCCACCACTGGATTGTGCGCTACCAACCAGGGAAGACCCAATACCACAGGAGTAGGAAGCCCCTCCAGAACATAACATGAAAGACATTCGTTATGGTGGTCCCCTACCCGAAGGTGTAAGTTATGGACAATTTGAGTGAGGTTTCTCTGAGACAGAGGAGCAGCATCAATAGCGAATATGGGAATAGGTCTCTGTAGCGTACAGAGAGACAAACCCATAGTGTGGGCAAAATGGGCATCTATCAAATTTACTCCTGCTCCACTGTCTAGAAAGAAAGAAATAGTCTCCGTCTTAATACCAAAAACAACAACCGCTGGCAACACAAATTGAGATGTACGTATGGAGGAAACGTATACCCCCCGGCTGACATCCTCCACACAGCCTGGGGTTAGTAGTTTTCCGACGGTCTCTTGTTTTTGGGAAAGGAAGGACAGACATTAATGAAATGACCTCTCCCCCCACAGAAAAAACAAACCCCACGCCTACGGCCTGCCTCAGGAGGACGGACCTGACGAGTAGTTTCTCCTAGCTGCATAGGCTCGTCTAAGTCCGTACAGACTAACTGCTACTTGGGAGGGGTTACCAATGGCTCAGGATTTTTCAATCTGTCCCTCAAACGTCTATCTATTCTGATAGAAAGGGACATAACAGCATCAAGGGAAAAGGGAGTCTCATACAGCGCAAGCGCATCCTTAATCCTTTCGGATAACCCAGAGCAGAACTGACTCCTGAGAGCCGAGTCGTTCCACTGGGTATCCGTAGCCCACCTACGGAACTCTGAGCAATACTCCTCTGCTGGCCGCTCTCCCTGTAGGAGTCTCCGTAATTTTGATTCAGCCAGAGCGACTCGGTCAGGGTCATCATATATGAGACCCAATGCCCCAAAAAATTCATCCACTGACCGGAGAGCCTGGGAATCAGTGGGTAAAGAGAACGCCCAGGATTGCGGGTCCCCCTGAAGCAGGGAAATAACAATCCCCACCCGCTGTTCTTCATTACCAGAGGAGTAAGGGCGCAGCTTAAAATATAATTTACAGGCCTCATGGAACGTCACAAATTTGTCCCTTCCCCCAGAAAATCTGTCAGGAAGAACAACCTTGGGTTCCGCAACAACCTGGTTACCCGTAGCAACCGCTGGGCTTGCGGTCTGTTGCAATTGCTGCTGTTGCTGGAGGACCGACGCCTTCAATCCTGCCACCTCCAAAGACAGGCCTTGAAGTTGCTTAGACAAAGCAGTAATTGGATCCATACTGGATTCTAAATAGGCAGAAAAAGAAAAAAGTTTTTTTTTTTTTTTTTTTACCTATACAAAATAAGGGCCAGATATAATGTAATGACCGGCGTCACACGAAGGGAGGGAAATGGAAAGGCCCTGTCCAAGGGAGAGGGAAAGGTGGTGACCCCTGACTCACCTTGAGGCTGGCACCTGACTGCCCTGACGTCCCTAGACGGGTTCCTCACCCGTACGCCGATCACGTGCCTAAACCCTGGCTTTCCCTAAGATGAGCCCTACGTAGTGAACAGGGCGGTGGGATCACTAGTCCGCACCACTGACACTAAAGGAAAACACCAAGGAGAGGACAGACAAAACAGACAAAACATATAATCCCAGGTGGGCTACAACAACAGACAACAAAAGCCCAACAGGGATCCGGAGGGTAACACTCTGGAACAACAACCAGGGATCACAGCTACTCAGCTCCAGTGGGTCAGTATAGAAGTCCAGGCAGGAAGCTCTATATCTGGCAACCAGAGAAGTGGGAGAGGGGAATATAAGGAGGTTGGGAGTTCTGGACAAGAAACAGCTGAGGAGAAGAAGCTACGGATCCCTGAGTGAGCCAAAAAGTGTTGCAAAGCAAACCCGGAAAGCTACCATTAAGAAGCAGCACTATCTTTATACATAGAGCGCGCAGCCACCCGCTGCGACTTCCTGACCCCAGATATAACGGAGTCAGACGTGGCTCTTGACACCCTCGTGACAGCTCCGCATCCCAGGAAAGTAGCCATAGTTGCCCATAACAACCAATCATATTCCACTTTTCATTTTCCAAAGAACCTGTAAAAAATTAAATGTGAATACAGTTGCAAGAAAAAGTATGTGAACCCTTTGGAATTATATGGATTTCTGCACAAATTGGTCATAAAATGTGATCTGATCTTCATCTAAGTCACAACAATAGACAATAACAGTCTGCTTAAACTAATAACACACAAAGAATTAAATGTTACCATGTTTTTATTGAACACACCATGTAAACATTCACAGTGCAGGTGGAAAAAGTATATGAACCCCTAGACTAATGACATCTCCAAGAGCTAATTGGAGTGAGGTGTCAGCCAACTGGAGTCCAATGAATGAGATGAGATTGGAGGTGTTGGTTACATATGCCCTGCCCTATAAAAAACACACACCAGTTCTGGGTTTGCTTTTCACAAGAAGCATTGCCTGATGTGAATGATGCCTCGCACAAAAGAGCTCTCAGAAGACCTACGATTAAGAATTGTTGAATTGCATAAAGCTGGAAAGGGTTATGAAAGTATCTCCAAACGCCTTGCTGTTCATCAGTCCACGGTAAGACAAATTGTCTATAAATGGATAGATTTTTTTTAGGTACAGTTACACTTTAACATGTTACTAAAGTGGATATTGGGGTAATAACGTGGAGTGACCAATAATAAAACTTCTACCACTAACCCATTCACAATTTGGTTTGTCCACAAGGACTTCATTAGAAATACTGTATTATAATTTAAGCCAGATCGGGATGTAAAAAGGAAAAAGAAAAAATTATTACATTATGAACTAATAAGATAAAACAGCTTAAATCTTTAAATAAAGCAAACCCCTCACCAGATAAAGCAGCTTTGTTACAAGAATGTAGAGCCCAATTTCAAGGATTTTTCCTTTATAGATATGAAAAATTACTATAAATATACCAAATGGATGCTTATAAAAATAATAATATCCTAGTTAAAAAATTTGCTAAAAGTAAACAAGCTAAACAACTGTATTCCTTATTTAATTGATGAAAAAATTCAAGGAATTATGGACCCTAAGGCTTGTCTTCACACCTGAGCGTTTTACAGCGCGTTCCTACGCACTGTAAAACGCTCAACAGGCAAAAACCAATGTTTCCCTATGGGAATGGTTCTCACCTGAGCGTTTTACAGCGCGTACCATCGCGCTGTAAAACGCCCGACGCCCCAAGAAGTGCAGGAGCTTCTTTGGGGCATCTTGTCACGCGTTCCCGTACATAGACTTCCGGGAACGCGCGACAATGGGTGTTCGCTTGTTCCGGAGCCGCGTCTGTAAACGCGCATACAATCGCGAATACAGAGCGCTCTATCCCGTACGCTCAGGTCTGAACGCAGCGTAAAGAAATAGTGAATGCATTTGCAACATATTACAATAAACGATATAACCTTTCATCTGATAATTTCACATACTACCTATTTAGAGAAGAAATCTTTTATGGCTAAGAAAAACCTTCTAAAACTATCGAGCTTGTAACTGGATATAATATCATCCCCCCTCCTATCTATGACAGAAATTGCTGATGTCATTAAACATCTTCCTAAGAACAAGTCCCCCTGCCCTGATGGGCTTTACCACTGCTTATTATCAAAAATATAACTCCATCCTCTCTCCATACCTGGATGACTTAGGGGACTTTCACACTAGCGGCAGAGGAACTGCCTGGCGGATCCAGGAATCCAGACGCAAACTGATGGCATTTGTCATGTGGATCCGTCTGACAAATGCATTGCAATACCTGATCCATCTCTCTGGTGTCATCCGGAAACACGGATCCGATATTAATTATTTTTGTCATTTTTGGAGGTCCGTTTTGCCGGAACACTTAATGCCGGATCCGGCACTAATACACTTCAATGTAAATTAATGCCGGCAAGTGTTCAGTATCTTTGGCCAAAGATAAAACTGCAGCATGCTGCGGTATTTTCTCCGTCCAAAAAAACATAAAAGGGACTGAACGGAATGCTCTCCTTTCAGAATGCATTTCGGATAAAACTGATCCATTTTTTCCGGTATTGAGTTCCTGTGAGGGAACTCAATACCGGAAAACAAAAACGCTAGTGTGAAAATACCCTAATTTAATCATGTCATCTTTACTAGCTCCTTTCCTAAGGAATGCCACAATCCCAAAAACAGATAAACCTGCCATCCCTCCTGCAAACTTCAGATCGATCTCTTTATTAAATGTGGATCCAAAACAATACACTAAAATAATCGCTAATAGACTAATAGACCTTCTTCCAAAATTGATCAACAATTATCAATCCATTAATGTAATCTTTTTGTTATAATATATTAGATTTTCTAAGAATGGTTACGGGTGTGACTCTCAGGAACTCCTCAACTAGCACTTTGTTTTCTTAACTTAAATCAATCAAATCAAATATCTAGTACCACATGTGCAGTTGTCAGGCATATTCTACTAGCAGCTAGTATTGCTATTGCCAGGGAATGGAAGAATCCAGTGCCACCAGCATTGGAGATTAATAATATAACTATACAATGGAAAAATGATTGCAATACGACTAAATAAACATGAAATATTAAAATCCAATGGGAGTTGATGGGACACATTTGCCCAATTATAATCTGAATGAGAACATTATCCAAGGGTCGTAATTTGTTTCTGGGGCCATCATTGGAGACCAGAGGAGAGTGAATGAGAACTGGAGGCAGATTGCGAAAAAGGAAGAGAAGCAGGGGAAGAAACAAAGTGCAAATTATCAAAAAATTAAATTTAAATTGAAAATTCTTACGGACAAATTCCCCCAAGTGACTTCTTCTTAATAAATTCTGCTAGAATTCATTATTGATACTTTCCTAGTACTATTATTCCTGCCACGTAATTCAAGAGTACAGCTGATAACATTTTCCACTTTCTTTTTTTCATTATCTTTTTTTTTTCTTTTTGTATGTTATGTATTACAAATAACATATTAGAAATTGATTTAAAAAAAAATACAATTGCTGTAAACGACAAATATTGATAAATAAATAAGAAAATACTTAAAGACGAAAAAATGATTTCAGAGAACCTTATTTTATATACTATTGGCTGTTTTCTCAGATAATCTGAATGTTAGGACTATATATTAAGCCTATGTTGTCAAGGTTCTTTGCGTCGCAATCTGCGACTTTTCTCCGTTCACGCCTGGTCTTAAAAAGTGGGCGTGGTGTGGCCGGGGAAGGGGATAGGCCGGCAGTCCTGTCTCATTTACCATTTTCTATGATTGTTTAAGGTGAAGAAAATGGTCTAAATGTAAGACAGGTAGGAAGCTGTGTTACATTTAGAAGCAGCGGTGGATCTAGAGTAGTTATCTAAAGGCCGGTAACAGTGCAGGGCTTTATTAAGACTGGATTCTAAAACACCAGTCTTAATAAATGTAACCCAAGATGTTTAGAGATTAACCTTTATAATGATTAATCAGGCATGGATCAGCCAGGATTTCCACACACCCGTGCCTGATGCATCAGACTAGATCATCTGGCAGTAATGTTCTGGCTGCAGTGTGCTGCCACACCAGAACATTGTGAAAAATGGCCTGTTAATTCTGGCCATGTGCTTCAGCCAATATTCTTATGCTGCCATTCGCCTGATGCCACACATCTGGCTGCCTCTGCTGCAATCTTTTCCTACTGCCACCATCTTGTGCTGTTATTGCCACTGCTGTTTCCCCCCACCTCCCCTCCCTACATTAGTGACAGGCCACTATGTTGACTCCTCGTACTGTTGCCACCCTCCCCACTCTGTGACTGGGCCACTGTGTTGACTCCTCATGCTGTTGTCATGCTCACCACTCTGTGACTGAGCCACTGTGTTGACTACTCATGCTGTTGCCACAGTCACCAGTCTATTTTGGGGACACTGGTGTCACTGTTTGGCCTTGTTTACATCACAGTTTGTTTTACTGTTCTCCTGATCCGTCAGAAGAACCAAAAAATTTGAAAGACCAGGATCCTGTCTTTGGAGATTCTATAAGGCCTCTACCACACAGTAGTTAGCATCAGGATTTCATCATGATTTGGAAGCAAAGTGCAGAAGTGGGTCCAAAACACAGAAAACATGCAAAAATTTCCTTCACATGTCATCTCTGTTTTAGACCCACTCCTGTTTTTGCCTTACCAATTACTGACCAAATGCTGACCGTGTGAAGATGGATACTCAAAAGACAGGATCCATTTATTTTTCTTTTGGGTTTTTCTGATGGATCAAAAGAAGGGAAAAATAAACACTGACGTGAACACAAACTTACTGCTTACATCCCACCCCTCAGTCAAGGCACCACTAGTTGTATCAGTAGGTAACTGAACATGTTCTTTAGTAATCTATGTGGAAACAACAGATGGTGTAAAATGAGACCACTCTATTACTCCATAATAGAATGAGTGGGTAACACAATATCTTATCTATGAAATGTGGACACCGCACATTGAAATTAGACCACTGTTTCACTCTATAGTAGAATGAGTGGGTAACACAATATGAATCAATGTGGACTCCCCACAAACAGCAAAATGAGACCGCTCTTTCACAATTTAGTAGAATCAGTGGCTAATAGTATAACTAGCAATCTATGTGGAAACAGCAGATGGTGTAAATTGAGACAGCTCTTTCACTCTATAGTAGAATCCTGGGCTACTGCATGGGTAAGTACATTATATATGATGCAAACATTGACCTGCAAGGCTAAGTTCACACTTTAGTTATTTGGTCAGTTAATTCTAGCAGTTACTGTACAGTATGTGGAGCCAAAATCAGGAGCCAATCCTACTCGCAGATAAAGTATCATGAAAAGATCTGCACCTTTTCTGTGTTTTAGACCCATAACTGATCAAATAAGTGAAGTGTAAAGTGAGCAAGTAGTGATGCATGCCGATGCACTCATCCATATATTGTATGTGACCTGCCTGTCATACTGACACAGTAACTTTTTCACTACCAGAAAGGACTAGTTTTTCATGTTGCTGCAATGCACAGTGAGGTATACTGAGATACAATCTCCCTGCAGGCCGGGATATAGCTTAGTTAATGCGCTTTGTGACAAATTAAATTGGAACAAAGCAAATTTTTGGGAAAAATTTGCCGAGGCATTCAAATAGAAATTTTTTTTAAATTCACTCATCTCTAATTAAAAGTGATGTCTGGGACTTAAATGTTGATATCTTTTTTTCCGGATAGATTACCAATACCTTATTAGTGGGGATCTGACTCTCGGCACCTTGAGCACTCCAGCTATATTTAAACAGGAGTTTAGAAGGGTTGCTTGGAGAAATGACCTATTATTTAAATGACGGTTTTATGGTAAACGTTTGTTTTTAGTTTTTCTGGCAGTAGTTTTAACTTTCTACGTCATCATCTACATTGTTTAAAAATTTCAAAAATCATGCACTGATGATTTGTACTGATTACTGAGGCCTAATCTTCATTTTTTGTACAGGTAACTTTTCAGTAGTCATCATATTATCATCATCACAAGCAGGATAACAATGACAGATATCACCTTTGTATAAATAACACAGGATCCAATAGTCACAATAAGTGATATCACAGCTTAAGGGGAATATTTCATTTATAACAATTTTTATGTCAGTAAAAGAGGACATGTCACCTCTCCCGACTTCTCTGCTTTAGTAACTACTTAATTTCCCCATGTAATCACAATTCTGGAGCATCTATTCTTTTAACTGTATGTTGTATCGTTCCTCTATTGTTATTAATTTATTTGTAAACTGCAAACTGTTTGTTATTATGCCCATTGTCCAAGGGTGTGGTCATAAGTTCATAAGTGAAGATGCTCCAGAATTGTCATTTCTTGTGGAATACAATTATTAACCAAAACAGACATGTTAGTAAGGCCTCATGCACACGACCGTTGTAACGGTCGCGTACACACACACAGGGGAGAGGGAAGTGACCACTGCGCTCCACCCTCACCCCTGGCCCTGCCTACTTGCCTCGCAAGTCCTAATGACAGGGGACAACTGGACGGCAATCCCTAGCTTGGAATAAGTGCTGGGATGACAGATAGACAAACAACAGAACGTGAACGGACCGAGTCAATACCAGGAAAGCTACAAAATACAAATGGAGCAAGCAGAGAATAGTCAGGAGCTGGGGTCATAAATACCAGGAGAGACGTGAAGTACCAAAGGAGTCAGCAGAGGGTCGTCAGGAGGAGGCCGGGGTCAGAATACCAGGAGAGCAGCAAAGTACACAAGGAGCAGGCAGAGGATCGTCAGGAATTCAGCAGGAGGTAAGTACGCCAGGAAAGACCAAATCACAGGTGGAACCTAAATGAATAGGCAACCTGTGGCCAGCAGGCTGCCTGTATTTATAGTGGGGAGTGAGGGTCATGTGATGTGGCCAGCGTCACATGACCGACAGACCAACCAGTCGAGCACCGAGTGATCAGCTCAGCGCTCAAGGCAGACTTAGGAGCAGGGAGCCACCCAACTAGTAAAGCCGCCCTGGGAACGAGGTAAAACACATCCTCGTTCCCGAAGCTAAGCAGCAGGTCTGCGGCTAATGGGGGACCGAGTGCACCTTCGGAACCCCGTTATAGTACACCCCCTTTTACGAGGGGCCACCGGACCCAAGACTTCAGGCGATGGCCTTTCAGGGTGTTCTAAATGAAATTTTCGAACAAGTCTAGGAGCATGAACCTCCCTGGCAGGTACCCAAGATCTCTCTTCAGGTCCATACCCCTTCCAGTGAATCAGGTACTGCAAGGAATTACGCACCTTCCTGACATACACTATTTTAGACACCACATACTCGACAGCATCATTAACAAGAACCGGCGGAGGCGAGGCTTTCGATGGTACTACCGGTTCAAAATATTAAGTAGAGATTTATGGAACACATTATGAATGTGGAATGACTCTGGCAGCTCCAACCTAAATGATACCGGGTTAATCACCTCCGTGATCTTATATGGTCCAACAAAACGAGGAGCAAACTTTTTAGAATCTACCTTAAGAGAGAGATTCTTGGAGGACAACCATACCTTATCCCCAACCTGAAAATTCACCCCCCTTGAACGTCTCCTATCGGCCTTGAGTTTCTGAGAACTTTGAGCCTTTTCTAAGTTCTATTGAACCCGGGCCCAAACTGTGCACAGTTCAGAGGAGAACCTATCCGCCTCAGGGTTAGAGGAGGAGACGGATGACCCAGAATGAAAACGGGGATGGAAACCATGGTTACAAAAGAAAGGTGAAACCCCAGCAGAAGAATTGACATGGTTATTCAAAGCAAATTCAGCCAATGGAAGAAATTTCACCCATAACTGCTGGTCATCAGCAACATACAACCTCAAGAATTGTTCCACAGACTGCTTAAGGCGTTCAGTCTGCCCATTACTCTCAGGGTGGTAGGCAGAGGAAAAAGACAATGAAATTTTACATTTTTGACAGAAGGCCCTCCAGAATTTGGACACAAACTGCACACCCCTGTCAGAAACAATATTTTCCGGGATACCATGCAATCGAACAATTTCTTTCACAAAAATAGACGCCACGGTTTTGGCATTCGGGAGTTTAGACAGGGGAATGAAATAGACCATCTTGCTAAACCTATCGACCACTACCCAAACTACAGTCTTACCCTCTGCCGGCGGTAGGTTAGTTATAAAGTTCATCGAGATATAGGACCAGGGTCTACTGGGAATGGGTAGGGGTGGTAGGTTATCAGCAGGGCGAATCCTAGGTGTCTTGGACCTGGCACAAACCTCACAGGCTGACACGTAGGACTTGACATCCCTAGTTAGAGTGGGCCACCAATAAGATCTAGAAACCAGATCCTTAGTGCCCTCAACACCCGGATGTCCACAAAAGGCAGAATCGTGACACTCACCCAACAGCTGGAGACGAAATTGTACGGGAACAAACAACTTATCTGTTGGGGTGGATACCGGTGCCAGATGTTGTTCAGACCTAATGCGAGCCGAGATATCCTGGGTAAGAGCTGCTAAGAAGATTTTTGCTGGAAGGATGGATTCAGGTGGTACCTCAGTAGGTCGAAAAGCCTGGAAGCTCCGAGATAATGCGTCCGCCTTCACATTTTTACTTCCCGGCCTGAACGTAATGGAAAAATCAAAACGAGTAAAAAACAGAGCCCATCTGGCTTGACGGGGATTCAACCTCTTAGCAGACTCGAGAAACATATTTATGGTCAGTGACAACAGTTACACAATGCCTTGCCCCCTCCAGAAAATGTCTCCACTCCTCAAAAGCCCATTTAATGGCCAGCAGCTCCCTATTCCCTATGTCGTAGTTTCTCTCCGTGGGAGAGAATTTCCTGGTGAAGAAGGCACATGATCTCAGGTTAGTGAGGCTAGCAGGACCTTGTGAAAGGACTGCTCCTGCGCCGTCCTCGGACGCATCCACCTCCACAATAAAAGGTTTCTCCTGATCAGGCTGGATCAGAATGGGAGCGCTACTGAATGCCTTTTTTTATTTTTCAAATGAAGAAATGGCCTCAGTAGACCAATTCTCCAAATCCGCCCCTTTCTTAGTAAGGTCGGTCAACGGTTTAGCAATTACGTAAAAATTCATAATAAATTTACGATAGTAATTGGCGAAACCTAAGAACCGTTGTAAGGCCTTTAAGGATGAAGGTCTTACCCATTCCTTAATTGCTAGTACCTTACCAGGATCCATCTTGAAGGCGTGAGGAGTCAGAACATGCCCTAGAAACAGAATCTCCTGTACACCAAAGACACATTTCTCTTGCTTAGCGGATAGCTGATTCTCCCTCAACACCTCTAATACTTGTTTAACATGAGACACATGGGATTCAAAGTCAGAAGAGAATATCAAAATGTCGTCAAGATAGACAATAACAAATTTACCTAAGAACTCCCTAAGAATGTCATTCATGAAGTTTTGGAACACAGCTGGGGCATTGCTGAGTCCAAAAGGCATCACCTGATATTCAAAGTGTCCTACCGGGGTATTGAATGCCGTCTTCCATTCGTCTCCCTCCTTGATTCGGATTAGATTGTATGCCCCTTTCAGGTCAATTTTGGAAAACCAGGTTGCCCCCAGAACCTTGTTAAATAAATCCAGAATCAATGGGAGGGAGTATCTATTCTGGACAGTGATTTTATTTAATCTCCGGTAATCGATACATGGCCTAAGACCACCATCTTTTTTCTTAACGAAGAAAACCCCCGCCCCATAGGAGAGACAAAAGGTCTAATATGCCCTTTACCAAAGCTCTCCTTAATATTATCTTTCATGGCCTTGCGTTCGGGCATAGAAAGATTAAAAATTCGTCCCTTAGGAAACTTGGCCCCCTCTACTAGCTCTATGGTACAATCATAAGGTCTATGGGGGGTAGAACCTCCGTGGTTGGTGATGAGAATACATCAGAATATTCTCCAACAACAGAGGGTAAAGTATCAGACTTTACTGAGACCCCAGCCTGTACCACGGACAAGCACGAGTCACACTTAGGCCCCCATCTTACCAACTCCCCATTGGACCAATCTATAGTGGGGTTATGTAGTCGGAGCCAAGGCAACCCTAGTACCACCTCAGCCGGTAGGTTCTCCAGGACTAAAAGCAAACATCTCTCTGAGTGGCACACACCCACTGTTAGAGAAATCTCCGAGGTACATAAGCTCACCGTACCACCAATAAGAGGAGTAGCATCAATAGCCATGACATGAATAGGAGTTGGTAAGGCAAACATAGGAATACCCAATCTTACAGCATACTCAGAGTCAATAAAGCTAGCTGCTGAGCCAGATTCAATAAAGGCCTTACCCGGCCATTTATCTACTCCCAGAGAAATTGTAATCGGTACCGAAAGCTTACATTTAGAAAATTCAGGGTGTACCTGGTCTTTAGGTTGCCTTGCCTTAGGAGACTTGACAGAGAGGACCTTCTTAGGACACTGGTTGATCCAATGGTCAGGATCTCCGCAGTAAAAGCATTCTCCATGTCTGCGGCGAAGATTCCCTCGGGTCATGCCAACCTGCATGGGTTCCTCGGTGGAGACCTCAGCATTGTCTCTGGGATAGGCCTCTGGCTGGACCACCATCTGGGAAGAGAACTGTTGTTCCTGTCGTCTCTCTCTAACCCGTCGGTCAAGTCGGACAACAAGGGTCATCATCTCCTCTAAGGTCTCTGGAAGTTGATAACTGACCAGAAGATCCTTTAATTTATCAGACAGACCTGACCTGAACTGACTCTTCAGGGCTGGTTCGTTCCATCCTGAGGGGACACACCACCTTCTGAATTGGGTGCAATAATCCTCCGCTGGTAGATTGCCCTGAACCAGTGCCTTTAGAGCCGTCTCGGCTACTAGAGCCTTGTCTGGTTCATCATACAGGGTACCCAGGGCCTGAAAGAACCCCTCCACAGAAGATAAACAACTGGCGCCAGCAGGTAAAGAGAACGCCCAGTCCTGGGGATCACCCTGTAATCGGGAAATGATAATGCCCACGCGTTGACTCTAGGGGCCAGAGGACACAGGGCGCAAACGGAAGTAAAGTTTGCAATTCTCCTTAAAAGAGAGAAACTTCTTCCGGTCTCCAGAAAAGGGTTCTGGGAGCTTAATCTGGGGCTCAAAATGCGGACTGGAGGCCTGAGGAGTGGAAGAACCTTGCCCTAACTCAAAAGAACTGAGTTTTTCCCCTAACTCCTGCACCATCTGTGTCAGATTAGAGACATGGTCAGTCAGGGTCACCAGAGGATTCATTATACAGTGGTTATTGGGCCTGTTAATCTGTAACGGTCGCGTACACACACACACAGGGGGAAGGGAAGTGACTACTGCGCTCCACCCTCACCCCTGGCCCTGCCTACTTGCCTCGCAAGTCCTAATGACAGGGGACAACTGGACGGCAATCCCTAGCTTGGAATAAATGCTGGGATGACAGATAGACAAACAACAGAACGTGAACGGACCGAGTCAATACCAGGAAAGCTACAAAGTAAAAATGGAGCAAGCAGAGAATTGTCAGGAGAAGCCGGGGTCATAAATACCAGGAGAGTCCAGAAGTACCAAAGGAGTCAGCAGAGGATCGTCAGGAGGAGGCCGGGGTCAGAATACCAGGAGAGCAGCAAAGTACACAAGGAGCAGGCAGAGGATCGTCAGGAATTCAGCAGGAGGTAAGTACGCCAGGAAAGACCAAATCACAGGTGGAACCTAAATTAACAGGCAACCTGTGGCCAGCAGGCTGCCTGTATTTATAGTGGGGAGTGAGGGTCATGTGACGTGGCCAGCGTCACATGACCGACAGACCAACCAGTCGAGCACCGAGTGATCAGCTCGGCGCTCAAGGCAGACTTAGGAGCAGGGAGCCACCCAACTAGTAAAGCCGCCCTGGGAAAAAGGTAAAACACAGATCCTCATTTCCGAAGCTAAGCAGCAGGTCTGCGGCTAATGGGGGACCGAGTGCACCTTCGGAACCCCGTTACAACCGTTGTGTGCATCCACGGCCTTTGTTCCGTTTTCCATTTTTTTCCACGGACCCATTGACTTTCAATGGGTCCGTGGAAAAATCGGAAAATGCACCGTTTGGCATCCGCGTCCGTGATCCGTGTTTCCAGTCCGTGAAAAAAATATGACCTGTCCTATTTTTTTCACGGACAACGGTTCACAGACCCATTCAAGTCAATGGGTCCGTGAAAAATCACGGATGCACACAAGATTGTCATCCGCGTCCGTGATCCGTGTCCGTTTTTTCCTATCATTTCAAAGGCAAACTTGACTTAGATTTTTTTTTCATTTTTCATGTCCGTGGATCCTCCAAAAATCAAGGAAGACCCATGGAAGAAAAAACGGACACGGATCACGGAACAACGGAAACCGTTTTTGCGGACCGCAAAAAAAAACGTCCGTGTGCATGAGGCCTAAAGGTAACAGGTTCTCCTAAAAACCAGATAGTGACATATATCCTTTTTTCTAATCTGTTTAATTTACGGGTGTCGCCATCTTTCCTGAGCTGTTATTAACAGCATTTTCAGATATGATTTACAGCAACCGGGAGGGGACTTTATTGACTTCTATGGGTGACTTTCTAGACCTGTGCCGAGGTCAGGAGAGAGTTGATGAGCTGTGACAATCACATACTGTATGTGAATGGTCTGTTTAAATATAAATAGTGAGATGGAAAATTAAAGCTGACAATATAAAAAAAAATCTAAAAATATGTTTAACATGACAATTTTATTTAAACAATAGGTCACTTTCTGATGACAAATTCCTTATGGGCAAATTCAGAGAGTGACAACAAACTATTTCTCTTACTCTGGAGAATTAGTATATCCATTCAACAAATGGACAACCTATTGATGTCAATGGTCACCACATACAGTGTCTTCTCCTCCTGAGATGCTACAGTGGAAATAAACTGTCTTGCAAGGTTATCCTGCTGATTAAAGCTGATTGCTCGGAGTCAAGTCCAAGCAGCAGGACACCCGATTAACAGCTTACTGTAAAGGAACTCTGCAAAAAAGGTATGCAAAGTTGATGACCCTTTTAAGTAGCCAAAAATATCTACTTTTACTAGATAATGGAAAATGAGTACAAAATAATGGAAAGCAGATAACCCAAGATAGAAGTATTAATATAGCCAGTAGTGTTGAGCGAGGATGCTCTGCCGAATACCAGTTTGGCTCGAGCATTGCTATGCTCGGCACATGGCGGTACTCGTCCGAGTACCGCATGTGCTCGAGCGCAATGCTCGAGTCTCCTCCCCGCACGTTTCGCGGCTGCTAAGCAGCCAATGAACATGCAGGTAAGTACTGCCCTCACTGTAATGCCAGTAGCCATGTTGGCTACTGGCATTACAGTGATTGGCTGGCCGGAATGTGTCATCGGTTGCGATATAGCACCAGATGACACATGTTCGGCTCATTCTAAGGCCCCCTGCACGCGAACGTGTGCACCCCGTTGCCGTATTGCGGACCGCATTCACTTGAATGGGTCCGCAAATCCGGAGATGCGGAATGGTGCGGAACGGAAGCACGGAACGGAACCCTACGGAAGCACTACGGAGTGCTTCCGTGGGGTTTTGTCCCGTATTTCCGTTACGCAAAAAGATAGAACATGTCCTATCTTTTTGCGGAACGGCCGGATCGCGGACCCATTCAAGTGAATGGGTCCGCGATCCGCTGTGGCTGCCCCACGGACTGTGTTCGTGCATTGCGGCCCGCATTTTGCGGGCCACAGCACGACCACGGGGCGCACATGTTTGTGTGCAGGGGGCCTAAGTAAGGGAGAGCTGACCATAGGAAGGGACAGAGAGTGTAGGGAGTGTAATTTAATAAAATTTTCTACAAAAACCTTTCATAGACCCAAAAGTCCTTGTAAGGACTATTGTGTGTGACAGCAGCAATATATGTTTGTAGCGCAACCTGCACTAAATTGCTCAGTGTTAGGGAGAGCTGTGCATAGGAAGGGACAGACAGTGTAGGGAGTGTAATAGGAAGATTTTTATACAACAAACTTTTCAGAGACCCAAAAGTTATTTTAAGGACTATTGTGTGTGACAGCAGCAATATATATTTTTAGCGCATCCTGCACAAAATACTGTGTAATAGGCGGCTGCGGACAGTTAAATTATTCGCGCCACATCTCCTGTGTAAATTGTACGCATCCCTAAAATATCAGTGACATCCAGTGCACCTTTTTTGTAGACGGTGTCCGCTGCGGACAGTTATTATCCGCGCCACATCTCCCGTTTAAAGTGTGCGCATCCCTAAAATATCAGTGACATCCAGTGCACTTTTTCCATAGATGGTATCTCCTGCGGACACTTAAATTATCCAAGCCACATCTCCTGTTTAAAGTTTGCGCATCTTTAAAATATCAGTAACATCCAGTGCTCCTTTTCCGTAGACGGTGTCCCCTGTGGACAGTAAAATTATCCGCGCCATATCTCCTGTTTAAAGTGTGCACATCACTAAAATATCAGTGACATCCAGTACACTTTTTCCATAGATGGTGACCCCTGCGGACAGTTAAATTATCCGCGCCACATCTCCTGTTTAAAGTGTGTGCATCCCTAAAATATCAGTGACATCCAGTTCACTTTTTCCATAGACGGTGTCCGCTGCGTACTGTTAAATTATCCACGCCACATCTCCTGTTTAAAGTGTGCGCATCCCTAAAATATCAGTGACATCCAGTACACTTTTTCCGTAGATGGTTACCCCTGTGGACAGTTAAATTATCTGCGCCACATCACCTGTTTAAAGTGTGCGCATCACTAAAATCAGTGACATTTAGTACACTTTTTCCGTAGACGATGTCCTGTATAATGTTTCTTCATCACAAATATCTGTGTAGATTTTTTCGCACATACACATCCAAATCCTACGCTACTGTACGTGTGTCATACTTTCAAGCATATATCACATTTAAAATGAAGAAGACAAGCAGTAAGGGACGGGGAAGTGGCCGTGATGCTGATGGTGCACGCAGAGGCTGTGACCCTGGGCACAGAGAAACAGTGCCTGCTGCCAGAGCACAAGAAAAACAATCATCCAAGATACCTAGATTCATGTCCCAGTTTGCAGGGCGGCGCAGGACACCACTCTTGAAGTCAGACCAGTGCGACCAGGTGGTCGGTTGGATTGCAGCAGATAATGCTTCCAGTCGGTTAAGGGCTCTTTCACACTTGCGTTGTTCTGTTCCGGCATAGAGTTCCGTCGTAGGGGCTCTATGCCGGAAGAATCCTGATCAGGATTATCCCCATGCATTCTGAATGGAGAGAAATCCGTTCAGGATGCATCAGGATGCCTTCAGTTCCGGAACGGAACGTTTTCTGGCCAGAGAAAATACCGCAGCATGCTGCGCTTTTTGCTCCGGTCAAAAATCCTGAACACTTGCCGCAAGGCCGGATCCGGAATTAATGCCCATTGAAAGGCAAACGTCATTTCGGCGCATTACGGGATCCGACGTTTAGCTTTTTCTGAATGGTTACCATGGATGCCAGGACGCTAAAGTCCTGTTTGCCATGGTAAAGTGTAGTGGGGAGCGGGGGAGCAGTATACTTACCGTCCGTGCGGCTTCCGTGACGCTTCAGAGTGACGTCAGGGCGCCCCACGCGCATGGATGACGTGATCGCATGGATCACGTCATCCATGCGCATGGGGCGCTCTGATGTCATTCTGGAGCGCATCGGGAGCCGCACAGACTTTAATAGCGTCCTGGCTGCCATAGTAACACTGAACGCATTTTGAAGACGGATCAGCCCCTTGTGTAAAGCGCAGTATGGTGCTTTTTTGAGGAAAGTGCAGACGGCAAAAGAACAGTAGTTTGCAACCTGTGCCATACGAAAATGAGCCGGGGCATGAACACTAGCAACCTCACCACCACCAGCATGATCTGCCACATGGCATCCAAGCACCGTAATAAGTGGGACGAACGCCTGGGTCCACAATCTGTGTCTGCAGGTCATACCACTGCCTCCTCTTCTCCTCTGTTACGTGCTGGCCAATCACCTGTCAAAGGCGCAGACCCGGATGCATCCAGCCCTGCACCTGGATAGAGATGGCCTTGCGGTTCGCCCGGCTGTTGTTTCGCGGCGAACTTTGCGTGTTCGCGATTCGCAGATTATGCGAACATATGGAGATATTCGCGCCCGCCATATTCTTTTACATTGTGAAGAGTTTTGACCCATGACACATCCATCAGGTGGTACAGGACAGCCAATTGAGTTGTTTCAGCACATGGACATACCCCCTACCTTATAAGTAAACCTGATCTGGCCACCATTTTACATTCTGTGTTTTGCCAGTGTAGGGAGAGGTTGCTGTGTGGAGCAGGGACAGGCTGTTAGGGACACCAAACGCTAGCTAATAGGTCCAGAAAAGTCCTTTTATGGACTGGTATAGGTGTGCTATCGATAGGTGTGATACACAGAGGGGTGCGATATACTTATAATATACTTTTATAATGAGTCAAAAACACATAGATCTATATAGTGATCACCTGGAAGTCAGGGGCCTAGAGGCTAACTAGGGCCATTTTTATATAGGGTAAGGTTCCGGACGGGGTCGCTCTTCAGGGCGGGTGGTCTATGGTTAGGCTATCAGGGCCAGAATAGCACCCCCCTGTAGGGCAATATCAGGGACAGTTCTTTGCCTACCCTGTCCTTCAATATCACATCATCATCTAGCTCAGGGATATATGTTTTTTGCTTTCCCTCCGGGATTCATAGATGTGCACTGGATCCCCCTGGATGGTTTCTGATTTGGTCCAGCTGAGCACCTGATTATGTGCCGCTGAGCATTTGTTATTGCCTTCCACATCTATGCTTTTTGCTTAACTTTAATAATTTAATTTATTTTCATTTTGAGGGATATCTTTTCCATTCACACGTTTGCAAAATGGGTCCGCATCCGTTCTGCAATTTTTCGTAATGGGTGCAGACCCATTCATTTTCAATGGGGCTGGAATGTGCTGTCCGCATTTGCGGATCCGCACTTCCGCATCTGTGCTTCCGTTTCCGCCAAAAAATAGAACATGTCCTATTCTTGTCCACAATTGCAGACAAGATTAGGCATTTTCTATCATAGTGCCGGTGTCTGTGTTTTGCGGATCTGCAAAACACTTACAGACGTGTGAATGGACCCTCATAGTAACATTATTAAAGATAACGTTTTATCTTCATGTATATTCTAATGGATTGCCTTCCTTGTACAATGTTATCATATGCTTTCTATGTTAGAAAGTATATTATAGTACATTTGTATTGTGCGGCAGTTGTGTGCGGTTCTGCTGCAATACTGCAGGTATATAGAAGGACAAGCGTTATTGTAACAAATAATTTCTACTGGTGTTATATACCAGTTGCCCCTCAAAAAAACTGAATGAAGCGGGGTGTTCTATACCAATATACTTTCTTTATAGTGCATTTGGGTACTGTACAGTGCATTTGTGCATGCGCGTACGCGAAAATTATATTGCCGATATTTCGCATTGAAAAAAATTATGAATGGAGTTTGCAAATTCGAATAATACATCTGGTATGTCACTGTCCATGTTGTGGGACTATTTGTGAACTTCTAGTAATTATTTCTTGGCGGCAAATATGAGCTGAAGGTTTTTCAGGTTCGCCTGCCATTAAAATGAATGGGACCCGCCGCAAACTTGTGGTTCGCGAACATTTGATCATGTTCGTGCGATCACGTTTGCGAACCGGCAGATGTTCGTCTATCACTATATATTATCACTTTAGTTAGATGCTTTACATGGAATATTGTACCGACTAACCATGATATATTTGCACTAGCACTTTATATATGCAATTCTATCCACAAAAATGGACCACCAGTCACCTGTGCTTTAACATTTTAATTATTGTGCATTGTCAATCATGTGTAGCGAGTAATTAAAATGTTGTACTAATAAATATGGATTTTGATATGAACATGGTGTTGATTTAGTCATTTATATGCCAACCCGTATATTTTCTGTAGGTTTCACAAGTTCTCATGTCCCTCTTCAAGCGTGCTTGGCGAGAGGGGCAAATCAAGGAATGGAGATGAAAAGAGCTCCTCGGAATTTCTGAGTGTGGGATCACTTGTTTGGCCAGACTCTCCATGGTGGGAGGAAGGAGGTTCAGGGAGAGTATTCTGTTGACCAGATTCTTGGCTACTGATACTGGACTTGGTGGAAGACAGGGTGGTGCTTAACTGACTAGAAGCATTATCTGCTGCAATCCAACCGACCACCTGGTCGCACTGGTCTGACTTCAAGAGTTTTGTCCTGCGACGCCCTGCAAACTGGGACATGAGGCTAGGTATCGTGGATGATTGTTTTTCTTGTGCTCTGGCAGTTTCAACGCTCCCAGGGCCACGGCCTCTGCGTGAACCATCAGCATCACGGCCTCTCCCCGTCCCTTACTGCTCGCATTGCTCATATTAAATGTTACTGTATATGCACGCTTGACACACAAGATGTGGCACGGATGTCACAGTTCACAGCAAGCACAGTATATGGAAAAAGTACATAAAAGTATGGAAAAAGGAAAATGGATTTCACTTATATTTTTCCTATCTCTGGCCCTGACACACAGAAGGTATTGGACAGATGTCTCTAGTCACTTCAGACACCCTCTATAGAAAAATTATTGAAAATTATGGGAAAAAAATATATTAATTTACAGTTATATTTCTCCAATCTCTGGCCCTGACACACAGAAGGTATTGGACAGATGTATATAGTCACTGCAGACACCCTCTATAGAAAAATTATTAAAAATGATGGAAAAAATATAGTAATTTTCAGTTATATTTCTCCAATCTCTGGCCCTGACACACAGAAGGTATTGGACAGATGTCTCTAGCCACTTCAGACACCCTCTATAGAAAAATTATTGAAAATTATGGGAAAAAAATATATTAATTTACAGTTATATTTCTCCAATCTCTGGCCCTGACACACAGAAGGTATTGGACAGATGTATATAGTCACTGCAGACACCCTCTATAGAAAAATTATTAAAAATGATGGAAAAAATATAGTAATTTTCAGTTATATTTCTCCAATCTCTGGCCCTGACACACAGAAGGTATTGGACAGATGTCTCTAGCCACTGCAGACACCCTCTATTAAAAAAGTATTGAAAAAAATGGAAAAAATATATACATTTTCAGTTATATTTCTCCAATCTCTGGCCCTGACACACAGAAGATATTGGACAGATGTCACTAGTCACTGCAGACACGCTCTATATAAAAAGTATTGAAAATTATGGGGGGAAAAAATTGTACTATAGCTATAAAATATTGCCAGCCTACCACCACACTAAATAGTCCTTAAAAGGACTTTTGGGTCTTTGAAACGTTTTTTCTACTGAATTGATTGCAATCAGACTCCCTACACTCTCTGTCCCTTCTGAAGCGCAGCTCTCCCTGACTACAAATGTGCCGAACATGTGTCATCGGGTGCTATATAACACCCAATGACTTGTTCCGGCCAGCCAATAACTGTAATGCCAGTAGCCAACATGGCTACTGGCATTACAGTGAGGGCAGTACTTACCTGCACGTTTATTGGCTGCATTGCAGCCGCGAAACGTGCGGGGAGGAGACTCGGTCGAGTACCGCCATGTGCCGAGCATAGCGATGCTCGAGCCGAACAGCAGCTCTATTGATCTCCCTTCTCAACCCCCGCTACAAGTAGAACTTCTCATCTCTCATTCCTCTGGTGGAGTGGACGAGCAAAACGGTGCAGTACCAGAAGATCATTGTTGAAAAATTGCTCCAAAAATTTCCATCTGTTAACGCTGGTGGCAGAGTCCGTAGTTCCTTGGCCAACCGAGGAGGGGAGACAAGGGGAACACACAGCAATTCCAACAGAGGCAGGGCAACACTCTCCAAAGCCTGGGACAGTTTCATGACACCCCGCCAGCACTCTCACCCTGATGCGCGGCCTAGTGTCACAAGGAGGGAAATGTTTTGGAAGATGGTGAAGGAGTACATAGCAGACCGTGTCAGTGTCCTCAATGATCCCTCAGTGCCTTACAACTACTAGATGTTCAAGCTGGACACGTGGCATGAACTGGCGCTTTACGCCTTGGAGGTGCTGGCCTGCCCTGCCGCCAGAGTTTTGTCTGAGCGGGTATTTAGTGCTGCTGGTGGCATTATAACAGATAAGCTTATCCGCCTGTCAACTGAAAATGCTGACAGGTTGACTCTTACAAAAATGAACAAGGCCTGGATTACCATGACTTCTCGACTCCACCAGAGGAAAGCGGCTGAACATAAAGGCACTTTAATTGTGTTGTTTATAATGTACTAAATACACTGTATTCCCATGCGCCCCTTCCACCACAAACAAGGGTATATGGTTGAATCTTCTTTTTCTCATCCTCCTCCTCCTCTTCCATCATATCAACATGCTTATTCATCCCATATAATGGACTCACATATATGCCCTTTGCATATAATGTTTTAGAGGGTCAGCTCAGCTGCAGGACCTCACATATAATTTTTTAGAAGGTCAGCTCAGAGGAGATAAGGGAGGAATTTGTGAAATATTATTCCACTCTCTATAAGTCTGATTCTACGTGTAGTCGTAATGATATGGACCAATATTTACAACAATTGGATCTTCCTCAGCTAGCCGAACAGGACAGAGAGATGTTGGATCGCCCTATACTTTTGGAGGAACTGCAATCGACACTCCAATCCCTAAAGTATAATTCATCCCCTGATCCAGACGGCCTCCCGTTTGAATTGTACAGGTATCATGCTAAATCGCTCCTCCTGAGTTTTTTTGCGGGTCTTGAATGAATCCTGTTTATATGGCTCTTTACCTCCATCATTTAGAGATGCAGTGATCACCCTGGTGCCAAAAAAGGATAAAGACATAAGCGATATGGGGTCATATAGACCCATATCGCTCTTAAATACGGACTATAAGATATTCGCTAAAATATTGGCTAATCGTTTGAAGAGGGTAATAGCCTCTTTGGTACACCCCAATCAGACGGGTTTTATTCCGGGTCGGCAAATACAGATGAGTTTATATAGGGTGTATTTGAATCTCTCTGTCGGGGGTAGTATAGACCACTCCATCCTGTCTCTAGATGCCGCAAAGGCGTTTGACAGGATGGAGTGGCCATTTTTGTGGGCTACCATGTCCCAATTTGGTTTGGGGAATACGTTTATGGAAATGACCCAAATGCTATATGAGCAGCCGGTGGCATGTATCAATATTAATGGTGGTAGATCTTCTCCTGTTACGATGCAGCGAGGGATGAGACAGGGATGCCCCCTCTCCCCCCTTCTTTTCGCCCTATTTATTGAACCATTGGCCTGTAAGATTCGAATAGATAAGCGTATAGACTGCTTCGGGGTGGCGGGAGTGAGCGATAAAATAAGTCTATATGCCGATGATGTGATCCTGTTCCTGGATCAGGGATGGAAAACCCTTCCTTATGTGATAGAAGTAATACAGGATTTTGGTAAACTCTCAGGCTATTTGATCAACTGGACTAAGTCATCGCTCCTCCCGCTGAATCGTAAGGCCGTAGATGTGGGGAGTGGAATTAGTGTTCTGGCCCCCAATGATACCTTGGATTATTTGGGGGTTAGAATTGGGGTTCCCATAAACAGATTTTATGAGCTCAATTTGGCCCCGGTTTTGAATAAAGTTAAGTCCAAAATATGCGCTTGGCAGAAATTGATATTGGCACAGACAGATCGAATAGCATTGGTTAAAATGATTATCTTGCCCATTGTGATGTACCCGTTGTGCGCTTCCCCTGTTTGGATCGATGACATTTTTTTTAATAGATTGGAGACTCTTATCAATGATCTAATTTGGGGAAGGAAGAGGGTGCGTATAAAGCAGCGATATGGTTGTCGGAGTTAGATGGAGGCCTGTCATTTCCTTTCTTTTAAGGATATTATTTATGTGCACAGATTCAGCGTTGTTGTAACTATAAAGAGAATTCACTTTCACGATACTCGACAAAGGTTATGGATAAACCAATAGAGAATATTTTCACATGTTTGGAGTCGGGGTATATAGGATTGAGGAAGTCTTTGCCGATCCCTTGGTCCCTACAGAGGGCTTGGAATAAGCTTAATGAGATTCTTAAAGTTTCTTGTCCTTTTACCTTTTCCCCTCTGTGGGAGAACAGGGGTCTGGTAGAATTCTTCAAAATTACAGATTTCGTGTATTGGCTACGTAAGGGAGTAATAAATGTGTGTCACTTGTTTTATGGGGGACATTTTAAATCCTTTAGAGAACTTAATTTGACCGATAGTTCACCATTAGATTTGTTTATGTACACACGTTTAAAACACACATTTGAAGCCTCTAGGAATAAAGGCTATATTTTTCCACGAGAATTTATTTTTTGATTACTGTTACGCTCAGAAGGAAGGGAAGGTTAAGATATCTAGATTATACGGTAAACTCCGAACGGCATTGGCAACTGTGACACTTTTTAAAAGCCCTAGTAAATGGGAGCAAGAGTTGCACTGCCCCCCACTACGGTGGACTAATATTTACAGGAATGTGAGGAAAGCTATAGTATCCAATGCTCATAGATTGATCCAATTTAAGATCCTTTACTGACTGTATTATACAACAAAAAAGGAGTGCGTGACACACCAATGTAGAAAAATGCAAATCAATTTTATTAATGTATCAATAAAAATGTACATGATGCATACATTAACTCCTCCTGAGGAAGCGAACAACACGCGAAACGTGCGTTGAGGAGCGCCATTGCCCTCGTGTCAGTCCCAGCTTTGCTGGTATGTAGCCTCATTACTTTGTGCACCGCCTGGTATTTAGACGTGTCTGTTCTGGACCTAGGTAGTATTGCCATTCAGTATTTTGGGGCACGTACATAGTTCCAATATATCTCTTGTTTTTTGCTGCATCACATCCATTTGGATATTTTTTATACTCTCTGTATTGCGCAATTGAGATATCATTATCACGATTTATGTGTCTGGGCTGATAGTAGGGCAATGTAGGACTGTGGTTGTCCCTGCTCATTTACTTATATGTATTATGCATCATGTACATTTTTATTGATACATTAATAAAATTGATTTGCATTTTTCTACATTGGTGTGTCACGCACTCCTTTTTTGTTGTGTCATTTTGTAAGTTGCGGGAGTGTACCGTTTACATTGAGACCATAGGTGATTTGACTGTATTATACACCAAAAATGCAGGCTAAATTTCCTCAGAATAAGGCCTCCTGCACACGACCGTTGTGTGCACCCGTGGCCGTTGTCCCGTTTAACGTGTTTTTCTGCGGTCCCATTGACTTTCAATGGGTCCGTGGAAAAATCGGAAAATGCACCGTTTGGCAGCCGCATCCGTGATCCGTGTTTCCTGGCCGTGAAAAAAATAGGACCTGTCCTATTTTTTTCACGGCCAACGGTTCACGGACCCATTTAAGTCAATGGGTCTGTGAAAAATCACAGATGCACACAAGATTGTCATCCGCGTCCGTGATCCGTGTCCGTGATCCGTGTCCGTTTTTTCCTATCATTTCAGTGGCAAACTTGACTTAGATTTTTTTTTTCATTTTTCATGTCCGTGGATCCTCCAAAAATCACGGAAGACCCACGGAAGAAAAAACGGGCACGGATCACGGTACAACGGAACCACGTTTTGCGGGACGTTAAAAAATACTGTCGTGTGCAGGAGGCCTAAAGGCCGGGACTGTTGTTGCCCCAAATGCGGATATGTGAATGCGGACTTCGCTCATCTACTTTGGAATTGTAGTAAACTACTAAATTATTGGGAGCAGGTGTTTACAATCTTACAAAAGGAGTCTGCTATGACGTTTAACCCTGGGGTGTTGACGATGATATTGGGATACTTTGCTCCAGAAATGGAAACCCCAGCCCGGGTCAGACAGATTTGGATGAGGGGCCTGATGGTGTCAAAAGTTATGTTAGTCAAACACTGGGGCTCTGCCTCCCCGCCCTCGATAAATGAATGGATCCTGTACCTTCAACAAATTTGAATGTTTGAGGATATTGAAAGGAGACGGAGAGCGGCACGCTTGACTGTTTAGTTATAATTAATACCGCTAGTGTGGGTATATAAGATTGAGCAGTGGTGACGACCAATTGAGAGGGGGGAGGGGGGGGCTGTATAACTTTATGCTTTTGTTATAAATTTTGAATATATAGTGCTATGTATAAATCCGGTAGGGTTTTGCCTTTCTTTTACAGGGCAGTTGGTTGTTCTTGACAAATGGCTATCCTGTGTGTGTGTAGATTGTCCTGTATACTGTAATGCATTATGTATTTATATTGGTCTGGAATTTTTAAAATAAAAATAAAAAAAATATTTAATAAAAAAAAAAAAAAAGAAGGTCAGCTCAGCTGCAGGCCCTCGCATATAATTTTTTAGAGGGTCAGCTCAGCTGCAGGCCCTGGCATATAATTATTTAGAGGGTCAGCTCAACTGCAGGCCCTGGCATATAATTTTTTAGAGGGTCAGCTCACCAGCAGGCCCTCACCTACAATCTTTTACAGGGCAATCTCACCTTCAGGCCCTCGCATATAATTTTTTACAGGGTCAGCTCACCAGCAGGCCTTCACCTACAATCTTTTACTGGGTTAACTCACCAGCAGGCCCGCACATAAAATCTTTTACAGGGTCAGCTCACCAGCAGGCCCGCACCTCAAATCTTTTACAGGGTCAGCTCACCAGCAGGCCCGCACCTCAAATCTTTTACAGGGTCAGCTCACCTAAAGGCCCTTGCATTAAATTTTTTAGAGGTTCAGCTCACCTGCAGACCCACACATAAAATATTTTACAGGGTCAGCTCATCAGCAGGCCCGCACCTCAAATCTCTTACATGGTCAGCTCACCAGCAGACCCGCACCTCAAATCTTTTACAGGGTCAGCTCCCCTGAAGGCCCTCGCATTAAATTTTTTAGAGGGTCAGCTCACCTGCATGCCCTCACATATAATGTTTTACAGGGTCAGCTCACCTGAAGGCCCTCACATGTAATTTTTTAGAGGGTCAGCTCAGCTGCAGGACCTCACATATAATTTTTTAGAAGGTCAGCTCAGCTGCAGGCCCTCGCATATAATTTTTTAGAGGGTCAGCTCAGCTGCAGGCCCTGGCATATAATTTTTTAGAGGGTCAGCTCAACTGCAGGCCCTGGCATATAATTTTTTTAGAGGGTCAGCTTACCAGCAGGCCCTCACCAACAATCTTTTACAGGGTCATCTCACCTTCAGGCCCTCGCATATAATTTTTTAGAGGGTCAGCTCACCAGCAGGCCCTCACCAACAATCTTTTACAGGGTCATCTCACCTTCAGGCCCTCGCATATAATTTTTTAGAAGGTCAGCTCAGCTGCAGGCCCTGGCATATAATTTTTTAGAGGGTCAGCTCAGCTGCAGGCCCTGGCATATAATTTTTTAGAGGGTCAGCTCAACTGCAGGCCCTGGCATATAATTTTTTTAGAGGGTCAGCTTACCAGCAGGCCCTCACCAACAATCTTTTACTGGGTCAACTCACCAGCAGGCACGCACATAAAATCTTTTACAGGGTCAGCTCACCAGCAGGTCCACACCTCAAATCTTTTACAGGGTCAGCTCACCTTAAAGGCCCTTGCATTAAATTTTTTAGAGGTTCAGCTCACCTGCAGGCCCGCACATAAAATCTTTTACAGGGTCAGCTCATCAGCAGGCCCACACCTCAAATCTCTTACATGGTCAGCTCACCAGCAGACCCGCACCTCAAATCTTTTACAGTGTCAGCTCACCTAAAGGCCCTCGCATTTAATTTTTTAGAGGGTCAGCTCACCTGCATGGCCTCGCATATAATGTTTTACAGGGTCAGCTCACCTGAAGGCCCTCGTATATTATGTTTTAAAGGGTCAGCTCACTAGCAGGCCCGCACCTAAAATCTTTTACAGGGTCAGCTCACCAGCAGGCCAGCATCTAAAATCTTTTACAGGTTCAGCTCACCAGCAGGCCTTCACCTACAATCTTTTACAAGGTCATCTCACCACCAGGCCCACACCTAAAGTCTTTTATAGGTTCAGCTCACCTGCAGGCCCGAATCTAAAATCTTTTACAGGGTAAGCTCACCTGAAGGCACGCCCCTAAAATCTTTTACAGGGTCAGCTCACCTGCAGGCCCTCACCTAATTATACCTAATAGTTAATTTGCGCGCATGCTGCCTTGCTTGGATGTGATAGCCATAGCTGTTTCTCAGGCTCCTTCTCCAGAATCGAACCATGATTCCCCTGGTTACTCATGGTCTGCATGGTTTGGGCTGAAAATAACATCGAAAGTTGATAGGGCAGACATCCGAATGGATCGTCGCCGTCACGGGGACATGCGATCGTCCCCAGGTTATCTAGAGTCATCAAAGTGGCAGCAAGCCCTCACCCATAATATTTTAGATGTTCAGATCAGCAGGCCCTTGCTCCAAATGTTTTTCAGGGTCACCAGCAGGCCATCAATCATAATTTTTCAAGGCTGTGTATGATGCCTTCCTTTATGTGTAACAAAGGGTGTATTGGAGTGCCGGTTCCTTGTAATTTTTGGCAGCCCTTTCACTTAGTGGATACGCTTTTTGAGTGTAGGAGTCCCACTACATGAACAATTGTACCACAATGTGAATGAGGCCCTCCTGTATGTGATATACAGGTTGTATTGGAGTGCCTCTTCCTTGCAATTTTTGGCAGTACTTGCACTTTATATACAAGTAAATATACAGGAAAGAATGTTTCCTATAAATTTTTCCTCTAAAATCTTTTTTTTTCTTCGATTTTGTGCGTATTATTGTCAGTCTGTAAAAGTGGCGTACTATTCGGACAACATCGTTCCAAGCAGCGACCTGCGAGTACAACATGCATCTAGACATCCTCCCCATGCTGTTCCAGAACCATTTTGGTGGTGTTTCCATCAATTTCTGACCTATTTCTATGAACCAGGCACCCTCCCCTTTTGAGAGCAGGGGGTACCTGGTTTAATGCTCGGGTTGCCCCATTGACTTCCATTATACTGGGGTGCTAGGTCGAGCACCCGAACATCTAGATGTGTTGAGCCCGAGCCCCTGAGCACTCAGCTTTACAGCAGCATCCTCTCTTCAATTACAGTTAAAAAATAAGTTGTTTTGGCAGTTTCCTACATTAGCTTAGTTTTGTCCATATTTTAAGCATAAATAAGACACAGTTTGTAGAAATTCAGCAGGATACCTAGGATCTCATAATATATACATTCAGGTCTTTCCTGGTAGTATATGCATGGGGTTCTGCTCCAAACCAAACTCATTGATTCAGTCCAGGTGTGTGTGCAGTTGTCATTTGTCATAAATGGTGAAAAAAAAGGAAAATTTGAAAAGAATAACCCTCCAACGGTTAAGAATATATTAAATCCAGGTTGGTAATACATGTTTTATATGATTTCACAGGATGAATGAATAAGGTGCAACACCCAATAACCACAATCAAAAAGGTTTGGTAAATGTAGGACCGGTGGTCATGGAACGCAATTTTCATCATACAGCAGGGCAGTAATCATCAGTATATGTTTTACTTTTGGAAATGCTAATTAGTGAAATAAAGGGAGTAGGACTGTCTTAGATGGACAGGTCAACACAATTATCTGACCTCAGCAATAGATAGATTGGTAGTATCAAAATTAGCTGTACAACTGTTTTGTTCATTTTGGATTTGAAGACATTTTATTCAGTAATCTTCAAGTTTTCTTCTTCGATCTGGGCAATTCTGAATGTTCCCTAATGAATTAATTACCTTATATAATGACTTAAGTTCTTGAAATTTAACTCTGTCAAATGCAATTTTACAACACAGCATTGACCAGATATTTTATAGATATTTATGAAGAAAATTTGAACCCGAACCTTGTACGCTGAACTTGAAACCACAAGTTTGTTCAACACTAAATTTATGATGAGCACTCTGCTGTGCACTTCATGGCAGTCCCCACCTCCTCTCGCCGCTCAATAATTAACAGACCTTCATGACAACAGGCAACATAGAAATCACTGCCTGTTGTCAAGTAATATATCAGCTTAAGGTCAAGAAAATTTTAACATACATTAGGCTGCCCGGTACTAATCTACCTTTTTCTTTCTTGTGCACTGCCCTCTGCAAGTCTTTATCTACTCTATCACTCTGAGGCCTGGACATAAAGTCATTGGGCCAGATTTATCATTACACTGACAGCTCACTCCACTTTCACATATGGCTAAAGTCAGTTTTAACCAAGTCAGATTTATGATCGGCCCTTTAAGACTGTGATAAATGTGGTTTGACGGTAGCAGTTTATCCATCAGGAAGCAGCTTTACAAAAGTCGCACGTCTTTACTAGTGATGAGCGGGAGGTGCCATATTCGATTTCGCGATATTTCGCGAATATTCAATTGAATAGTCGTCTTATATTCGTCGAAATCGAATATCCGTCATTATTCTATTTATCGCGAATAATATACAATTTAATTATTAGTGTATTGCGATTTTTTCTTTTGACAGTATAAGGCAACATTCCTATGACTATGGCTAGGCTAATATGTGTATTTTACGAATATTATATATATATATAGCTATAACTTCGTCTTTTAGAATATTACGAATATTCTAAAAGACGAAGTTAGAGCAATATTACGAATATTCGTAAAATACACATATAGATTGTAATTTAGCTAATATAGTGCTATAATCTTTTTTTTTTTGTCTAATTTTTTTTGCCTCTTCTGAACTTCAGTTTTGGAAAATATGTACACTATTAAAAAAATTACTATAGCAATATATTAGCTAAATTGCAGTCTATATGTGTATTTTACGAATATTCGCTATATTGCTATAACTTTGTTTTTTAGAATATTCGTAATATTCTAAAAGACGAAGTTATAGCAATAGAGCGAATAAATTCGTTATTTAGAATATTCGTCTTTTTTTTTTTTCAATGTGTACTGTTATTCCACTTTGGCATACTGCTCCCCGACAAGCGTCCCCGTAACCATGGGAACGCCTGTGGGTTAGAATATACCATCGGATCTGAGTTTTCACAATCTCAGGGAAAACTCGGATCCGATGGTATTTTCTAACCCACAGGTGTTCCCATGGTGACGGGGACGCTTGTCGGGGAGGAGTATGCGAACAACTGTACAGATAGGAAAAAAATCATGCCAAAATTCTAAATAACTAATATATTCACTATATTGCTATGTATTTGTTTTTAAGAATATTGGTCATTTTATTTTCCATATGAAAACATGATTCCCCCCTGCTTAAGTTGCTTGGGGGCCAATGGCTTATTGACCCACAAGAAAGAAGCAGGGAGGAATCATGTTTTCAGATGTTAAAAAATGCTGAATATTCGATATAATGAATATATAGCACTATATTCGTAATATTCGCGAATTTACGAAGTTACGATATTCGCGATTAATATTCGCTATTCGAATTTTCGAGCTCAACACTAGTCTTTACGAAAAGTCGCATGTTCTTGTAAAAAGTCGCATAAGATAAGCATGGTCCGCACTGGAGTGATTTTGCACATTTTTTTGCGACTTTTTTGCGACTTTTTAAATGGTCGCAATAGTAAATCTGTCTAGAAATTCATTTACATAAGAAAACACGCCCACTTTCAGAAAACTGGCGAGCATAGTACAGAGCCAATAAAAGTAGCAAATTTGTGCGCAGTTTAAGCGATTGCGCAAAATTTTGCTACTTTTTCACTCCATTATTCTGACTTGAGCTAATGATAAATCTGGCCCATTATGTTGTCCCAGCCACACAGAGCTCCTGAATGTTGTGGTCATTGCTGGACATGCTACTTTTAACTGTATTGCTGTTTAAGAAGGCCCTTTTGAATTGTAAGATAGTTGCTGGTGGAGGCCACGTGACGAGAGCACCGGGTGTCTTTCCTATAATCTGGCCACGTTCATATGCTGTATTAGAGAATATTGATGCTGTGAGTAAGTTGTCCTAATAGAGTAGTTTACCAGAGTCTGCATATATCATGTAATGTATGTTGCTTTGTGCATCCCCCCGCCAAATCTTGCATCATATTGGGGACTAATTTTAGTGGAGATGTGACTATGCAAGAATTCAGCTCTCTGCATTGTAGTTTTGCAGAGTTCTGAAATGTTGGCTATTTTTGTAACCCATAATCTACAATGGAGATACAGTAGCTGCATTTACCCTCTCTGAATTGCAAAACAGGAAATCAAGGAACCATTGTTCTCCTGATAAGGCTACATTCACATGGCCGTATCTGTTTTGCAGTCTGTAAACCATGGATAAGCAAAATGTGGATACCGGGCATGTGCATCCCACACTTTTCATGGGTCCCATCATCAATATGCCAATTCTTGTTCAAAAAACATATAAGAATAGGACATGTTCTATCTTTTCTGCAGAACGGAAGTATGGACATGCCAATGCAGACAGCACAGGATGACATCCATGTGCTGTGTGGATTTTTTGTGGACCCATAGAAAAGAGGCCTAAGTAATTGAAACAGTAGTGGAATACCCTCCTGTTAGACATGTATGGTGTATAGTGTCAATATCTCTCAGATGGAAATGCACCATTATATTTTATTGAAAGACCTGAAAGTGGTACAATCTCAGAATGTGGCCCCTTACCAAAAAAATAAATCTATCACTGAATGTGAGCTTACTTGGACTAAATTTTAAAAATGTCTAATAAACAACCATGTACTGTATGCACATGAAAAAGTGAAATATATATACAGTATGTGTGACATTGTAACTGGCATTGGGTGTGGACCCACTGTGCCAACTAACCAGTTTGACTTTAGGTTAAACCTAAGGGCATTGTCCTGCCGGGTCCTGGGTATTCACCCTTTAACTCCTGTACAGAGATCTGGAGTTCGCTGAAGGGAACCAACCAGGCCGCTACCTCCTGGAGTAGTTCGCGTGTAGATTTCAGCTGACCCACAAGGGCCAGAGACACCAATGTGAAGCACCAAGGAATCAGGCATAGTTTGAATAGAGTCCAAGGTCAGGGCAGGCTAAATACAGGCGTAATCCCGATAGTAATTCCAAGGTCAGGGCAGGCTGGAAGGAGCAGAATTGGTAGTCAGGCGACGTACAGTACATGGATAGTCAGACAAGAGATCACACTTTTACTGGTTACAAGACACAAGATAACCCAAAGCTCAAACCAGGTGGTACCAAAGCCCAGCTAAATAAGGAGACTGATCAGCTTGTTAGCCAGTACCTGGGAAGGGAACTAGAGTAAAGGATTATCTCACATAGTGCTGAAAGGAAGTTCACTGAGCACTAGTCCCAATGCACCAATGGATAGAGGAGCCACGCCCGTGCATGCCCGGAACAACAGGACAGTGGCAGGCATGGAGTGCCAGTGTGACAGACATTCTTGTTAAATAACTCCATCCTGTTACCAGCTAAAGATGACATTGTGGGGAATGTATGAAGCTCATGCACCAGAAAACCGGTGTAAGAAAATCACCAATTTTGGCACAAGTACTGTTTTGTGCCAATAATTTGTGAATGTTAGGCATTTTCTGACACCCTTGCCACTTTTCCAAAAAGTGGATGGGAAGCTAGCAGGAGGAGGCAAGGTACAGGGAGGATTTCTGTGGTCTGACTCATTTAACAACATGTGCACATTATACCTGAAATCTATAGAATGCACAATCTGGTGTATAGTGCGCCAATGAGCTTTCCTATTAAGACCGGCACTGGAAAAATATAATCGAAAATTTTCTAATAATCTTATCGTGATTATACATCACCATGCATGAGATTTCACGCAAGATCTTCAAGCAAGGCAGCGGCATCTTCTTATTGCCATTCTCGGAGCACTATGATGTCATCGGCGCAGGCGCAGTGGAGATGTCTGAGCAGGGAAGCGGTCAGACATTCACTGCGCATGCGCCGAACTGAGACGCGCACGGGGAGGATCGCATTCAGCAGGAGATGGGCGGGCTGGAGGGACGCGCTGGGCGACTGCAGTTTATGAAGGTAGACGGAGCCTCTAGGTGCCAATGACGCCCCCATAGCACCTAGAGGCTCATTAGCATATAGATATAAGTTCTTTTTTTAGCAAAACGGCTGCCCCAAAACCTATTATATTAGGATGGTTTGTTAGAGCAGACACTAGCGGATCGCTAGTGTCTGACAGCTAAATATGTCAAACGAAGTGGTAGAAACCCTTTAAAGGGGGTATTAGCATTTGAAATACTTATAGTTTATCAAATGTATATTCCACTTCTAAGACTCTCTTTTATCAGGACAATAGGGGTCCCCTTCTACATCTTTTGATCTCAAGAAAGGAAGTAGTTATGTATGCACATCGCTTTCTCTATTGTACAGTCCTAATCAAAAGTTTAAGACCACTTTAAAAATGGCAAAAAATCATATTTTACATTGTTGGATCTTAACCAGGTTTCAAGTAGAGCTTCAACATGCAACAAGAAGAAACCAGAGTGAGACAAAAAAAATTTTGAGCATTCAATTAATTGAAAATAATGATTAAACTGAAACAGGCTGTTTTTCAGCTGATCCAAATTTTAGGACCACATGCCTTTAAAAGGCCAAATCTGTGCAAAGATGTGGATTCATTGTCATTTTCTGTCAGGTAGTCACACGTTGTGATGGCAAAGGCAAAAACACTCTCCCTTTTAGAACGTGATCGGGTTGTTGAACTGTATAAGCAGGGTCTCTCACAGCCCGCCATCGCTGCTGAGGTGGGACGCAGTAAGACAGTCATTTGGAATTTCTTAAATGATCCTGAGGGTTATGGAACAAAAAAGTCAAGTGGAAGAACCAAAAAAATTTCATCAGCACTGAGCTGGTGGATCCAATTGGCTGTCCGTCAAGACACTGGACGATCCTCGACCCAAATTAAGGCCCTGACTGGTGCTGACTGCAGCCCCATAACCATCAGATGGCATCTGAGACTGAAGGGCTTCAAAAACAAAAAACTTCTTCAAAGACCTCGTCTCTTTGAACGCCACAGAACTGCTCTTTTGGACTTTGCAAGAGAGCACCAAACATGGTGGAAGAAAGTTTTATTCTCTGATGAGAAAAAATGTAACCTTGATGGTCCTGATGGTTTCCAACGTTACTGGCATGACAAGTAGATCCCACCTGAGATGTTTTCTACGCGCCACAGTGGAGGGAGTGCCATAATGGTCTGGGGTGCTTTTTCCTTCAGTGGAACAATAGAGCTTCAGGAAGTGCAGAGGCGTCAAATGGCCGCTGGCTATGTCCGGATGTTGCAGGACAACGCTACAGTACACAATGCCCGCAGGACAAGGGACTTCTTCCAGGAGAATAACATCACTCTTTTGGCCCATCCTGCGTGTTCCCATGATCTAAATCCAATTGAGAACCTTTGGGGATGGATGGCAAGGGAAGTTTACAAAAATGGACAACAGTTCCAGACAGTAGATGGCCTTCGTGTGGCCGTCTTCACCACTTGGAGAAATGTTCCCACTCACCTCATGGAAACGCTTGCATCAAGCATGCCAAAACGAATTTTGGAAGTGATAAACAATAACGGCGGAGCTACTCATTACTGAGTTCATGTTTGGAAGTTGGATTTCTGTTTTGGGGGGGTTTAGCTTTTTTTTGGAGGTGTGGTCCTAAACTTTTGATCAGCTGAAAAACTGCCTGTTTCAGTTTATTCGTTGTTTTCATTAAATTGAATGCACAAAATTTTTTTGGTCTCACTTCAATTTCTTCTTGTTGCATGTTGAAGCTCTACTTGGAACCTTGTTAAGATACAGCCACGCTAAATATGATTTTTTGCCATTTTCAAGTGGTCTTAAACTTTTGATCAGGACTGTATTTCATGTGAGTTGCGGACACCGTTTTTTCACCATTCCCATAAACTACAATCCCTAATGAACACCTCATCTACCACTTTCTGGAATGCCACACAGAAGTCAGGAAACACGATTCTGCAAATAAAAGGAGTCCAGGGATGACCATGCAGTTCACCATTAGTACTCACTCATTGCTGTGTCTGTGACCAGGTGGTTTTGGAAGCACAGAAGGACATTGCAGTCTGCATATGGCCCTTGGACAACAGGTTGTTTAACCCTGGTACAAAGAATAGTCCTACTACTACTATTATTGCCACTATTAAGAATAACAGTATGTGTAAATATGTGTGTATTGTAATGAAACTCATTAATAGGGTTTTCTGGAAATTTGTAAAATAAAATTACTGAAAATACTTAAATATTACTTTATTTATTAATATATTCCCAAACAACTTTCATTAATTATTGTGGCGAAACCAACCTCGCCACTGGGTTTTGGAGGGGCCTGGTTGCCAGCCTCTTGCCCCAGGATTATGGCCCATACTAACTTTGAAGGAGAAGACAGACTGGCCGCACAGCTTAAATCTGTGGAACTGTTTTGGGCAGGAAAGCCATGCTTGCGGTCGGCCAAATGTGACTTCCATGGAATTCGGGAACCCCTGCTCGGATCTGGGTGACTTTTGGATATGTTGTTCACCCAGATCAGAGCTATCCATGGATGTATACATTATGGGGATATGTGGGGTTTTGAGGTGTGTGACAGAACCATCTGTCTTTGGAATTGTATTGTATGTTATGTGAGGGTACCCAGATAGCTAATTTTTTTGTATTCGTGTAGTCTGAGTGCCATTCACTTAATAATATGCACTCAGACTTGAGCTATCTGGGGATATGTTAAATGTCTGTGTTTACTGTAAGGGTTGTGACATTGTATGTTTAAATGGTAATTTCTGTCCTGTGATTTCCCTTTGTCCTGAGAGATAATTGAATTACTCCTCGGGTGTCTCCAGGGCAGAGAGGAGGAAACCATGATGCATTGTGGGGATGTATTTTGTCTGTGAATCCTGAATTGCTGCATATCTGTCCTGTGTCACAGTCTTCCATCTGGTCCCCTAGTGGAGTGTCCACCAGATTGGGACCTGCATAAATATGGGCGGGTAGCCCTCAATAAAGTGTTCCTGTTTTTACCCTTAACCAAGTTGAGGCTGGTGTTTGGGTAACTGATCGACACTGGGGGATTGCTATACGCTGAAGATTTGCTATACTCCCCTGGCATAACTACTAGCTCTTGTAAGAGCTGTTCCTGCTCTCTGGATTAAGGAGAAGTTCACCCACTGGAGCCTGGAGCCTTGTCATAGGTCCAGGGTGGGTAGGAGACGGTGAGAACTCAACCAAGCTTCGGCGGTCCGTGGGGTCTGCAGCGCTTACAGTGTCAAGTGGAGTGCTTGGAGTCTTGGGGAAGCACTAGGAGCATCTATCAACAGAGGTACCCGGTCGGGGTGCTAGGAGATCCGTTACAATTATAATGGGTTATTTTGTCTAAGGAGGAATCCTCCCCTAATCACACAGAAGGACAAGTTACTTCACAACACTGAGCTAAAGAGCTGCCTCATCCTCCTCTTTGCTCGATCCTGAATATAGCTGATAAGAACTTTAGATGAATCTCTGTAGGAATGACGTTCATGATGTCATGCCCTGCTCAGACTCTGTGCGGAGGTCTGCCAGATTGGCAGCACGTGTTTAATCATTTGTTTTGTTTTGGAGTCGTGCTAGATCCGCCTCCCTTCAGGTGCACTGGGTGGGGTTGTTGGTTTAAATTACTCTCACTCCCAGTGTGCCGTGTGGGTTATAGATTCTGTCAGGCTGTGGCAGCAAGGAAGGAAGGTGTCTGTTCCTGCTCAGATAAGATAAGTTGGTTTCTGATTTCTTTGGTTTGCTGTCTAGGCTGTTTGAGTGACGTCTGTCTCCTCCTGGTTCTGAGGGAGCAGGCTGCCCCTTTCCCCATCTCAGGGATTCTAGGGTATTTTCAGCCCAGGCACGAGGACACATTATTTCCACCTTCAGGGTCTGAATGTGGGCTTAGCAGAATAGGGAGAGCTGTTAGGGATTGGCTAGGAAGTGACCATATCCCCAGCTTCTCGCCTAGAAACCTGTTTGTTTGGTTATCTGTGTATCCCATTCCTACAGAGATTCACCTAAATATCTTATCAGCTGTATTCAGGATCATAATCCCTGACAAGCAGAGCAGAAAGGAGGATGAGGCAGCTCTTTATCTTAGTGGTGTGAAGTAACTTGTGCTGCTGTGTGAATAGGACAGGTTTTGTGTGTATATAGAATGGCGGCCATTTTATTTTGAATGAGGATTGTTTCCTAGACAAAACAAGCAATTAAAACTAAAAGGTATTTGGAAATAGATTCATAATAATAAGTCATATTTAAGTATTTTCAGTAATTTTATTTTTATTAATTTCCAG